>NC_090275.1:50561544-50893687 GCF_040414725.1 Anabrus simplex
TATGGCCACTGGTCATGTCAATGTGCCTGCCCAATGTAATGATTGCATCTTTCCTATAAGTGTGCCAAACAATAACATACACGTGTAAAAAGTACGACCCCCTGTGGGTGGGGACGGTAGAATAACACCCACGGTATCCCCTGCCTGTCGTAAGAAGCAACTAAAAGGGGCCCCAGGGGCTCTGAACTTTGGAGCGTGGGTTGGCGACCACGGGGTCCTTAGCTTCCACTTACTTGTGTCAGGCTCCTCACTTTCATCTATCCTATCCGACCTCCCTTGGTCAACTCTTGTTCTTTTCCAACCTCGACGCTATTAGGTGTGCGAGGGCTAGGGAGTCATTCATTTTCACGCCCTTTGTGGCCCTTGTCTTCCTTTGGCTGATATCTTCATTTTTCGAAGTATCGGATCCCTTCCATTTTTTTCCCTCTGATTAGTGTTATATAGAGGATGGTTGCCTAGTTGTAGTTCTTCTTAAAACAATAATCACCACCACCTGTAAAAAGTACGACATTAACTTGAACTCAAGAAATGCAGTAATATTTAACGAATAAGGGATAAAGATACGACAAAATATCATAGGCCCTAAGTTGTAGATCACTCCAAATTGAAACGCGATTTTTGTGATACGACTTACGGTTTAGCCACCAATTATTCCGAAAGGAAGGTCTGCACCGTCGTTAAAATTGCACCCATATATCGATATTTTCTGGGGCCAAAAGTTATACATTTACATGGCCTTGAAGATGTATTTCCTCCAAGAAAAGATTGTCCAGGTTTCGGGATTAGCACTCGTATACATACGGAGTAATTAAGGAAGAAAGTAATACAGTTGAGAAAGTTGAAATTAACAGAAAATAGGATTATAACTCAGGACAGCGGGATGAGTACAAATATGTAAATTCCAAGTGAATGTATTGAAAAATCAAATGTTCCTCAATAAATTATGCTGTTGTGAGTTATGGATATAAGAAAGCGGTAACAGAGGAGAAATTTAGGCGCAGGGATTCTTAGTTAAACAGATAAGAAGATGAGTAATGGTGTTATTACTTGAGCTATTCGAGGACGGTTGTAACCTCCAACGATATTCCGCCAATATCCCGCAGAATGGCCGAATGACGCCTCTCTTGCCTTCTACCCAAGGAACAACCACGAATTTAAAGGCATGATGAGGAAAATGGCAATATGTTACTTTCGTGCTGGCATGCAGTCGGAGACGTTGCCATGGTAACCTGTAGGTTCGTTATCGGTCTGTCGGTCACTCAATGCAGAGCATGATACCCGCAGAAAATAATTAATTTCTCCGTGATTTGAAGAGTAAGGTAAATTATGAACATAACGAAAGTTGTTTATAATGAAGATGCGTTTCATATGCTGTCCACGGAGTTTACAAAAATCAATAGTATAAGAGAAAATGTGGTTTTCCTATGAACACCCCGTCTATTCCAAGATTGTAATATGATATGCATATCGAAACCTTCCTAGGGATGAGTATAATCTAAATATGAAGTTTGGTTGAGATCTATCCAGCCGTTTCGCCGTGATGGTGGAACAAACAGGCAGACAAACAGACACGAAAAATAAAAACCACCGATTCGGTCTTGAGTGGACCTAAAACGGATAAATAACTGAAAAATTGGCAAAACAAACGAAATTACAGACAGCGGACCCCTACAACTTTATTTATATAGATATTGAACATGTTCAATTTATCCCGGAAACATGTTCACGGCGTGGACACGAGGGAGACGGCTATTCGATCTACGGTGGGGAAGGCTGTATCCGATGTTTCATCCGTGCATATCACGCGGTGATTCGCACAGCAGCACTAGCACATTGCTTCCCATAGCAGCGCAGTTTTACAGGACTGATGTAAACGATGCTGATCACTGAGTAGAATTCGTTAGGAAAGGTTATTCCACTGGCGCTCAACTTGTAGGATTCCAGCAAGATACAGCATAAACGAGGGCCATCCGGAAAGTAGTGCCCGTTAGCGCCGCATGAAGCGCTAACGACTCGGGTAGCCGCTGGGCAAGGTCAGACCGCGTCAGTGGCTTGTCTGCCTGCTCTGTGCGAGGTTGCGTGACGCTAGCTTTGCCTGTGTTGTGTCTGTGATCGTTTAAAATGTTTAAACAAATTGAGAACCCCGCCAGTTGTGAAGTGAGGGCCCTGATTACATTTCTTAATGCACGAAACGTTCGATCTTGTGATATTCATCGCCAATTAACGGAGGTGTATAGAGACAATGTGATGGACGAGTCGTCTGTTCGGCGCTGGTGTCGCAACTTCAACCTGGGGAGGGGGAATACACACGACAAGGAGGGTTCAGGGAGACCATCTGTCATTACAGACCAACTGATCAGCGTAGTAGAAGAATGCGCGAGGAACGATCGGAGTGTCACAATTGATGAACTCTGTGAACATTTTCCTAATGTGTCTCGAATTATTGTTCATGAAATTGTCAAAGACCATCTGCATTATTCAAAAATCTGTGCAAGGTGGGTCTCTCGCATGCTTACAGAGGAGCACAAAACCAAGAGTATGGCTGCAGCACTGACGTTTCTGGGACGTTATTCCGATGAAGGAGACTCTTTCCTAACTCGCATCATTACTGGGGACGAAACATGGGTTTGTTATGCATCACCTGAGAGCAAACGACAGTCAGTGGAGTGGCATCATGCTCATTCATCAATCAAACCAAAAAAAAGAAATTCAAGACAGTTCTGTCCACCAGGAAACTCACGGCAACCGTTTTCTGGGATCGCCGAGGTGTACTGCTCATTGATTTTATGGCCCGTGGAGACACAATTAATGCTAATGCGTATTTTGCAACATTAAAGAAATTACGGCGGGTAATACAAAATCGACGGCGAGGTCCAATGTCTACAGGCGTCATTTTCCTTCATGACAATGCCAGGCCTCATGCAGCTGCGATAACACAACAACTTTTGCAGCAATTCAAGTGGGAAACCATCGACCATACCCCGTATAGCCCGGACTTGGCCCCTTCGGATTTTCATCTCTTTACGAAGCTTAAAGACTTTCCGGTGGGAGAAAGATTTGACAGCGATGAAGAACTTAAACGAGCCGTGACTACGTATCTCAATACGCTGGCGGCGGATGACTATGACGCTGGAATACAAAAACTCGTCCCACGTTATGACAAATGCCTAAATTTGCTTGGAGGTTATGTGGAGAACTAATGTAAAGCATGCTCTTTCCAATAAAAATGTGTACATTTGTTAATATTTACTCCTGTGTCTCTATTGCGCAAACGGGTACCACTGTCCGGATGGTCTTCGTATCTTGGGTGCAGGAGGTCAAATGGACTGTATCGCGATTGACCTGTCTAAGCATTTGATGGTGTCGATCATGGGAGACTACTGGCAATTGGACTAGACAAAAGAGTGACTGAATGGCTTGCTATAGTTCTAGTAAATAGATCTCAGAGAATGAGAGTATGCGAAACTTTTTCTGACCCTGTAATAATTAAGAGGCAATGGTATGATGATGATGATAAACGGGGTTAAAGGTGAGGTTGTGAGTTTCACAAATAGGAAAAGACCTCTCAGTTTTAATTACTGCGTTGATGAGGTGAAAGTTCCTTTTGGGGATCATTGTAAGTATCTAGGTGTTAATATAACGAAAGACCTTCATTGGGGTAATCACATAAATGGGATTGAAAATAAAGGGTACAGATATCTGCACATGGTTATTAGGGTGTTTAGGGGTTGTAGTAAGGATTTAAAGGAGAGGACATATAAGTCTCTGGTAAAACCCCAACTACAGTATGGTTCCAGTGTATGGGACCCTCACCAGGATTACTTGATTCAAGAACTGGAAAAAATCCAAAGAAAAGCAGCTAGATTTGTTCTGGGTGATTTCTGGCACAAGAGTAGCGTTACAAAAATGTTGCAAAGTGTGAGCTGGGATGACGGGAGAAAGAAGACGAACTGCTCGACTAAGTGGTATGTTCCGAGCTGTCAGCAGATAGATGGCGTGGAATGACATTAGTAGATGAATAAGTTTGAGTGGCGTCTTTAATAGTAAGAAAGATCACAGTATGAGGATAAAGTTGGAATTCAAGAGGACAAATTGGGGCAAATATTCGTTTATAGGAAGGGAAGTTAGGGATTGGAATAAGTTACCAAGGGAGATGTTCAATAAATTTCCAATTTCTTTGAAATCATTTAAGAAAAGGCTCCGAAACAACAGATAGGGAATGTGCCACGGGGCGAAGTGCCCTAAATGCAGATCAGTAATGATTGATTGATTGATTGATTTATTGATTGATTGATACAGAACTATCTTTCATCCTCCACACTTTTGTCTTTTCAAAGAGTACCGTACGTCATTTCCTAATCAGACGCCATATCTTCTACTACTTTTCCCACAACCGTGGGTTGGGGGTAAGAACTGCGCCGCATATGTTGATTTGGCCCGGTTTTACGGCCGGATGCCCTTCTTGACGACAACCCGATGTGGAGGGATGTATTCACTATTGCATGTTTCTGTGGTGACTGGTAGTGTGGTAAGAGGAGAGTGTTGGGACAGTCTGATATACCTCGTCCCCAAGTCGGAAGAACTCATGAAACCCGATTAAAATCTCCAACCCTGCCGGGAATCGAACCAGGGACCCCTGAAACGAAGTCCTCAACGCTGGTCATTCAGCCAATTAGCTGGACATTATTCAGCCGCTATATGAAGCAGATAAGTGTGTGGATATCCTGAATTATTCTCGTTGAATGGCGCGATGCCAGATTTATTTCTGTCCGAGTCGCAGATACTGGCTAGTGGATTTTAAAATTATCGATCAGAGAACGTGACATTCATAGTTCAAACAAGCGTTGTGTGTATTTCTGAATTGCCTCATTGACATCTGCCCAGCACTTATCCACACTGGTGTAGGGTCTGCTTTCCGGCATGTTGTTCTGTTCAGCGCATTGTCAAGATCAAGATGCACCTAGCGCACATGTGTTTCTGAATCCCAAGAGTAAGAGTCTGTTGAGCCACCGCGAGGCGATTTCCAGACGGGATGAGATGAAGTAGCTTCTCCACAGACATCTCTTTGTGGCGTATTTATGCAGGCTTCACGCACTTTGTGTCTATAATTGAAGCAACACCCGCAAGCATTCAGAGTTGTAAAAAGAGATGATCGGACAACAATCTCGTTGATCGAGCGAGTTGCCTACACGGTTTGGGTCACGTAGCTGTGAGGCTACACTCTGGACATAGTGGGTTCGAACCCCACGTAGGGAGCCCTGAAGATGGTTGTCCGAGGTTTCCCCATTTTCACACCAGGCAAATGCTGGGGCTGTATTTTAATTAAGGAAACAGCCGCTTCCTTCCCACTCTTAGCCCTTTCCTATCCCATCGTCGCCATAAGACGTATCTGTGTCGGTGCGACGTAAACCAACTAAAAAAAAACAAAAAACAAAAAACAAATTTGTCACCAGAGATCTTCTACAGTAAAACTTCATGCAATATAGAGTGTCGAATGGACTCTCTTCTGCCCTTGAAACGTCAGATTACCTGTGCCACGTTTTTAACACACAATCCTGGGATTCAAGCGAGCAAAAAGAACTCAAGTTTAAGGACATTATAAAGTTGAGATGTACATGATTCACTGAGAGACATTTCAAACTTTCAAATTGATGAGTGTTTCCATAAGAAGTAAACCACTGAGGAACGAAAGTATTTTATCTCAGTACATCAGGGTAGGTAGATAGCTACGGATATATAATTCTTGAAGAGTCGGTAACCTTTGGCACACCTCCAGCCCGTGGATCTCAAAAGTTTCTGGGCACCTTTCCAGAAGTTACATAGAACCAGTGTAGTATGTTCTTCAGCGTAACAAATGAATAAGTTAAAGAAATACATTAAAATAGGCTTCTTACGTCACGTTGAGGATTGCCACCCCCTCCGGGATTAGGCATTTTTATATCTGCTTCTTGGCACAGCCTAGATTGAGGTGGAGATGTTGCTGATGTCCCGCTTTTGAGATCTGTGGGTTTTTATTTATTTATTTATTTATTTATTTCGTCGTGTTAGGATGTGGCACATCGAGCAAACGCTTACAAGGGAAATTTCTTAATTTTATTAGTATAAAACAGGTTTTCCAATGCCTAGCAGTAATATTACGTTCCACTCTCGCAAATATTACCATTTTTTCCTATTCTTCCCCATCCTTCTCCTTTTCCTTCAGCGTTTGTCCCTCCTGGTGGCGGGGTCCGCTGCATGGATTCGTTGTCTCCATTTAGTTCGGACCGGGCTGAGTGGCTCAGACGGTTGAGATGCTCGCGTTCTGACCCCAACTTGGCAGGTTCGATCCTGTCTCAGTCCGATGGTATTTGAAGGTGCTTAAATACGACAGCCACTTGTCGGTGGATTTATTAACACGTAAAAGAACTCCTGTGGGACTAAATTCCGACACTTTGGCGTCTCCGGAAACCTTAAATGATGTTAGTGGGACGGAAAGCCAATGGCATTGTTTTATTATTCATTTCGTTCTGTTCTGGGTCACGTCAATCCCCTTTGGGTGGGGGCGGTAGAATAACACCCACGGTATCCCCTGCCTGTCGTAAGAGGGGACTAAAAGGCGCCCCAAGGGCTCTGAACTTCGGAGCGTGAGTTGGCGACCACGGGGCCCTCAGCTGAGTCCTGGCATTGCTTCCATGTACTTGTGCCAGGCTCCTCACTTTCATCTACCCTATCCGACCTCCCTTGGTCAACTCTTGTTCTTTGCCGACCCCGACGGTATTACGTATGGAGGCCTAGGGAGTCTTTCATTTTCATGCCCTTCGTGGCCCTTGCCTTCCTTTGGCTGATACCTTCATTTTTCGATGTGTCGGACCCCTTCCATTCTTTCTTTCTGATTAGTGTTATGTAGAGAATGGTTGCCTAGTTGTACTTCCTCTTAAAATAATAATCACCGCCACCACATCTGGATCACGTCAGGTTGGAGATTGACGCTCTTCAGATCTTCGTGAAGGGAATCAGCCCACCATTGTTTTGGTTGACCCTTTGGTCCCCTGTCGACGACTTCTAACACTTAATATGTCTTTGCGATAGTGCCAGGCCCTGTCCAAAACACCATAGACGACTCTAGCGCATTTTATCTTCAGTCAGTTCAACGCCAAACTTTTCCCTGATGATTTCATTGGAGACGCGATCCAATTTAGTGACGTGAGCTATCCACCTCAGCATATTCGTCTCCAAGACAAGTCGACGCTCTGCTTCAGTCATTGTACGCCAATATTAACAACCACAGAGCGTAGCAGGTTGGATGACAGTACGACAGATTCTTGACTTGAGATGACCTTTCATCCCCCAGTGATGCCGTTTGTTCGCCATATTATCTAGGCTACTGTTATCCTTGTATAATACCTCTTCTACAAGTCGGCCATGATCAGCAATTGTGGAACTAAGATAGTTGGATCTCGTTTCTCGCGACAGGTAGTCCCATCTATCTGAATGGTTCCGTTTGCTTGTAGGTCTGAAGTCATGTATCGCTCCATTATAGGTTTGGCGTTGCAGATCAACCTAGACCTCAGAGGCCAACATAACATCGTCAACGTAGAGGAGCAGTAAGAAACTCATCGTAAAGCCGATTCTTTTTTCGTACCGCAAAATTTCTAACCTCATCACTCCAAAACCACAATGCCCTCAATTGCATAACCTATTTTAAAACGAGTGCCGATTCACGCAACAATGCACAATAACAGACAAAATCCACCATATCGAGAACTAAAAACACAACAAACTTTAAATAATAATTTTACATTACAAAATCAGGTGTCTATATTCAATTTTGCATGTATAGTGAGGATTTTCCTGCAAGTTATTTTCATTACACGTATCACGTATGCAATGACAAGTTGAAGCTGAGTTGGGAAAAGATCAATTTGGCTTCAGAAAAAATGTAGGAACACGTGAAGCAATCCTGACTTTACGTCTGATCTCAGAGGATCGAATTAAGGAGGACAAGCCCACGTGCATGGCGTTCGTAGATCTAGAAAAGGCATTCGATAATGTTGATTGGACCATGCTATTTGAGATTCTGAAGGTGATTGGGATCAGATACCGAGAACGAAGAATTATCTACAATCTGTATAAAAATCAGTCTGCAGTGATAAGAATCGAGGGCTTTGAAAAAGAAGCAGCAATTCAGGAAGGAGTGAAGCAAGGTTGCAGTTTGTCCCGCGCCTTTTCAATGTTTATATAGAACAGGCAGTAAAGGAAATCAAAGAGGAATTTGGAAAGGGAATCACAAACCACGGAGATGAAATCAAAACCTTGGGATTTGCCGATGCTACTATTTTATTTCAGACTGCAGAAGATCTCGAGGAGTTGCTGAATGGTATTGAAGGAGTCTTGGGTAAGGAGTATAAGATGAAAATAAATAAATCCAAAACAAGAGTAGTTGAGTGCAGTCGAACGAAGGCAGATGATGCAGGTAATATTAGATAAGGAAATGAAGTCATAAAGGAAGCAGATGAATATTGTTACTTGGGAGTAAAATAACTAACGATGGCAGAAGTAAGGGGACATAAAATGCAGACCAGCACAAGCAGGGAAGAGCTTTCTTGAAAATGAAAATCCACAGCCAGTTTCCAGTAATTCGACCGGGTCAGGAATGGAATGAATCAAGCCCCCATCTAGCGGCAGGGTAGGAATTGTGCCGGCTGCCGAAGCCTGTCGCACTCCTCTGGGGCGATGATTAATGAATGGCAGATGAAATGAAATGATATTGGAGAGTGTTGCTGGAATGAAATATGACAGGGAAAACTGGAGTACCCGGAGAGAAACCTGTTCTAACCTCGCATTGTCCAGCACAAATCTCACATGGAGTGACCGGGATTTGAACCACAGAACCCAGCGGTGAGAAGCCGGCGCGCTGTAGCCTGAGCCACGGAAGCTCAAAAGCTTTCTTAAGAAATTTTGTCACTTCAGACATTGATATAGGAATTAGGAAGATGTTTCTTAAGACTTTCATCTGGAGCGTGGCATTGTATGGAAGTGAAACATGGACGATAACTAGCTCAGAAAGAAAGGGAATAGAAGCTTTTGAAATGTGGTGTTACAGAAGAATGCCTAGGATGAGATGGATATATCGAATCACAAATGAAGAGATACTGAATCGAATTAGTGAGAGGGAGATCGATTTGACTAAATTTGACGAGAGGAAGAGATAGAATGATAGGACACATCTTAAGACACCCAGGGCTTGTTCAGTTGCTTTTTGAAGGAAGTGTAGGTGGTAAGAATGGTAGGGGTAGACCAAGGTATGGATATGACAAGTAGATTAGAGCTGATTAGGATGCGGTAGTTACGTAAACATGAAAAGTTTAGCACAGGATAGGGTGGCATAGAGGCTGCATCAAACCAGTCTATGGACTGATGACTCAAACAACACAACATTATTTTTATTTCTGTCGAATTTCTTCTAATGAGAGGCTTCTCCATTTTAGCACGGAAGGAGATGTCTGCGACCTACGACCACAATAATCGCAAACGATACGTACTGGCACTTTTTACTGCAGCGGCGCTGCCCGACAGAACTAGCACTTCCGATTTCGTGAATGTGTATTTGTATCTAGGACTAATGGCAACATACAGCTTTGCATTCCGTCCGCCAACCGGGCAGACTGAGCTTCGGCTTACCGGTGATCACGGCTCTACCGTGGTTCTACAGCTTTACATTCCGACCGTCAATCGAGCAGACTGAGCTTCGACTTACCGATGACCTCGGCTCTACCGTGCCTCTACAGCTTTGCATTCCGTCCGACCAACGGAGCAGACTGAGCTTCAGCTTACCGGTGACCACGGCTCTACCGTGGCTCTACAGCTCTGCATTCCGGTCGTTAACCGAGCAGACTGAGCTTCGGCTTACCGGTGACCACGGCTCTACCGTGGCTCTACAGTTCTGCATTCCGGCCGTTAACCGAGCAGACTGAGCTTCGGCTTACCGGTGACCACGGCTCTACCGTGGCTCTACAGTTCTGCATTCCGGCCGTTAACCGAGCAGACTGAGCTTCGGCTTACCGGTGACCACGGCTCTACCGTGGCTCTACAGCTCTGCGTTCGAGGTCTAGGAAGTTTTTAATTTGCACGCCCTTCGCTACGCTTGTCTTTTTCTGGCCGATACCTTCATTTTGCGAAGTCTCTGATCCCTGTCTTCTTTTCTCTCTGGTCAGTGTTATATAGAAGATAGGTGTCTTACTGTATCTCCTCTTAAAACAATAAGCACCACCACCACCACCACCACCATCTGTGTCACTATGTCGTAAAAAAGTGCTATAACAATAATAATAATAAACTGATATAGCTTTCGGATAGGTGCCGGAATGGCGGTATTTCGTCCTGAAGGGAGGTTCTTTAATTTATTGAGAATGAGTCCCTTAATGCCAAAACGATGAGGTAAAAAGCTGACAAATTTGTCAAACTGTAGGCTACATGTAGTGTTCTGAATCAGATATTTTGTCAGACCTAAATTATGAACCCATAATTCTAACGGTGAGTTCAAGGGTTCAGTAAAGTAACTTGTTACATAAAAGAGACATTTTACGTCAGACTTAAGTTCGCTCTATTACGCTCTACATTTTTCTGTAGAGCGATATCGATCATTGGTAGTGTGACATTTAGACTATACACACTTACACACATTTTAAATATAAAATAGAATTAAAATGAACACTATGAAAATGAATATACATCAAATAAAATAACCAATCGTCGGACCTTGTACTCACACTTAATTCTTACCTGATTACTTACACATACAATATTTGATGGGCGCCAGCTACGACTCAATGCAGCAATAAGAGAATGAGAGTCTTGAATATCTCTAGGGTGTAGGAGTAATAAGCTTACTTGGACAGAATAATATATAGGTTCTGGGAAAAGGATATTGGCGTTCGGTTCCCCATTAAATTTGAGGTTATCTAATTCTACCATTAAAATAAAACGATAAATTAATTTGATAGAACAAAATATATTCTTTAAATTATTTCGATAAAAATAGTAAGACTGGCTGCAATAAAACAGATGAGAATATAAAAGTATGACATTACCACTGAGAAAACTAGGCATTAATTTGAAATCCTCTTGACCGGACATTTAAAAATTGTACATGAAATTTTTCCCTCACTGGTTCACTTGACTGTACCTTCAACACTTTGAGTGTAATTACGACGTATTCCTTTGTTTCACTGACGAGATATAGCATGGCTTGAAATTAGATTCACACTCCGAACATTTCATCCATATGGTGACTGGCGACTTAAGTATCCATGTGACTGCTGCTTCTCCATCCAGATGACTGGCTACTATCATCTCAGTAGTACTCCGTATAGCAAGGCTCTGTATTCCACTGACTTCATGGCAAGTCCTTCCGTTCAACTCCATCCAATTGCTTGCAACTAACTGACCGGGTGCGGCCTCTCCCTCCATATGACTGACTCAATTAGACGCTGGTCCAAGTATATATAGCCTTAGCTGACACACCTACGCAATCTCAAGAAATAACTATATTATTACTCCCACCTGGCGACAAATGTTACGTACTATGGCGAAATTGCCTGGGGCGGCGGTAGGTGTTCCCAAAAAATGAGCTCATCGCTAAATGCACACAATGACGGAGCGATGACTCGGCAGTTACGCTAACAGTATTTCACAGTGTTGTAATGTCACAAGTTATTTCACACAATACATCCACATCTGATATCATACAGAAGCTCTCACTGAACATGTCTTTAATCTTAATCTACACACACACACACACACACACACACACACACACACACACACACACACACATATATATATATATATATACATAACAAATTAGCTATAATCAAGAAAGCGTTAATCATTACAGAATTGAATTGAATAATAATAATACAGATATAATAATAATAATAATAATAATAATAATAATAATAATAATAATAATAATAATAATAATAATATCACAGATAAAATAAAATAACCGGGCGAGTTGGCCATGCGCGTAGAGGCGCGCGGCTGTGAGCTTGCATCCGGGAGATAGTAGGTTCGAATCCCACTATCGGCAGCCCTGAAAATGGTTTTCCGTGGTTTCCCATTTTCACACCAGGCAAATGCTGGGGCTGTACCTTAATTAAGGCCACGGCCGCTTCCTTACAACTCCTAGGCCTTTCCTATCCCATCGTCGCCATAAGACCTATCTGTGTCGGCGCGACGTAAAGCCCCTAGCAAAAAAACATAATAATACGGATGCGATGATAATACAGATAAAATAATAATAATGATATCATCTTGTAACTGGACTTGAATCGTTACAGTAGTGATACAAAAACGATCAACTGTTATGCAAAATAAATTGGGAAAATCAAAGACCAGTGAAATTTTTTGTTATTGTTTTTACGTCCTACTAACTAGTTTTTGACGGCTTTTGGTGACACCGAGGTGCCGAAATTTTGTCTCGCAGAAGTTCTTTTACGTGCCAGTAGATCTACATACACGAGGCTGACGTACTTGAGCGCCTTCAAATAACACTGGACTGAGCGAGGAACGAACCTGCCACGTTGGGTTCAGAGGACCATCGCCTCAGCCACTGAAATCCATTAGGGCAGAATGGCAAGTATTTTTACAAGATTACGGTATTAAACACGCAATGAAGTGCAAAAAGAAAATTTGCTCTTGAGGTGTGAGTGAATAATTTCTTCGAGTTTATGTCCATGAAGTCATTAATCATTGCCCCAGAAAAGTGCGACAGGCTTCGGCAGCCGGTACAATCAGTTGCTATCGTCACCACTAGATGGAGCTTCATTCATTCCCTTTCTGGGCCGGTTGAAATTGGAAACAGGCTATGGATCATCATTTTCATTAAACTAAATATAGCATACGCATTGTGCAGTGAACGTCAGTTTTTAACACATCATACGTTCGGTAAGTAAACGAAAAACTAATCATAATTCATCTAATTAAATACTCTAAATCACACCAAAATAATTATAGACAAAGATGCTCATTAATCCATACGATAAATTTCATCGTAATTCCGTGTTGACAACTTACAATGAAGTAGAAAAACGATAATGTAGTGATGGGCATATCGAATGTTTCCTGCTATCGATTGTTAAACGATAGTCCAGGAGAACAACCGAATGTTTTTATTCGATAGTTTTCATTCGGTTTCCGAATTGCTGACATTCGTTACGGTAGTTACTAATTACTGCAATATGCACGCTTTTTACAGTGTACGGTCTTATATTTACTCTGATCCTTGCAATTTCGGCTCCCACAAGATCTGTGCTAATCATTAGGAACAATTTATAGAATACTCATTATTAACATTATGGACACTGGGACCACATAGGCCTACTTATTTTAATATGAAATATTTAATGGTGCACTTTGTCAGTTTTAGGTTAGGCAATCTCTCTTCGTAGGAGGAAGTACAGTAAAGTACATTTTTATTTATTTAAAAAATTGCATTTTAACATGAAAAAATACAACCAAACCGCGAACTAAATGAAACACACATGTAATAGAGCAATAAGCATTTATATGTGCAGTCACTAATAATATGTCGTGGTAAAAAGTACATAAAATAGCTAGATCAAATGTTTTCATTCTGTGCACATAGAACAGGTTAGGATAACTAAAACAATATGTTAAACTTGCAGTATAATTAATCAGACACTTAGGCTACCACTGTCTTCCTATAATCAAAGATTTTTGTTCAGGAATATTAAAAGATCTAAATGTTTTGCTTTCAGCCTGTTTCTTCTTTCACTCATCCGGACAGCTTTCGAAAATATTATTCCTGCTGGAACAGATATTGCAGGAACTGTGAGATATTTCTGTGACAATGTGTATAAGAGTTCCATGGCAGATTTGTGTGTCTTCCAGAATTCTGCTGGACTGCTTTTTTTGCCCATGTAATGGAGGGAATAATATTTACGGACCATCATTGGATAATGTTTAAAATTCGCGCGCGATAGTTGCTCTCCTAGACCGTAATACTATTGCATTGGTTCCTATCGTTTCCTTAACATTTGACTTACGTACTATCGTTTTGAGCGAAGTGCAGGAGAATTCAGTATCATATAGACCGAATGAAACATCGAATGTTGTTGAAAACAATCGAATGAAACGGTAGTTTGAGACTATCGAATAATTCGATAGTTTTCATTCGGAATGCCCATCGCTACGATAATGTATTCGTCCACCCATCTTATACAAATTATAATTATTTACATCTTGCATATTCTTCTTACCATGCGTCATTACTAACAATGTTTCCATCAATGAAAGATTATCAGCTTTTCTCAATACCACATGGCCCAATTTTGTTCATATTTATACTGGTGGATCCAAGACTACAACAGGCGTGGGTTATGCATTCTTCTGTGTTGCATCTCAGGTGTCAAGAAAGTACTCCTTTCCTGAAGAGACGTCTATCGTTACTGCAGACATTTTAGCTGTCCACTCATCCATTAGCTATGAAATTCGTCACTTCCGTAAAATTCTAATACTTTCTGACTCACAATGTGCCTTTCAAAAGCTACAAATTCTCGTTGGGACCTGTCTACACATCAGTATATATTAGATATTATTTGAACTTAATCTATACCTCCCTGAAAGCAGCTCAGGAAGTACATCTCCTATGGATTGAAGGCCACGGTGGTATAACGATGAACGAGATAGTAGACCAGATAACAAAAGAAACCACAACTTGTGAACTCCGCCTTTACAAACAGTTACCATATTTTGATTCCCTGCCCATAATCAAAACAAGAGGTCTACAGGTAATAGTCTGAGTACTGGAAAATATCGCAGCTTACAAGAGGAAAGCACTACGCTAAAATTCAGCCCACCATACCAACGCGAATCTCGTTCAAGAAAGTGAAACTAACTCGCAGACACCTTTCATCTTTAATAAGAATGAATCTGGGCCATGGATGCTACCCGAGACATTTACACAGGATCAAGGTCTTAGACACCCTCACTGCCCAGAAGACCCTGGAGTAATAGCCGACTTGAACCACATCATGCTGTCATGTAAGAAGTATTCTCAACAACAGAACCATCTGTTCTCTTCTTTAGTGAGGTTACCCCACTGCCAACTTCTTTTTTTTTCTATTTGCTTTACGTCGCACCGACACAGATAGGTCTTATGACGACGATGGGACAGGAAAGGCATTTACCTGGTGTGAAAATGGAAAATCACGAAAAACCATCTTCAGGGCTGCCGATAGTGGGGTTCGAACCTACTATCTCCCGATTACTGGATACTGGCCGCACTTAAGCGACTGCAGCTATCGAGCTCGGTGCAATATTTTAAATATACATATACTTTTATATGGAGATATATATATTGATGTCGATTTGTAGCGATCACGAAACGGTGTGTCTGTTATTGTAATCAGTACTCCCCACATTGACTTTAATTCGCAGTAGGCATGGAGTCATTTTCCAACAGTGTAAGTGGCATTAGTAAGGAGGGCCCACCATTGTAAAGAATAATTCCCTTCGAGATTTCACTTGCAGAAGGCAAGGGAGCATGCAATTCCGTTCAAAACTCCCCTACCCGATTGTTTTTGGCTGTGGGGAAGGGTGCCCGCCATTATGAACAAATGTACCCATCTAAAATGTGACTGGCATTAGGCATGGTGGCGTGCTATTTTAATGGAAACTCACAAACTCGGTGTGACTGGCAGTAAACTGGCTGGCAGCAGGAAAAGGGGCCTGTAATTATAATGATAACAGCACAACTCAATTTTGACTGGCAGTAGGGAAGTTGCCTGCCATTGTAATAAGAACTCCTCAACTCTAATCTGTCTGGAAGTAGGGAAGGGGGCCTGCGATTGTAACGAAAATTTTTCCAAATCGGTTGTGACCGTACCGGTACAGTAGGCAATGAGGCCACACATTATGATGTAAACTTCCCAACTCGATTGTGAATGGCAGTAGGCAAGTTAGTCTTCACAACTCCACAATTCACACTTTACATTCGAAACAACGTATGGGGACCTCCCCATGCTGTTTCAGGGATAACTCTTAGAGACATGCAATTTCAAAAAATCCTATTCACTGCATGTACAGTAATTTACTTAGACATCCGTAGGCAAGTGAGCCTGCCGTTATCATCACAACTCCGCAATTCATTAAGTGCGATGTTGATTGCTATTTTCGGAGAAAATGCATTGGCAGGGAGATGAAAGAAAGAAAATATGTGAGATTTTCTCCTTGGAACGTATTGAAAGTGTTTTTTTTTTTAGTGTATTGCTTACGACTAAGAATCGAACAAGGACTTCGAAGACATAAAAGTGTGGTTGTATGTGTATTATTAAATTATGGTTTACTTTTATTATGCGCATAAAGGTAAAAATTGCCGATATTGGTGGTTTCGAATGATTAGTGATAATGTTGGTTGTGGAAGAGTTTAAAATCTAGGGTTAACGTGTATTAAAAATTAAGACAGATATTGCCGTCTAACGTAAACTAATGCATGAATGAAAATCATTCGTCCACATTTTACTATTAATAAAGAAATGAAGACCCACCTTCAAAACACGGATGTGTTAAATCATACCGCGTGATAGGACTGGGAAGCTGAACTGTTCAAACCTCCGTGGTTCGTATTCCGACTCGGATGGCAGCTATTATGAGTGTGGTTTGTCCTATGGCTTTCCCCACGCTCATTTCAAGCAACACGGCTGTTATACGGATCCCAGGCCAAAATTATGTTCACAATTACACTCAATACTAGATGTCCTCACTAACCAAATGTTAATACAATCAATCAATCAATCAATCAATCAATCAATCAATCAATCAATCAATCAATCAATCAATCAATCAATCAATCAATCAATCAATCAATCAATCAATCAATCAATCAATCAATCAATCAATCAATCAATCAATCAATCAATCAATCAATCAATCAATCAATCAATCAATCAATCAATCAATCAATCAATCAATCAATCAATCAATCAATCAATCAATCAATCAATCAATCAATCAATCAATCAATCAATCAATCAATCAATCAATCAATCAATCAATCAATCAATCAATCAATCAATCAATCAATCAATCAATCAATCAATCAATCAATCAATCAATCAATCAATCAATCAATCAATCAATCAATCAATCAATCAATCAATCAATCAATCAATCAATCAATCAATCAATCAATCAATCAATCAATCAATCAATCAATCAATCAATCAATCAATCAATCAATCACTACTAATCTGCATTTAGGGCAGTCGCCCAGGTGGCAGATTCCCTATATGTTGTTTTCCTAGCCTTTTCTTAAATGATTGCAAAGAAATTGGAAATTTATTGAACATCTCCCTTGGTAAGTTATTCCAATCCCTAACTCCCCTTCCTATAGACGAATATTTGCCCCAATTTGTCCTCTTGAATTCCAACTTTATCTTCATATTGTGATCTTTCCTACTTTTAAAGACACCAACCAAACTTATTCGTCTACTGATGTCCTCCCACGCCATCTCTCCACTGACAGCTCGGAACATACCACTTAGTCGAGCAGCTCGTCTCCTTTCCACCAAGTCTTCCCAGCCCAAACCTTGCAACATTTTTGTAACGCTACTCTTTTGTCGGAAATCGCCCAGAACAAATCGAGCTGCTTTTCATTGGATTTTTTCCAGTTCTTGAATCAAGTAATCCTGGTAAGGGTCCCATACACTGGAACCATACCCAAGTTGAGGTCTCACCAGAGACAAATATGCTCTCTCCTTTACATCCTTACTACAACCCCTAAATACTCTCATAACCATGTGCAATGATCTGTACCCTTTATTTACAATCATATTTATGTTATTACCCCAATGAAGATCTTTCCTTATATTTATACCTAGGTATTTACAATGATCCCCAAAGGGAACTTTCACCCCATCAACGCAGTAATTAAAATTGAGAGGACTTTTCCTATTTGTGAAACTCACAACCTGACTTTTATCCCCATTTATCATCATACCATTGCCTACTGTCCATCTACGCAGATATGGCAACTTTGAGAACTTTATTACAGAAGCGTCACTAAAAAATTACAACAATAAAGGCCGACAAGAACGACAACAGCTAAATTGACGAGCAAAATCATCAGGAGCATCAATAACTATTTAGAAGAACGAACCAGAAAGTTATGTTTGTGGAACTAATGTACAGGTACTCAGCCACAGAAGACCTTACGCTATAATCCAGAGATATTTAAAATTACAAATTGATTTCAAACAATGTTTATTTTCATTGTAAAGCACAAACAAAATATTAAATAAATCCAGTAATTTTAAATTTTTGCAGCAAACGAATAGTTCGTATGTACCATTTGATTTCAAAGCATGATATTCTTGAGCTGCTAAAATGAGTATGAAAAGCGGAGAATCATATCCTATTACCATCAGTGAAAAACCTGTGCTGCTATGGTGTCGTGGTGTACGGAAAGTCAAATGGGACGCAGAGGAATCAGCACAGCCTTTGAACAGCGACAACACTTGTTATCTTTCACCGTGCGAAATGTCTTACATACAGAGATATGGCTGCTAGTGTGAATATACCACGGAGCACGGTTGAGATACAGAGTAGAGAACAGAACTGAATCTTTTCCGCAAACAGGAGATGATCGAGCGTGGGAAGAAAATGCTTATGAGGAAGGTAATTATTAATCCTAAAATTAGTGCTCCAAAAATGGCGATCGAACTTCGTTTGTCAACTGGTAAAGGTGTGCACCCAGGAACAGTCAGAAAGATTATTAGAAACCAAGGGAAGGACAGCCAGAAAAAGAACCTTACGCACATAAAACTAACCGAGCCAAGAGGTTGCAGTTTGCTAAGGAATACTACCAAAAAAAAAAAAAATCAAGAATGATGGGATGATATTACTGTTGTTAATGAAAGCCCGTTTCATGTGTTCGATACAGAAGGAAGGGTTCGTGTGTGGCGCAAGCCCAATATAGAACTGGACAGAAGAAATTTATACCTTACAGTAAAACAAAAAGGTGATAATGTGATAGACTCTACTACGGGGTTGTATATCAGCAGGTGGAGAGGGGAATTTTGGTGTTGATTGAAAATAATATGGACAAACTCCAATATCTACGGTTTCTAAGAGAGAACCTCCACCACTGCGCATAGAAATTAGGGATCAGAAATACATTTAAATTTTATCAAGGTAACGAAACAAAGCACAAAGCATATATTGTAAGGGATGGTTGTTGTATAATTGCCCAAAATTCAAACATACGCCCCCACAGAGCCCAGATCTTAACCCAAATATATACTTTATGGAACGAATTGAATGAAAGAATCAGAAATTCTTCCATTGGTTACGTGAACGATGTTGATCCACGAAATATCACTGTAATATTTGTCACAAACGAAAGGTAATCATTGATTTACTCAAATAAAGTCTCAAATCCCAGGTTGATTAAGAAATACCGTAGTTACTAGCAAGAAATATGTATACGTATTTACTGGCTGTAAATAGGAGTCCATGGTGTTGCATTCCGCTGCTTGCGCCGTCTTTTGTTTCTTTCTTGAGGTCCAGAGCTGGCACCAACGAGCTCTCTTTCTAGCGAATGGGAGTGCGGGTATTTTGTTGAAAAATAGCATGATCCCTGGAGCAATACATATATATATTTTAAAAGGAAAATAGCATGATCTCTGGACCAATAAATCGTTCAATGAATCAGTTAGGGCACATGAAGTGACAGCCCATCAAATTACATCGAATGAGAAAAATCAATAAAACGACACCAAAGAACTTCAGTGTGCACAGACATCACAGACGACAGTGTTGGACAAACAAAACACGGAAGCGCTGCGACGTAGCAGAAATAGTTGTTGTAAGGCAGTAAAGTATGTATTCTCCAAAATAAAATATTTCGTATTATTTCTTAATCAACCTGGGATTTTAGAC
This sequence comes from Anabrus simplex, assembly GCF_040414725.1. Taxonomy (NCBI): domain Eukaryota; kingdom Metazoa; phylum Arthropoda; class Insecta; order Orthoptera; family Tettigoniidae; genus Anabrus; species Anabrus simplex. Next base: position 50,581,486 of record NC_090275.1, read on the forward strand.
TTTATTTGAATAAAAGCAATTACTGTCTTCCATTTGTGACAAATATTACAAAGATATTTCGTGGATCAACATCATTCACGTAACGATGATTTTTTTTACAACAGCTATTATAGCTTAGATGAATGATATTGTTTGTTGTTGATTCCAAAGGCTTATAATTATTTGTACTTTTTGGTACTTTAATGTATTTTTTTAATAAAAATAAAAGTTTCAGTTTCAGCTAAATAACTTTGACCCATTTTTTTTTTTTTACTATCTGTACGTGCTCATGACTGCTTCAATTCGACTCGTATCTTAGCAACAAACAACAAATAAATGTACAATAGTTTAAAACTCTGTTACTGAATTTTAACAATAATTTGATTACAATGCTACAATACTTCTGAAGTAGTATTATTTAGGCAACCTGCGTACCAATTTCGGTGTTTGCACGGAGAAAACTACATATTTCCGGAAAGTTACAAAGATTGTTGTAACGGTGGTGGTTAATGTTTTTTGTGATGGCGTTGATGGAAACAAACAATGAATAAGTGAAATATAAATAGGCATATAAGGAGTTATTTACGTGACCCATTATTGTCCAGAATTGATTGAAATGAAATATATACACGCCGTTCGAGGGAACATGGGTATTTAAAAATTCAATTTTAGGCTCCTTCACATAAACTACCATTTCATCCAGCGTGAATAAAGTTATTTGCCACCTAGACTTCAGTGCTTTATTCCCAGAATTTAAATACCTATTTTCATTAAATTATGTTCATCAATTTCTCGTCGCTCGGCGTTGATATGGACTTAGTAACAACCATCGAAATTTATAAAAATCTTTGTTATTATAGCGGATACGGTAAAAATGTATAAGACATAAATGATATTAAAAGTAATTCTATATAACTTTAGTTATGTAGTATTTATCGATAGGACCACGATTAACATTGATTGTTTGATAACTGAATTTTAGGCTTTCCCGTAAACTACCATTTCACTCTATGCGAAAAAATTATTTATAGCCTAGATTGTACTGACTTATTCCCCGAATTTACATACCGATTTTCATTTATTCTTTTCAGCCATTTTCTCGTGATGGTCGTACATGAAAACAGACACAGATGACAGAAAATTAAAAATGTTCATTTTCTTGTTACTGTGGACACGACCGATACAGAAATACCATTCTTTTTTTAATTCTGAGCAATGTACATACAAAACTCTTATTTTATATTGATTTAAACAATTAGTTCAGTAAAATATATACACACACACACACTTAAAACTGGAATAGAAATGAGCGCATAAATATATGACGCAAGTCGTCTGAGTAACGGCAAACATGAAATTTAGAAATGCCTAAATTAGACCGCTCTCACCCTTAAATCGAACAATGAGATGAACAGTATGGTAGTAGAGATCGATTGGTTCCTGCTGGTTGAAGTTTCATCTTAGGTAGAAAGATGTCCTCAGTCAGAAAGAGGGACACAGTGACATCGTCTCCACTAGAACACACAAGGGACTTTTTCCTCCTTTCAAGAGAGGAGTATCTGGACCTTAAGATAATACAGACCTAGATAACCATATCCTAACAGTTCATAAGTTTCGTTCACTAACAAGCTCTTTCTGGTGAATTTTTGAATTGAACTTGTAAATGAAATACGAGCCAATGCAGTACAAAGAAGACAGTTCGGACAGCTAACTGAAGAAGAGAATAAAGAGTATGGAGAACTGCTTAGCAAAGGACAATTCATTTTCCATCACTTCTGTGAACTTCTGCCAGTTGTTGTCTCTTTTCTGAAATAATAACTTAACGACTGCTTAATTTTGGAATTCAGAGCTAAATTTACAACTTTAAAGCAAGAACAACAACATGTTACTAATGATTACATATTATAACCTGTTGGCGAGGTGGATGAACACGAAACATGCTAGCATTCTTTTATTTAACGAACACTAATTGCTATACAATCACTCTAGTAATCTTTCTCTCTCTCTCTCTCTTTCTTTCTCTCTCTCTCTCTCTCTCTCTCTCTCTCTCTCTCTCTCTCTCGGTTCTCACTGTAGAGTCACCCTAATTGTACACTGTCCGTTCACTCACAACAGTCATCGTTCGCTATCCCTTGTCGAGTCCACGTCGAACTCCCGCACAGCAACAAATACAACATTCGCTTCACAGCAGATGGACTGAAAGACTCAACTCTTCGGCGATAAAAAGACAGACAGAATGATCACTGAGTTTCACTGACAGAACATTCACAGAGACTGACACACACACACGCACACGCACACACGATGCTCCTCAAATAAGGCTGGAGCTCAATTAAAACTGTCACTGTTCAAAGCATCACTCTCAGACTCAATTGAATGCACTCCTACTAGACTCGTCTGGTCCGCCTTAAATAGGGAGGCCAGTTGTTTCAGAACATTACGGAAACTATATACGCCCAGAAACTTCCCGGCCTCCAATCGTCTCGAGGTTTCTGGTAATCGCTAGATGCTCCCAGAGAGGTCGGTACATCCCACTGCAAGGACTACGTACTCCTCTCTCAAAAGGAGGGAAGATCCCCTAGTGTGTTCATGCGGAGCCGATTGGACCGTAATCCTCTTTCTGACTCATTGCGGGAATCTCTCTGACCTAAGACGAAACCTTTAGCAGCTTGAAACAATCAATCGCACAATACACTACTGCTGATCTCATTATTCGCTTTAAGGACGAGAGCGGTCTGATTTAAGAATTTCTAAATTTCAATTATGCTGTTACTCAGACGACTTGCATTGTTTTTATGTGTGTTGATTTCTAATCCAGTTTTTCGATTTGAATATGCATTCTTCATATTACCAAAATTATTGTTTGAATGCCGTATATATTTCATGTATTTATTTATTAATCGTTTATTGTTTCCATTTCATATGCTTCGTGGAGATGATGGTCACGTAGTTTTGCACCATCAATGCCACCACCATTGTAACGATCTTTGTACTATCCGGATATATTTGGTTTACCCGCTAGATGACAGCGTAAACAAAACGCTAAAATTGGAACGCAGTTTCCCCTAAATAATATCGCTTCAGAATTCCTGTTCTTATCAATATTATTGGTAAAATCCTGTAACAAAGGCTTGCACTATTGTACTGTACATTCATTTATTGTTTGTTGCTAAGATATAATTTGCAATGAAGCAGTCATAAGCACACCTAACTCTTTGATTCGTTCTAGGCGTAATCTCTCAGGCACTGGCCAATAGCCCAGCTGTGACGCCGCTCGCTTGTGGGTGGAGCCAGATCAGCACACTCCACGCAACATAGATTCAGCAAGGTGGACACGGCCACAATATATAGTCTTTTTTTTTGAAAACTTGAACTGTGAGGAAAGAACTAGAGGCAAATTGGGCTCAGACATTTTCCTTGTTAGAAACAATATTGTTTTATTGAAGACCACACACACACACACACACACACACACACACACACACACATACACACAGCGCGCCTAACTTCTCTAATTAGTGGCTATTTACAAAAGTCTCTTCTCTTCGCAATTGGTCTACAGCCTGCTAATGTTATTACAGTATTAATAGCATGGTACAATTTATTTACATTTTATATAAAAACAAAACAGAAAATGCAAAGTTGATCACAAACATATCTAAATTTAAAGTGTAGTCTACTGCTGCAGAAGTCCTTGATGTCTCCTCCGTATGCTCTTATGGGACAATCTTGAATGACGTGCTTCACTGTTTGTATATACTGCAGGCTTCACAGTCGATCTTCGAAGAAGGTAACTTGTTCGACTTAAACAGAGTCTTCGCACAAACTCCGGAGTTGGTGGTAGTCGGGTTTAGTTTCTACCCTATCCCGCGGAGTAGGTCGAATCCAGGAACTTTAGAGGTGACTGATGGCAAGTCTTCAAACACATGAGGAGCAAACGTCTTCCAATCCTGGGACCACTGTCGCACCATATTAAAGTTCTCACTGATTAGTCTCGCAGCTCTCATCATAGGGAGCTGTCTTGAACGAAGTCTGCCTAGACAAGCGTCAAATACGTCAGCATGAATAGGAAGATGCTGATTTTGGAGTATCTTGTGGTACTCTTTAACCAGAACATTACACCTGTGGAGATGAGGTGGAGGGATGTAGCTGAGAATTGGAAGCGATTGAGTAAGGGCGCATATAATGGTACCGGAGTCAATCGCATTGTTTCATTGAATTCAGCATCAATTTTCGTGATGTGAGAGCTATTTACACGGGGGGCGCAATATACAGCTGCAGATAAAACGAGGCCAATAGCCGAAGAGCAAAGAGTTGAAGCATTAGAGCCCTATGTTGTTCGCATAGTTTCTGGATGATATTACGTGTTCTCAGCTTTGCAGCCTTCTTCAGCAAATGTTGTCTCAAGTATAACGTTCTGTCGAAAATAACACCCAGGTACTTGGGATATTTATTGTACGGTAAAATGACGTTACCAAAATACACTATGCGGTTGTTCAGATGGAAGGAACAAACTTAAGTCATGGAGCTCGCTGGTGTTTATCTGATGTATCTTGATTGATGTATCTTTCTTCGCACGTAACAATATGTTGAAAGGGAAGGAAACGTCAAACCTCATACTGAAGATGACAGCCATGTAGTGTTAAAAGAACTTGGTGTTGACATTTAAATGCAGTTCTCCAGATCGAGTCGCTGAGTCATTTCACTTCAAATCCATTTATGTCTCTTAAACTGGACGAATGGTGTCTCGTCATTGAAAAATATTTTAATGAATATAGTGCTACAGCTGGTGTCTCAGTAATTACAAAAAGACTTGTGGCGTTGGACAAGAAAATTAAAATAGATTGGCTGTGTTGTGCTCAGTGCCAAAACCCTAGTACTGAACACTATGTAGCTGTGAAAATGATGGCGGTATTACTCTACTTATCTCTGAGAATCTACATTTTCAAGCATGAGGTTTATTGAACAAAAAATATATAAACAGATGACCTTCGGCTTGGATTAACCAGCTATGAACTAGACGTCAAGAAAGTGAAAAACTCGAGCGATAAAACTGGATTTTCAAACGTAACATTAAGAGAAGTTCATGGCTTTTTTCTTAAACTGCATTGCAAGTCAATCGTGTATTTCAAATATGTTATTGATCTTATGGCATAACTCTCCTTCATATGTAAGTGACGAATGGTCCATTTTTAGTGCCTCAGATATCGTAGAGGATCTTCAGTAACTGGGTAATTTAATTAGGGAACATATAAACATTGGTTGCCGACAAATGGTCTAAATAATAATAATAAGAAGGAGAATTGTATATCCTCAGCTACTGTGTTCAAGCATATTAATTTGACACTATTTCGCCTGTTCGTCAATTTCAACGTTCCGTTTTACTCCAGGCCCACTAGATGGCAGAGTGAACTGGATCTTTTCTGGGCATCTATGACTGAGATTTAATGAATTTTGCCGGATAAACTCCAAATGTGTCACCAGAGATTTTTACATGCCGACATCGTACGACATGGAGTGTCGAATGGACTCTCTTCCGACTACCTCTGCCAGGTTTGTACCCATTATCTTGGAATCCGGAGGCCGACACTCTACCACTGATCCACAAAGGCAGCTTCTGGTCTAACTGATAAGAATACAAAGGAAAGAGTGAAATGAGAAAGGTCGTATTATTATTATTATTATTATTATTATTATAATTATTATTATTATTATTATTATTATTATTATTATTATTAACACCTTTCTTCACTATTACTTTCTGGACATGAAATCTACGGTCGTGGTGTATAGGACCTCCCTCTGCATAGAAACTGAAAGGCTGGGACACAACTCTTTACTTCACAGAATACTGTCATATAGGAATGACAGGCAGTTAGTCCTAACAGGGCAGAACTTACTTTTGTAACTGTGTACGCAGTCTCCAGAGACCAGTTAAATGAACACAAGTCAAGGATTCCCTTTCAAGGGAGAGAGGACTGGATGAAAGTACAATAGAGAATTGCTGGCCCGTGGATAAACAGAAGTGAACCGGCTAATTTACTGCCTGCAAATCTCTGGAGGACAGTTGCTAACTTAGTGCGTGTGCAGTTTGAGAGCTTGTAATCTTGTAACCAGCTAATTCTCGCTGTGCTGTGCATTGTACTCTTCAAGCCTGCCAAGAAGTGAACTCGAGCTACCTATAGGCCAACAATGAATCGTAATAATGTTGACAAGACATAGCAAGGAGCATGCAAAGCATTTTGCAGCAAAAATTTATCAAACAGTTCAGTAGTTATAAATGTATCAATTGTTTCGGCGCAAATGCAATAAAGTTTCGTTAATCCGTATCGCGGTAGGCCGGGACTTCACTAATTTTGAGTAATACATTTCACTAATAAACTTAAGTTGATTCGTTTTCAAGTATAATTCTGTTACCATATGTTTTTCTTTTTCAGTTAGAATATAATTTTCTTAGACAAAATTAGTTACGGCAGACTAAAGAAACTAACCGATAAAAAATAATATCATAAATATGAGAGTATTTCTATACTCGAGACATTACCTTTAATACAAAAACTCAAGGAATGTGCGTCCTTTTATTTTGTGCAGAGTACTGAATCACAAAACATTATGAAGGCAAGGTAGCGAACTGTTAATATTTGTGCTAAAATGTAATGTTTCAGAAGAAAAAAAAACATGTGAAGCGAGATGAATGTGGAAGTCTACGAGTAAAACCCAAGATTATGCTGTGTAACTACTGTACGATCGAGTGGAATGGCGGTAGGAGAAACTGTTAATCAACACGCCGTGGATATAATTTTCAGGGAGTTCAGAGTGCCTTTTCAGATTTCGAACATGTCATAATATAATGAATATTAGGTCTGTGCCCTTTAAATTTACCATAATACAGGTGTTTTGTTGCGGTAAACGGAGTATTAAGTCAATTTCTGCCGTTCTTTTAGGTTTTCAGTTAATCTGGACTTCCGTTAATCTGGTCAAATCCCCCCCCCCCAAATTAGATCAGATTAACGAGGTTCTACTGCACCAGAGTAAAAGTTCCATGCACGTTAATGAAACTGGTATACATAAGGGAGTATGGAAGGGCTGCAACGTTGAAATTGCACACAATATGTGTAACTACTGTTGCCCGCCGGTTGCCACGGTCGTTACATACATACATACATACATACATACGTACATAATCATTATAGACCCTTACGCCTTTCAGCGTTCAGTCTGCAAGCGTCTGTGAACTTACTAAACGTCGCGACAATCCTCTCCTCTGTTGGCCGCATTTAGTTCTACTCGTTTATCTCCTGTCTTTAAATCGTTACAAACAGAGTATAATCATCGTCGCCTTGGTCTCCCTCTACTTCTCTTACCCTCCATAACAGAGTCCATTATTCTCCTAGGTAATCTATCCTCTTCCATTCGTCTTACATGCCCCCATAACCAAAGCCGGTTTATGCGTACACTTTCATCCATCGAGTTCATTCCTAACTTAGCCTTTATCTCCTCGTTCCGAACACCCTCCTGTCATTGTTCCCACCTGATTGTACCAGCAATCATTCTCGCTACTTTCATGTCTGTTGTTTCTAACTTATAAATAAGATATCCTGAGTCCACCCAGCTTTCACTCCCGTAAAGCAAAGTTGGTCGGAAAACAGAACGATGTAACGATAGTTTCGTCTGGGAGCTGACTTCCTTCTTACAGAAAACTGTTTATCTCAACAGCGAGCTCACTGCGTTTGCTCTACTACACCACGATTCAGTCTAACTATACTAGCACCCTGGGAAAATACGCATCCTAAATATTCGAAATTATCTACCCGCTCCAGCTTTGTATCACCAATCTGACATTCAGTTCTCTTGGATTTCTTACCTACTGGCATCAATTTAGTCTTCGAGAGGCTAATTTTCATACCATACTCATTGAACCTATTTTAAAGTTCCAAGATATTAGACTGGCTTTCGGCACAATCTGCCACTAAGACCAAGTCGTAAGCATAGGCCAGACTACTTACTACATTACCACCTACCTGAATCCCTCCCTGCCACTTTATACCTTCCATCAGATGATCCATGTGAACTGCGAACAACAAAGGTGGATGATTACAGCCTTTTCACACCCCTGTAAGTAACCTAAACCAAGAATTCATTCTACCATCAATTCTCACTACCCAATTGTCAGCATAAATGCCTTAGTTCGGTTTTAATAATCTACCCTTAAACCCACAGTTCCCCAGTATGGCGAACATCTTTTCCTTCGGTGACCTGTCATATGCTTCCCCTAGATCTACGAAACATAGGCATAATTGTCTATTCCTCTCTTTGAATTTTTCAATTACCTGGCGCATACTGAAAATCTGATCCTGACCAGCCCCTCTGTGTTCTGAAATCACACTGGTTTTCATCCTGCTTCCTCGCAACGACTGATCGCACCCTCCCTTCTAAGATGCCAGTGAATAATTTGCCTGGTACACTAATAAATGATATACCTCGATAGTTGTTACAATCCTTCCTGTTCCCTTGCTTATTGATAGGTGCAATTACTGTTTTTGTCCAATCCAAAGGTACCTTACCAACACTCCATGCTAATCTCATTACTCTATGAAGCCATTTCATCCCTGCCTTCCCACTATTCTTCACCATTTCAGGTCTAATTTCAGCTATTCCTGCTCCTTTATGACAAGGGAGTTTATTTACCACATTTTCCACTTCCTCAAACGTAATTTCACCAACATCATTTTCCTCCTCCCCATGAGCTCTGTTCGCTACACTACCAGGAAGATTTCGTTTTACGTTGGAAAGATTTCCAAAATATTCCCTCCACTTGTCCAGTGATTCCCTGGGTTCTATTATGAAAATGAAAACCTACAACCTGTTTTCCAGTCATTGACCGGGTCAGGGATGTAATGAATGAAACATATATAGGCTGTTATTACAATAGGATCGCCACTCCCAAGGTGATTTATTGTTAATGAGTGATAAATGCTATAAAATGATAATGGAGAGTGTTGCTGGATTGAAATATGACAGGGAAAACCGGAGTACCCGGAGAAAAACCTGTCCCGCCTTCGCTTTGTTCAGCACAAATCTCACGTGGAGTCACCGGGATTTGAAGCACGGTATCCAGCGGTGGGAGGCCGACGCGCTGCCGTCTGAGCCGCGGAGGCTTCTCTATTATGAGTTCACCTGAATTACCCAAAATACTGTTTATTTCCTTTTTCCCTCCCTTCCTAAGATTCTTTATTACTGTCCAGAAAGTTTTCCCTGCTGCTTGAACGAACCTTTCCAGATTATTACCAAAATCTTCTCACAACTTCTTTTTGGATTCATCAACTATTTGTTTCGATCTGTTTCTTTCATCTACGTACAACTCCGTGTCTGCATCAGCCCTTGTTTGAAGCCATTTCCGATAAGCCTTATTTTTACGTATAGGCTACAAGCCGCTCTCACTTCATCATTCCACCACGTTGTTCGCTTTATCCCATCTTTACATGCAGTTGTTCCTATGCATTCCCTTACTGTTTCTACTGTCCCATTGATGGAAACATTTTCACCATCAGAATGTTGACCGGTAGGGTAGGAGATGTAATGGTATACAGTTTTTAATCACCAGATTGACTGGAGTCAATTCCAAATCTCTCCGCAGTGCTCATATACAGTGAGGGAATATGACGCTGTTATTGATGATTCGTCGCTCGGATGGGGATGTAAAGCCTTGGGCAGATCCCTGTGTACTATTCGACAAGAGTAGGGTATGTGCCAGCACCGGATTTCACCCTCTCCCTTCGTATTATCATGTATCACGCGATTCACTTTTAACTCCTATGGTGGGGTTGACGTCGGGAAGGGCATCCGGTCACAAAAGCTCGCTACGAAGATTCATCTCACTTCATACCTGAGCCCGTAAAGAAACGGGACAAGGGTTGGACATGCGTACAAAAGAGGCCAGATTGTCATCTTTCTATTGTGTACATTTTAATTTTAAGAGACTCTTAGCCGACAGGATGCCGTTTCCAGGGAACACCACGTGGAGGTGGTCCCTTTTCGTCCCCCTTGTATATTCAATCCCTCTTAGAAAGCTTGTCAAATATGCAATACTCGACCAATACTGTATGTTCCAAAAGAAACTTGCATTTTGGCATTTTCTTCCAGTAGAAAGGACTGTTACCTTTTATTTTATTGTTAGTTATAGAATGGCCTGTCCTGAGTTCTCTGTTGTCAGCAAATTTCCTTTGTCGTTCGTTGTTTGGGTAGGTTTGACATACAGAAGTATATCTCTTGCGTGATTGGGATCTCTTATTGAATTCAACTTCTTCCTCCGAACACGACGCGATGCTTGTTCAGCACTTGTCTGCACTTGTCACAACCACAATTAAGTAGCTGCCCAACTTTCTCTGCGTAGATTTTTGAGACTGATTCATCGGATTACCTCACACGGTTTCCGGCATTATCCGTTTGTTTTACTTGCTACGACACCTGGAACATAGTTCTGAACGTCAGAACTAAACTATCGTAAATGCAAAAACGACGATTTTTCTTGTTTTGGTCGTGTCTTCTTATAGGTACTCTAGGGTATGTTTCGTAGGAGTGAAGACAAGCTGCAGTATGTAATACTATGGAATGTGCAAGGAGAACCCAGCAACAAACAATGTTAAGTGTTCATACAACAGTTCAACCTTATCCCGTCCGCAGCACTATTTTCCGAATTCATCAACATCATTATCTAAAAGTTTTTCCTTATCGCTGCAACCATTGATCTCTTCTCTCTGCGATCCTTTTCGTCTCTCCATAACCTTGGCATCCCATCATCTCAACTACCTCTTCAATGATCTTCTTCCGTAGTTTCCCTCTGCCTTTCTTTCCCATCACCTTGCCTTCGAACAAGTTCTTTATGAAGTCATTATGCCGGAAAATGTGACCAAAACCCGACGATTTTCTCCTTTTTATCGTGTGTTTATTTCCGCATTGGCTCTCACGATAGTTTTCTATGGTCAAATATATCGAATCAACCTTCCTTAAGGGTAGCAAAATAAGCTTCTCAGCAGCTTCTTTCTGTTATCCTGTAAAGTTAGTGAAATGTCACTTATAGTTCACCTCTGATGTCCATAAATATGGAATTGCTCTCCTAAACTGGATTGTTAATGGCAGAAATCCGCCCTTATTAATTCTTCTTCTTATAATTAATACAGCACCAGTGAGTGGCCTTCTTCTTCATGTATATTGCGAGTCAAGTCAAGTTCTTTGATTTTAATCAGGATGCTGGTCAGTGAAAAGGCTTCAACAGCGATAAATAGTTGGTAAGTTTGTTGCTTGTTTTTGAAGTCAGGAGCTTCCCTCAGTTAGGTTAGATATTCCGGTGAACTGACTTGACTAATTAAAAATGTTCTTTCAAAATGAACAATGTGTTGTTAAATCGATACAATATGTAGTCAAATGATATCAAGTATGTTCGTCATTTTCAAATTTTGTAACCACAGTAAAAGTTTTCGCATAATTTATCAAAATGACTTCAATTCAGGACTAAATATTTAAATCGTTGAATAAATGTCTTGAATTGGGACTAGTATTGATGTTATGAATAAGTGAACCTAGCTCAAACTCTTACTTCTCATTCATAGATGACTGTGAATGGTTATTCTTCTCAGTGGTATTATAGCAAAATATAAAATTATTTAACATGAGATTGATATCCAATTGCATTGTGTACATTTAAAGCTTTATTCAAGTTCATTCCAGTGTTAGAACTTACTGATTATTTCGCATAATTTTTACGACGTTGAAGAAGAATCGAAGGGATGTGTTGGCAATACAGGTGGGTCGTGCTGCTGTAACGCTTGAATTACCTGTAAAATACTTCAAAACCAATAAAACTGGGGAGAAATTATGCAGGAAGTCTAATCAAATTGTTTTGAACATGTACAGTAGCTTACGGGAATGGACGGTGGAAAAAGTGGTGAAAAATACCACGCACCTGATCAGCGTTTCTGCCTACGGTGTTTACAAAGCTCGTGTGGAATTTAAACTCCACGAAAAAAAAAAAGTCTCCAGTAAAAGGTCGACCGGCGTACAAAGAGAAGAGAGTTCGTGTGTCACAATACTCTGATTGTGTCCGCAGGAAAATCCATAGCTTCTTCCTTAGGAACGAACTTCCAACTGTCAGGAGAGTGACAGTATATCGCCGATTGGTAGCTTAAGGTAATATGTATCCTATTCGCTGTCCTGTGGTGGTTTATGTTTGTGTTTCTGGCGACACGTCTCCCTGAAAGTTGCTGAACATTTCGTTTTAATTTTGAGAAAGAGTCTGAGCATATATACAGACAGTCAAAGGGGCAAAGGAAATGCCAACTAACTGTAAATCAACTAAGCTGCGTACCATGTTTTTGAGAGAGGAAATATCACTTCGTATATATATGTTCATCAGTACATGCCAGTTCAATGCGAAGTACGCATTGGCCGTAAATAAAAAGAGCAGAGTCACGAGTATAGATACACCTGTCTGACAAAATCTTTCGCTTACTTGAAAAGTAAATAAATAAATAAATAAATAAATAAATAAATAAATAAATAAATAAATAAATAAATAAATAAATAAATAAATAAATAAATAAATAAATAAATAAATAAATAAATAAATAAATAAATAATGCAATCTTAATTTATATTCGTAACTGCCTTCTACCTAGAGGAAATTTGTCGTCTTGAAAGGATCATGATTTAGTTTTTACTTCCAGAATGACCGAGATTTCAATTTACAACTTTCCTGGAAACACACTGTATTTAGCAATTGCACTCACAGGTGGGTTTTCGGATAGTTGAACAATGGGAAACTGCCACCGACAGGCATTGCTCGAGACGGGCACCTTATAATTATGTTATCATATTTTTTCGTTTTAAATCTCATATTCCTCACACAAATCGCATTATGAAACAGAAACCTTGCTTCTCTTGCGGGAAGAGGAATTACATTTCATCTCACCGTCTCAGTATTCATCAGTAATCCGTAGTTTACATGATACTACATGTAACTGGTACAAGCAATAAAGGAATAAATATATACGGTACGTAATCAAAGTACAACGCTATGAAAGAAAGTAATTCCTTTTGATGCTACACAATTTGAGAATGAAGCATTATTGCTCGATGAAAGTAATAAGTTGGTTGTGACTTGCAGAACCGAGGCGGAGAAGGGAAAAGAGGGTAATTTCTCACACGTGGAAGGATTCTTTCCTCAGTTCTTGAGTTGACTTCCACCACAGCCTACTAAATAAGTATGAGCCATTTCTATGAATTTGCAAGCAAATATGGCCTTAAAAATGACAAAATATGACCCTCTTTAAATTAAATTTCACAAGTGGAAAACTCGTTATGTTAAATTCTTGCCTAATTATTTATCACTTGCATATCAGTTTTCTAAATATAAACATTTAAATATAGTACATTTTCACTGAGTCAGCTATCAGACTATCGGACTCTCTGAACGGTAGGCCTACCATTAAAGTGAGTTCTGTAAGAAAACTGTTACAATTTTTAAAAGTCAGTATTTATTTTAATACACTGTGCGAAACTTGGTATTGACGAAAAATAGGATTCAAGAAAACCATAAATCAATCTTATATTTACAAATTTAGTGTGATAATGGTAGTCTATAATTAAAAATGTAAGTTTAAAACAAACAGGAAACATTAAATTCTTTAGGGAATTAATTTTGTCAGTGCACTGCGATAAAGTTCAAATGCATGTAGGCATATCTTCTTCATTCTCCTCCACGGGTGCCAATAAAGTAGAAAATAATATGTTACGTAGAAGATTCGTCACGAATAAAGGAAGTAATATTTCTGGCCGTGAAATATAAATTAATTTTCAGTTATAATTATTTTTACGTGAGCCGGGCTGCGTGGCTCAGACGGTTGAGGCGCTGGCCTTCTGACGCCAACTTGGCAGGTTCGATCCTGGCTCAGTCCGGTGGTATTTGAAGGTGCTCAAATACGTCAGCCTCGTGTCGAAAGATTTACTGGCACGTAAAAGTACTCCTGTGGGACTAAATTCCGGCACCTCGGCGTCTCCGAAAACCGTTAAAGTAGTTAGTGGGACGTAAAGCAAATAACATTATTATTATTATTAAATACGTCAGCCTCGTGTAGGTAGATTTACTGACACGTAAAATAACTCCTGCGGGACTAAATTCCGGCACCTCGGCGTCTCCGAAAACCGTTAAAGTAGTTAGTGGGACGTAAAACAAATAACATGAATTATTATTTTTTCGTGAAAGCAAACTACTCAGCAAGGGGCGTTTCCCGTATTCCTCTACTTTATACAGCAAATGTATACATAAAGCTGTCGCCAGTCCATCCAGATATAACTAGAATATGACGCTGTTACCAAAAAGTGTTCAAAATATGACCTAATGTCAAAATAAGGTCGAAACATGCATTTATACGAGGGTTGTAAATAAAGTCGTGGCAACGTAATCCAGACACTCGCAGGACATCGGGCACGCGTAAGTAGGATAAGGGAGGGGTCACGTGACGCTGTTGCCGATGTGTAGTGCATCTGATGAGCATCCAGTTGGGAGTGTTTTTGCTGTGTGGCGTTGAAGTGAAGAGTGTCGATCAAAAGCTGATCAGTGTTCGAGGATTAAAATCGAAGTTTCCCGTGGCAAAATTGCATCAGAGTGTTATCGAGGATTACGTGAAGCCTGTGGCGAGAATGCATTGCCGCAGAGGACGGTTACACGATGGATCACGGCGTTTCGTGCGGGTCGGAATTAGACTGCGGATTTGCACCACACAGGTCAGCCATCCATTCTTCAATATCAGACTGACATCGTCAAGAGATATCGTTTCCGCAGACCATCGATGGTCTATCCGGGAATTATCCGTAGAGGTTGGTCTTAGTCAACAGTAGGGCGCTCTCGCGCTGTCATCAACAGATAACACTTTGGCACAACTCCCCAACGGCTTCCCGAAATCACAATTGTTCTAGTTAATTCATTAAATATTGCATTCTACCAATATTTCCACTACTTCAGTTACAGTCTTCGTCTGACAAACAAACTCCACGCATCCGTGACTACAAGCATCCTAGGTGTGTTAAAAACGAGTCAGGAATGCAAATAAAGGCAAAGAACAAAATATGACTTTCCATAAACATCCGAACGGTATTTATCATCTCAGGCATCAAAACAAGAGAAAATAAACAAGTATCTAAGAAAAATGTACATTTCGAATGTCAAACAGAGTGTGTGTGAATAACTTTGAATACATGACATGAATAGTGACGAAGTTGATCCATTGCTGGTTTTATTAGTGTTTCCTCTTTATTATTTAGATAATAATGTACTTTTTACTTCTGCCAAAATGTTTAGTATAGTACAGTGTGTATGAATAAAAGTTCGGTGAATTGTTCTCTTTGAAACTGCACGTTTAGTTACCAAATATTTTTTAAAAAAAGCTTTTTTAAGACCTAGAATACTAACACACGAAGAATGCTTCCTCCGCGTTACCCCCAACAGACTACTTCCATGCAGTGCTTCCACTGATCAATGAGGATGATGTCACCATAGCATTTAGATGCATGTGTCAGGAGCAAATGCTGGGAGAGTTCAATTTCGGTAAGTCACTGCGCTTTATTTACGTATTGTTAGTAGTGACACGATACAGTTGGTACGTAAAACTTACGTATTATTACCATGTAACATGTACTTGGTTTTTGTTGTAAGCGTGTAGGTAACTAATTCAGGATGGTTGCGTTATTATTACTTTCAAATAAAAATATGTATAAAATACAGAAATCATTGTGAGTTTTCGGTATACAACGATTTGAAACAAACAACTTCAGACCATTATGATGAACTCAATCTCCGTTTCGAAAGATCACCCACTATCAAACGGACAGCTTTTTACAAAAACTATAACAACCTTTTTTCCAAAGTGTGTAAAGTAATTAAACTTCAGAAATATACACTGACTGACAGAGCAAATGCAACACCAAGAAGGAGTGGTTCGAAAGGGATGAAAGTTGGGAAAAAAACAGAGACGGCACGGACGAATAATTGATGTTTATTTCAAACCGATATGCAGATTACACAATGCGCACGGCATCGACTCAGTAGGATGTAGGACCACCGCGAGCGGCGATGCACGCAGAAACACGTCGAGGTACAGAGTCAATAAGAGTGCGGATGGTGTCCTGAGGGATGGTTCTCCATTCTCTGTCAACCATTTGCCACAGTTGGTCGTCCGTACGAGGCTGGGGCAGAGTTTGCAAACGGCGTCCAATGAAATCCCACACGTGTTCGATTGGTGAGAGATCCGGAGAGTACGCTGGCCACGGAAGCATCTGTACACCTCGTAGAGCCTGTTGGGAGATGCGAGCAGTGTGTGGGCGGGCATTATCCTGCTGAAACAGAGCATTGGGCAGCCCCTGAAGGTACGGGAGTGCCACTGGCCGCAGCATATGCTGCACGTAGCGGTGGACATTTAACGTGCCTTTAATACGCACTAGAGGTGACGTGGAATCATACGCAATAGCGCCCCAAACCATGATGCCGCGTTGTCTAGCGGTAGGGCGCTCCACAGTTACTGCCGGATTTGACCTTTCTCCACGCCGACGCCACACTCGTCTGCGGTGACTATCACTGACAGAACAGAAGCGTGACTCATCGGAGAACACGACGTTCCGCCATTCCCTCATCCAAGTCGCTCTAGCCCGGCACCATGCCAGGCGTGCACGTCTATGCTGTGGAGTCAATGGTAGTCTTCTGAGCGGACGCCGGGAGTGCAGGCCTCATTCAACCAATCGACGGTAAATTGTTCTGGTCGATATTGGAACAGCCAGGGTGTCTTGCACATGCTGAAGAATGGCGGTTGACGTGGCGTGCGGGGCTGCCACCGCTTGGCGGCGGATGCGCCGATCCTCGCGTGCTGACGTCACTCGGGCTGCACCTGGACCCCTCGCACGTGTCACGTGCCACATGTCCCTGCGCCAACCATCTTCGCCACAGGCGCTGCACCGTGGACACATCCCTATGGGTATCGGCTGCGATTTGACGAAGCGACCAACCTGCCCTTCTCAGCCCGATCACCATACCCCTCGTAAAGTCGTCTGTCTGCTGGAAATGCCTCCGTTGACGGCGGCCTGGCATTCTTAGCTATACACGTGTCCTGTGGCACACGATAACACGTTCTACAATGACTGTCGGCTGAGAAATCACGGTACGAAGTGGGCCATTCGCCAACGCCGTGTCCCATTTATCGTTCGCTACGTGCGCAGCACAGCGGCGCATTTCACATCATGAGCATACCTCAGTGACGTCATTCTACCCTGCAATTGGCATAAAGTTCTGACCACTCCTTCTTGGTGTTGCATTTGCTCTGTCAGTCAGTGTATTTATAATAGTACACTCCACAATCCACCAATCCACCTAAATTTCAGGGAAGTCGGACAGTACGTTTTCATGTAATGGTACTACGAAGTTGTTGTTTATATATAAAATAAAAAAAACCCGGACATGAAAGTAGGTACAACCTGTGACAATAAAGTTCGGTAAATGAAGTCAGAACGGTCGATCTGGCAACACGCAACGCTGCACCTGCTTAGCAGCAGGTTTTGACCACCTGCTCCCAACGTTGTTCAGTTGAGCATCGTGTGTGTGCCGTGTAAGACCTGTTTGACACAGTGCGTGTTTAGTGCGTTGGTTCTGAACGGCGAACAGGAACATGAACGACCAAAAGATCAATGTACAGTTTTGTTTTAAGCTTGGCAAGACACCGAAAGAAACGCATGCGATGCTGGTACGTGTTTATGAAAAACGTCAGAGCCGAAAAGTCACGCATCAAAACGATGCTCATCACCTTTCTCGATAGGCAAGGCATTATCCACAAGGAATTTCTACCTGAGGGAACGACGTTAAATGCTGCACGGTACATTGCAATTTTGACCGTTTCATGAAACGTCTACGCAGTGTACGACCCCCGTACGCACGACAAGGTTCATGGTTTTATGTCCATGACAACACTTGCCTACACACAGCCAATATCAGCACACAGTTCATGGAAAGAAAAAGGGGGTGGTGCAACTTGAACATCCCCCAAACTCGGCAGATCTCAATCCTCCACACTGCTTCCTATTCTCCCGACTCAAACTCGCTTTGAAAGGAAAGAGATTTGACGATATTGCTGATATCCAACGAAACGTGACGAGGCTTTTGAACACCATCCCAAAGGAAGCCTTCTTGCAAAGTTTCCAGGACATGTATCGCCGACCTCAGCAGTGCGTAGTTATGGGAGTGGACTATTTGGAAGGACAGTAAGGTCACTGTCGTGCATTGTTCCTCCATGTTGATAGTACAGGACTATTCACCGAACTTTACTGACACAGGTTGTACATTTTGCATTCCGCCTAATATAACTTTCACAAGAAACATAATAAAAAATACGCAAATACCACCAATGAGCGCAGAATAAAACAAGCTTTACGATGGTGTGATTATACTTCAGGTTGGTGAACAGGTTCGACTTTTATTAGCCTGTAAACTCGACCGCACATATTTTCTGCGCCGATTGCAGACATTTTGCTTACCAGGACACAATGCATAAACGAAGAGTGAAATAGAAGTACTTAATTTGCCATGCGTTTGAAGAGCTGGATGAAGATGAGAGCGGGGAAGACAACCGTTTAGAAACTGAATCTGAGCACGAAGACTCTCCGATGACGTTCCGAACTATTCATCCAGTGACAATGGTTCCGTAGATAATCTCGACTGTGATCCAGATTTACGAGCTTCTGTTAAAATTCAGCAAATTTAGCGGCCATCGAAAGGGAACTTTTTAAAAAAGGAACTAGGAACAGAATAACTTAAGCGACTACTTCAAATAGCTCAGGTTCAGCCTCTCAACATCTAGAACACCTTTTCGTTGACTATGAAGTGAATAAACTCTTTGGTAAGGATGGGAATATAACTGGTTCAAACACAGAAAAATACCCAAGGAAAAACATAGTTCAATTTAGGTGGTTTGAATTATTCTTTACTAAAAACATAATGCAAAATGTACTTCTTAATTTTTAAATAATGTATTATTTCAGGCAGCAATGTGGAGTTTGCTTATTTTTTTAGCGTACAAATGGACATACACGTGAATTTTACGTATGTTAGTATTGGGAAACTACGGAATAATGTTAGTACTCTAGGGTTAATTAGGGGTTTGGTCAAATTTTGCAAAAGATGTAGGCCTTAAAACATATTTTAAAATATCTATGATTTATTAACTATCATTGCAGCGTGGTTCCTACTAGAACACTTCAGCATTAACGCAACAAAAATATCACATTAGTAGGTAATGGTTAACCCTTAACTGGTATCAGGCGTCTGCGAGATGTATGCGAAAATTCTCTGTATTTATTATCCCTCCTTTCACCAAGATCCCATTGTCTTCTCCCTCCATGAACCATTTCGTGTGTGAGACTCAGTCGAGTTTGCTGGCCATTTTCTGAGCCGTGCCTGGGCGAATGGATGATGCAATTGCGGCCTGACCCATATACCTCATCTAGTGATGTCATGGTATGGGCTAGTCTAATGATGGTGGATCCACTATCTCCTGAATGCAAGCTCACCGCCGCCTGACCCTAATCGCACGGCCAACTCGTTCGGTCCAAAAAGAAAGAACTACGAAGAGGGAATTATTGAGACAAACACAAACAACAAGTCCCCGAGTCAGAAGAATTAATCACGCGCGATTAAAATTCCCAAACCAGATGGGAATCGAATCCGAGACCCTCTGAACCGAAGGCCTCAACGTTGACCATTCATCTAAGGAGTCGGACCTTTAAGTGCAAAAACAATAGGGGAACGAATTCAGAACGGACTGAGTGCTGATCGTTGAAGGCCTAGGGACGTTAGAGCAAAAGAAACCGCTGTATCAGCAAGGAATGACCGACTGAATAGTCGTGGATTTAGCGCGTTACTGTGCCTGATGATAGAGCAGGAAGACAGAGCACCAGAAGTAAACAAATAATTTCTGGCATGGCAGAGTGCAATTGTATTTTGAACACGCAATAATATTGAAGTCTGCCTGTGTGGTGTAGTGGTTAGTGTGATTAGCTGCCACCCGCGGATGCCCGGGTTCGATTCCTAGCTCTGTAAAAAAAAATTTAGAAAGTGGTACGAGAACTAGAACGGGGTCCACTCAGCTTCGGGAGGTCAACTAAATAGTGGGGATTCAATTTCCACTTTAGCCATTCTCGAAGTGGTTTTTCACGGTTTTCCACTTCTTCCCCAGGTAAATGCCGGGATGGTATCTAACTTTAGGCCACGGCCACTTCCTTCTCTCTTCCTTGTCTATCCCTTCCAATCTTTCTATCCCTCACTAGGTCCGTGTTCAACATAGCAGGTAAGGCCGTCTGGGAGAGGTACTGATGCTCCTCCCCAGTTTCATCTACAGCCAAATGTCCCATGCTCCAGGACACTGCCTTTGAGGCGGTAGACGTGGAATCCCTCCGCTGAGTTCGGAGGAGAAACCAAACCTGGACGTTAACCCGACTAAATAATTAAAAAGTACTATTGAATATAATGACTGCCTGCGGTTAGGGGCGCGTAGCTATGAGCTTGCACTCGGGAGACAGTGGGTTCGAACCACACTGTCGGCAGCCCTGAATTTGGTTCCCGTGGTTTCTCATTCTCACACGAGGCAAACGCTGGGGCTGTGCCTTAATTAAGGATACGGCCGCTTCCTTACCCCTCTTAGCCCTTTCCTGTCCCATCGTCGCCATTAAATCTACCTGTGTTGGTGCGACGTAAGTCAAATTTTTCTAAAACTGTTTGACTTTCTGACAATATAAGAAGGCATGATACTCCAATAATAATATGGTATCATATGCCGAGGAAAATAGGCCAGGATATTACCGCACTCTCATTCTAAATCATACATTGTAAACAGCTTGCATCCTTCACTACATGGGACCTATATTCCAACTACGGAGTGAGTCCTGAAAAGGTTGCCGTCCTCGTTGCGTGCCCAGTATCGGCAAACAAGAGCGCGGTCACCGCCACAGCGTACGAGTATGGCCGTAGGAAAAAAAAATACCCCATTGCAGTCAGTGTTGAAAATTCTTTTCGTGAGCCTGTAGAGAGATCGATGTGAAAATGTCGATGTGAATTGTATTCAAAGTCTACACCACACTAAAATACGCCATTAAACACTTAATTTAGAAGAGATCGATTACTGGTGTACAAGAATCAAACACGCTGTACGCTCTACGGAGGCTTATCGCAGACTAGCTGAGTCCATGATATCACTGGGTGATTTATGTGGGTCAGGCGGCTATTGCGTTATCTACTCACTCAGTGAATAACCGACAACTCGACTGAAACTCGCAGTGTATACCGTAACACTGAGCAAAATCGAGCCCTCGGATTACTTTCATAGCAACGGCGGTGGTAACATCTTAGCTCTGGTTTACATGTGCAGGGGGATCTTTGGATACTTTTAGACAAGACAGTGTATATCAGAGATTTTGACGGGAATCAAAGTGTGTACTTACGTTACTATTTCGGAACGTAGTCTACCCACACCCCACCAACGTTTTGTAAGTTCTATTGAATGTTTTAGTGATTTATAGTTACAGAAATACAGTTCAATAATAAACAAAAATAGTATTTTTAAAATGACTTCTTTTATTTGGAAAAGTATACCCATGATTTAGCAGACACCAAAATATTAGTTCTATTACAAAGACACGTGATACCTGTTAAGTGTTAAAGTGCAACGTAAAAATCGCATAATCTACCGTTATTAGTATCTGATCGGTGAGAATTTTATCAGTCCTAGATCATTACTGCAAGCTGATGGATTATTTTGTTGCTAGCTTCCAATTTCTCGTGCGATTTACGAAAGGAAGGTGGAGAAAATGGGGCAAGGATGACCGTGTTGGTAGCAGTGGACCTTGTAGAGCAGCAGGAAGTCGGAAGAATATGGCGAGAAGTCCTAAGTAACACTACTTCTACAGATAGATACAGAGTAGTGCACCTACTTCATGACGTGCTTGTCCATGGGCTCCCAGACCGTGGAGATGCTAGACTTATTCTCTTGCTTATTCTCCTGCGAATTTCCCTGTTGGTCAGTCTGAGAGCTCTGATCCTTCCCGGGGTTTGTATCGCTGTAAGAAGACGAAGCCTGCAGCATTCCGATCGGGCTTCCATCACACTGTTGGTCTTCTCCTTCATCGTTCTCAGGGTTGTTAACTTCTTCAGGAAACTGGGTAGAATGTGTACCAGTGGGGTATGATTTGTTAGTGTTAGACATTATAAAAGATTAATTTTGGCTAAATGATTATAGAGGTATAAGTTTGAGCGAGCAGATTCACATTGGCATGGAAATATCTAAAATGATTCTTTCTATTGTTGCAGTAGTCAGGCAACGTCTAGCTGTAGAATTAGCATCACGAAATCCAGTTGAACCCTAGCAATGTAGACTAACTGGGACTGTAGTCCGTTCAGACGAGCAAATGTTCGAAATACATGAAAGATATGATGTCACAATGTATAAATAGTACTGTACACACTTATAGACACAGTATTAACAAGCACACGGCAATGCAGAGTAATGATGATTCGAAGGAGGTCCAGGATCTATGTCCAGTTAGTACTGGGAAAGGAACAGTTCTCTCTGGGGAACTATTTCGCACGCATTCATTCGGTAGTCCTCGGTAATCTCCCATTGAAGGTCGAAATTGTCCTTGGAAAATTCTAAATAAGAGGTGCTTGTATCATTCCTGCGCGGATTAGTGTTCATCGGCTGGTAGTAGAAAATTAGTGGAGGTGCAGCATTATCTGGTTCTGTAGTGATTAAGAGGGGGGTTCCGCAAGGTATTAATACTGGACCTTTGTTTTTATACATATACATCATACGATTAAATAACTGCTATCATGGGTATTATTTTTGCGGATGATGTGTACAGCAAGTTGCAGAATTGTGAAAGTATGACAACATACCTCATCACTGTCCTGAGATGGACATTAGGCAATGATATGATGGTAAACTGAGTGAAAAATCAGGTCATAAGTTTTACCAAGAGGAAAAGTCCTCCGAGTATTAATTACTGTGTTCGTGGGGTGGAAGTACCACATGCGGATCACTGTAAGTACCTAGTGTAGTTATATGGTAAGATATTCATTGAGGTAATCACATTAAGGAGGTTGTAAAATAATGATTACAGACCTTTCGTATCGTTTGAGGATATTTGGTATATAGGTGGTGTTCTAAGAATCTAAAGTAAATGGAGTATAAGTAACTAGTAACACCCCAATTAAAGTTCAGTACCAGTGTATAGGTCCCTTCTTCTTATTATTATTCTACAAAAGAACATAGTTCTGTTCCGTTCGACACGGCGCACCTGTGGGTGTGCTGCCTTGGAGTACTGTGTGTGTACTGCCTTGGAGTACAGTGCTCTCTCTTCATTGGATGTCGGCTGTCGTCAGGGTGATCTGGTTTCTTTTTCTCAGCAACTCGAAGAGATTGGTGGTACTGAGTGCATACCGTTCTCGTAGATTCTGTACCCAAAATATTCTTCTTCTTCACCTACTTATTCTTCCTTCAATTTTACCTTTCAAGAAAAGCTGAAGGAGTCTATTTTTATCATTCGAATGTTATGGTTGAAGTACTCAAATTTCTACTCTCTGATGTTATGCAGGACATCTAGCTCTTTGTTCAGGCGTTGGGGTACTTCAGTCTTACGTATTCTGTCAACCCATGATATTCTGAGCAGGCGTCTCAAAGGATCGAAGTTTTTTGGTGGTGTTCTCTGTTAGGGTCCAAGTCTTGTCTTGGCACCATAAAGTAAGACAGAAAATACATAAGACCGAAGTAAACGGAGACGGAGATTGATATTAAAGTTTCTGTCACAGAGAAGTTTGCTCATTCTCTTGAATGCAATCCTCGCCTGTTCAATACGGGACCTAATTTCAACAGCATTGTTCCAGCTGTGATCAAGTACGCTGTCGAGATACTTGAAACGTTGGACTTGTTCCAGTGATGTACTAGGATTAATTGATCTCTTACCGAGCTCGATAGCTGCAGTCGCTTAAGTGCGGCCAGTATCTAGTATTCGGGAGATAGTGGGTTCGAACTCCACTGTCGGCAGCCTTGAAGATGATTTTCCGTGGTTTCCCATTTTCATACTAGGAAAATGTTGGAGCTGTACCTTAATTAAGGCCACAACTGCTTCTTTCACACTCCTAGCCCTTTCCTCTCTCATCGTCTTCATAAAACCTATCTGTGTCGGTGGGACGTAAAGCAACTTGCAATTGATCACTTGGTTACCAAGCTTTTCCTTAAATGTTTTCAAAAACTTGGCAATGTATCCAACATTTCCCTGTACAAATTATTCCTCGTCCTACAAAGGAATATTTCCCACAATTTTTCCTTTTGAATTCCGAATTTAACTTCATATTATGACATTTCGCCCTTTAGAAATCTCCACTTAAGCTTATTCGTCTGCTGATATCGTTCCACGCCATCTCTCACTTGAAAGCTTGGAACATACCGTAGCTTGTCTCTTCACTCCCATGTCTTCCCAGCCCGAACTACTCAGCATTTTCATAACACCGCTCTTTTGTCGGAAATCACCAAGAATAGATCGTGATGCTTTCCCTTGGATCTTTTCCAGTTCTCATATCAAGTAATCCTGGTGTGGCCTCATATTCTGGAAACATACCCTAACAGGGGTCTTACCATGGACTTAAACGCCCTCTCTTTTTCATCATTATTACAACCCTTAAATACCCTCATAACCATGTGTAGAGATTTCTGTCCTTTCTTTACAAGCTCTTTAATATAATGATCAGTACTATGGTCGTCTGACGAGGGGTGCGGAGGGTAGGCGTGGTTGCTGCGCATGTGCCAGTCTCAAGGCCTGACAACAAACAACGTTTCCGTCCGCGGTGATTCTTGTGAACGAAGGTGCTGCGGTGAAGTTTCAAATTGGTAGTGCAATTGTGCTTTAGTTACACATTAACTGTATTCCATAATGAATAATTTAATAATGAAGACGCATCTCTTTCAGAGAGCACTGTACTCCAAGGCAGTACACCTACAGGTGCGCCATTTTAGTTTATGTGAATACAGATGGACCAGTGTCAACGTTAGTTCTTGTGAGAAGTAGTACAGTGCTTGTTAGGGGTGGGGGAGGCACCAGTGACTCGAAGTTTGGGACCGGGGTTTGGTGACCACGGTTTCCCTAGTTGAGTCTGACGTTGCTTCCACTTATTCGTTTCAGGGTCCCTTTTAATCTTTCCTCTCCAAACTCCATTGATCAACTTCTTCTCTTCCGAACCCGAGAGTATTAGATTTGTGAAACCCAAGGGGTCTTTCATTTTCACACACTTCGTGACTTATCTCATTCCTATGAAGAAACTTTCATTTTTTGAAGTGTGGGCCTCTCCCTGTCCGTACTATCCCAGTAGAAGGTCCTTTAAAAAAGGTAATCACCATGAAGACGACCTCAAGCAATAAGGTATACACCGATCTGTCATTACATTATGTCCACCTACCTATATGACGTACGACCAACCGTTGCCTGCAGAACCGCGATCACTTGGGAGAGGCATTAATTCAACGAGTTATCGGGAGATATTCTGAAGTACCTGGTACCAGAAGCACAACAACAAGTCCTCCAGTGGCGTATACTGCTGGGCGGTGGCGATATAACACGAACACGCTTCTCCAAGTCGAACCACGAATGTTTAAAGATTTGCATATATGGAATATTTGGGTTCCAAATTCACCATAATGTTCCTCTAACCAGTTCTTCACTATTCTGGCAGGATGGCATTGCGCATTGCCCTATTGGAAGTGGTTGCCGCCTTCAGGGAACACTGTTGACATGAACGGATAGGCTTTGGTCGCAATAACGTCCAGATACCGGATAGCTGTTATGGATGGGTGTACCGGAATAATGAACTTCAACGTGTCCCATGAAAACATCAACTACATCCCACCTCTACCACTAGCTTGTCTCAGCCAGACCGTACAACCACGAGCCATAGCCTGGTGTAGAAATCGGCGTACGCACGCTTGAACGTCGACATGATTCATCAGACGATGTGACTTTTTACCAGTCATCCACAGTCATCTCCGCAGTTCCATGCGCTCGATGAACCGTGTGCTTGGAAATATTGATCTGGTCATCATCATTGTACCTGTTGGCGATTTCTCCAAAATTATGGCCTTGGGTCGCTCCGAACAACGCGCGACAGCCTTCACTGACCCCTGGCATCAGTGAGCCGTTGTTGAACCACGGCTGGATGACTCGTCGTCGTTTGCAGATCGTTGCATTACTGTCGATAGGTGCTCACAACAGCAGTAGAGAGGCGTGCCGTTTTAGAAATGCTGGTACCAAGGCGCCGTAACATCAACATTTGCCATCTATCAAACGCTGGGAGATCGGCCGCTTTTCCCATTCTGAAGCCAGAGTCACTACTAAGAGATCTGCTCCATATAAGTATCAGAGTACCAGCATGTCGCTTTCCCCGTTTCATGCGCGCCGAATTTTTTCCCGTTTCGGGCAGTGCCAGCCCTCAGTGTTTAGCCGACTTCGGCATTTTCTGGAACGATCTAGTGAGTTATGTGGGAGCTCCCTATCTGGGGTCAAATTGACAGCCTCTTCCCGCTATGGTTCTATTCGACTGGTTTCCCCGTGCAACTTCTGGAACACAAAACGAGAATATTCCGAATCCAGCTGAGCACCGAAGATTCTAGTACTCAGGATATATAAATTGAGGATACCCGCAAACAGTTCGGGATTAGTTCGAGGTGGACGACACTAGTGCTAGCTGTTAGTGTTTGTGTGGTGGGTGTCCCACCGGAGTCAAGTGTCAGAGTCTCGTCGTGTTTGATTGTTTGGAGTACTGAGTGTGTACCGACGTGAATCAGTGTGTGTGGAACATTTAATGTGATCAGAGCTGAAGCAGTATCAACTGTACTTGTTGTGCTTTTGCTATTTGCTTTACGTCGCACCGACACAGATGTCTTACGGTGATGATGGGATAGAAGAGGCCTAGGAATGGGAAGGAACTGGCCGTGGCCTTGATTAAGGTACAGCCTCAGCATTTCCCTGGTGTGAAAATGGGAAACCACGGAAAACCATCTTCAGGGCTGCCGACAGTGGAGTTCGAACCCACTATCTCCCGATTACTGGATGCTGGCCGCACTGCATCTATCGAGCTCGGTGTACTTGTTGTGAGGAGTAGTGCGGTGCTAGTTAGCGCTGTTGAGCCGTTGGTATTATGTTGCGACTATTTACGTGTGAGTGTTGATTAGTTCACTGTACAAAGCAACCACGTGAATTCTCAGTGTTGACTGTGTGAGTTACCGGACTCATCTGGAGTCATACCTATAACCGGTCGTAACAGATTGTGTTTGAGCTTGTCTCCATGCACGTGGAGTGCGAAGTTACTGAGAGTGCGTAGCGAGTGGAAGATGAACTGTCAATCAGGATTATCGCCGTCTGGGGTAATACCATCGGACCGGATTACCTGCCATGAGGATATGTACTTTGTAAATTGTCAGCTATTAGCGGAGTGTGGCCATTCATGGTTCAATAAAATTCTCTCTCTCTCTCTCTCTGTGTGTGTGTGTGTGTGTGTGTGTGTGTGTCTGTGTGTGTGCTGATTGGATCATTCTGAATTAATAGTAGATTCGTAAAACAGACAGGGTTTTATTCATAACAACACTGAATACTTTTTTCCATGCAGTGCAACAAAAAGAAGACTAAGAATTTTTTCTGTACTATTTTGTACGTGATGAAACAGTATGCATATTAAGGTGACACTCCGGAAATAAAGACCGATATTTTCGTCGTTTTGGTTAAATTATTTTTATGACTGAAATTGAAAGGATTGAGTTTATTTTCCTTGTCTCGAAGTTATTCCGCTGAATTCAAACAATTTATCACTGTAATAATGCTTTGTTTGCCAATTGTAATTTTTACATTTAAAACCCACTTTTCTCCCATAATATTCTGCCAAATGTAACAAAATTTGTATGGTATATGTATCACAGCTACAGTGTATTAAGAAATGTGCGTATGAAATTTTTGATTGCAAAATTGTTTCAAGCAGTAGAGATTTTAGCCTAAAATTTTAGAACGTAAAAATTACAAAAATTTTAGTACGATACATCTCCTTATACAAATTATGTACAGAAAAATCGATACGTAGTGCTTTTTAAGAAGTATTATCTACCTAATTACGAATTTACTTTAACATGTTAATTAAATTTCATGCAGAAAATGGAGTTTAAAATTTCAAAAGAATATTTTGGAAAACTATTAATTGTATATGAAAGAAATGTTCATGATGTCTCTACTTTTACGTAGGTGATATTCTCACAAAATTTCGTGAAAATCCATGCATTACGTAAAAATACCTTTTTATCTCAGGAGTGTACCAGTCTTGTGAAGATATGTTCTAATAAACAGGATACGAAATACTCAAAGAAACAACTTAATGGTGCACAGCATTTTTCTGTTGGGTGTTGATTCATGGAAAATAAAGGCATCAGATATAAATCGGTTAGATCCCTCTGAAATGTGGTGTTTACGGCGAATTTTACGTATTCCGTGGATGACTAGAAGAACCAACATCTGCATTTTAAATAAACTAGATACTGGTTCAACATCCGAAAAGGAACACGTCAAGGTTGTATCATATAACTTTTACGGTTTAATATGTACGCAGACGCTGTCATGAGGAAGGCTAGTCTGGATAAATCTGAGATGGTGTGAAAGTTTGCGGAAGATATATTAGCCACCTCAGAGATGCTGATGATATCACACTTTAGGCAGTAGCGTAGCCAGGATCGGCCAATGGGGGGGTTACAGTTACAAAATTAAGATATAACATAATGAAAGTGCTTGTGCTTGTGCGTGTCTGGTACGCGCATGCATGACTGTCATAAGGATACTGATACAAGAGTGAATTACTGTATGTGATATTCAGATTGCAATACACTACAAAATTCTTACTTTAAAATACAGAACAAGAACAATATGATCGAGGTCAGCAGTTTTATCTCAAACGGTATGTTCAGTTTACAATCTAAAATCTAATTTTCGAGGCTTCCTAGAAAATAAATTTAACACATCTGTTGGTTTTACAACTGTGTCTCTGTGAATGTTCAAGGGAGCCAACCCGTTGAGTCGACTTTCACTTGTGGTATTTCTGAGGTAGGTTTTAAGGCGTCTTAATGTTGAAAATGATCTCTCACTGGCTGCAGTGGTGACAGGTAGGGTGGCAAACACTCTCAACAAGCAGTAGATTGCAGGGAGTTTATCTTGATCACATAAAAGAAGTTTATTGTTTACTGTCAGTTTCTATTTATTTTCTTTTTGTGAAAGTTCAATGGGGGGGGAGGGTTCTAATCCCCAGTAACCCCCCCCCTGGCTACGCCCCTGACTTTAGGCAGAAAGTAATGGGGCCCTTCAATATGTGATGCACACGTTGAGGGACGAAAGCGAGAAGTCTAGGTTGTTTTTAAACATCAAGAAGACAAAAATATCTTCGTGACAGCAGAAAAACCGGATATTATGATAAAAATGAATTACGAGGAAATTGACCTACTTAATTATTTTACCTTTCATGCCTTTAAACTGTATCTTGAAGGTGAGTGCTCTCCTGAGATCGAACGGAGGCTGACTCTTGGAAGGAACACAATGGTCAATATGAATAAAATCTGGAAAAACCCAGGGGTGTAAGTATAACAACTAAATACAGATTGGTCAGCGGCATAGTCTTCCCCATTGCCACTTACGGAAGCGAACCATGGGCGCTAAAGAAAACTGACAGAAGGATCGATTCTTTTGAGCCACATAATGAGAAGCACTTCCCTGGAAATGAATGCCATGCCAGGAATGATGCGTGGTAATGGAAGAACCGGAAGGCCTGGATATCTTTGGTTAGATCGCATCAAACGCAACACAGGTATGTCTCTTGCCGAACTGCGGGAAGCTGAATGGCTAAACCTGATCCATCGGATAGCAGAGAGTCGTATTCGCCTGAACAGATGAAGAAAGAAAGATATTCAGCACAGGCTATCCATAATTTGCCGACGTAGCATTTCGGGCATGTGATTCACTGTGGTGAAACTAATCTTTAGAAACAGGCCGTCCAAGATAAGGTAGAGGGAAGAAAGCGAACCAGAAATAGAACAGCAAAAGGATGGTTGGTACTGATTACATGCTTCGCCAGAATAGGTTTAGGGACCTCTGTCAGAAAAGCGGAGTGTCTGCTCAAATGGATATGCATAGTTAATAATCATTGTGTATTATTGTGTGTTTGGCCATTGACTGCAATTAATTGTTATATAGTTAGAAGATACAACTAAATCTTAGGGTCCGGCTCCATGGCTAAATGGTTAGCGTGCTGGCCTTTGGTCACAGGGGACCCGGGTTCGATTTCCGGCAGGGTCGGGAATTTTAACCATCATTGGTGAATTTTGCTGGCACGGGGGCTGGGTGTATATACTGTCTCCATCATCATTTTATCTTCATCACCACGCGCAGGTCGCCTAGGGGAGTCAAATCAAAAGACCTGCACCTGGCGAGCCGAACATGTCCTCGGACACTCCCGGCACTTCATAGGTCACAATTCCTAAGCTTTGAGTATAACAACTGAGAAGAAGCAACTGGAATTTAATTAACAATATTTGAATTCTGTTCCACTAAATCTTTTTTAGTACCTATACTGTACAGTGATAAATCCTTCCTTTAAAGCCGTATTTTAATTCTTTTCTTTTTAACGGATTCTGTTTGTATTATAAAATTTGGGATTTTTGGGTACCGGTACTGAATTCTTCTCCTTAATCTGTTTACCCTCCAGGGTTGGATTTTCCTTCGGACCCAGCGAGGGATCCCACCTCTACCGCCTCAAGGGCAGTGTCTTGGAGCTTCAGACTCTGGGTTGGGGGATACAACTAGGGAGAATGACCAGTAACTCGCCCAGGCGGCCTCACCTGCTATGCTGAACAGGGGCCTTGTGGGGGATGGGAAGAAGAAGGGATGGGCAAGGAAGAGGGAAGAAAGCGACCGTGGCCTTAAGTTAGGTACCATCCCGGCATTCGCCTGGAGGAGAAGTGGGAAACCACGGAAAACCACTTCGAGGATGGCTGAGGTGGGATTCGAAACCCTCTACTCAGTTGACCTCCCGAGGATGAGTGGACCCCGTTCCAGCCCTCGTACCACTTTACAAATTTCGTGGCAGAGCCGGGAATCGAACCCTGGCCTCCAAGGGTGGCAGCTAATCACACTAACCACTACACCACAGAGGCGGACGGGGACTGGATTACCGGAATTATACTGTGCATAACAGGACTTTTTAAAAGATGTATGTAAACTTCAGAGTTGAGCTGGTAATGTCACCATATGCATCACTGGAGACTCAATGAGTATTTGGTACCACCGTCTTAAACCTTCTATATCTGTAAAGTCCAAAAAAGTTCGTTTGTTCGTTATAATAATCTACACTCCTCCGCTTATCAGAAACAGAATTTCCACCAAAGTGCATGAGGCATATGGATGGACCATAGAGTTGGTTATAGTATCAAATTTTAACTTCATGTTGTAAGATGGCAAAAAAACAGACAAATGTATAAATTACGCGAAGTATCGAAGTTGTCGTAGAAGGACCCGACAAAGATCAGTTTATATCCCACACTGTAAAAAGCAATATTCGATAACTCCCACCGGGACTCCGAAAACAACATTTTAAAGCCCTAAAATCAACCGTTTCCAAGATATTTAATAAACCTCCCCGCTTTATCAAACCGATCAAAGAATGGTCAGTCGTAACCATGGTAACGCCAGTTCAAGGTATCCCATTCAACTCTGCAAGAAGCAGTGCCTAAAATATGGTGAGGCTTACTTCATCAGCTGCGTATTTTGTGGTTCCAACTCTCCACGACCTCAAAGAAGGGTTTTTGAAGTCTTCAAGGCCTACTATGATAGATTACTTAGGCCTATTAGATTTTGTTTTATGATACAATCACGCGATTCGCTCTCTGAAGAATTAATCTAGGTTCTAGGAATGTGTGTGGAATGATTGCATTCAGGTGTGGATCACTTGCTTCAATCATATCAACCATAGTTTTGCTATCCTCTTATTCCTTAAACGATATCTTTATTACGTATTTCCTTCATCCTATTTATACCAACCTACAGAGACATTCTGTTAACCGTAGACCAGGGCCTCTCAAACGCCCAAAATCTCACGCGTGCAGAGCGAGGCGCAAGAGCTCCGTGCACTGTGCATCGGTGCCGCTCGGTGCCGCTCGGTATGGCTCGGATCAACGCTTCGTCTCTGGGCTACTCGGCAAGTGGGGGAGAGGGAGACAGGCGGAGCGAGCGAGACAGGCGTGCGGAAAGAGAGAGACAGCGCTATTGCTCCAAATCGAGGAGTGGGGGGTCTGCACTCTGGTCAACCAAGCGAAGTCGTCTTTTGCACCGTGCACAGTGCATGCACCACGCGCATGCACCCTGAGAGGCCCTGCCGTAGACTGTAGCAAATGGAAAGTCTGCTCTCACCCTTTCACCACAACTGCATTAGGAGAACTCAGAAGTAGAAACTGTTGCTCGTTTATGAGGCTGTATCACATCAGCGCAACGAAGCTTTCGCGAAAACAGTGAACAAGGCTCAAGGACAATTGCTGAAATCAGTAGAGATTAACCTGGAAACTCCGTGTTTCTCTCATGATCAATTTTATGCAGCTTGTTCAAGGGTTGGAACTTCAAGGAATGTATATATTTACGTTACTAATAGTGTGCCACATAATATGGGCTGTTTTCTTTCAACGTCCGGTGGGCTATAAAAGAAAACACGCCTTGACAAAGAAAAATGATTTTGTCACTAAAATTTCAGTAGTTTTATACTTTATTTTATACATAATTTTCAAAACGATTTAGGGATTTGTCGTATCGGGACACCAGGTTTCCGATGCCCTCTGCAAACACGTCTGCCGCCAGTGAGGTAATGTCCGTCTGGACAGCCTCCTGCTCCATGAAGTCCACCAACAAGGCACCTTTATGATCCCAGAAAACAGTACCCATTGTTTTCATGTTGCTCAGTGCCAGTTTTAACTTTTCTGACTTGTTTGTAGAAGTAGGATGCATCCACTGCTTAGACCGGTCTTTGGTTTCTGGAATCTCATACAGGACCCAATTTTTCTCAACAGTAACGATAACTTTAAAAACTCTTGCCCCTCGCTAT
This sequence comes from Anabrus simplex, assembly GCF_040414725.1. Taxonomy (NCBI): domain Eukaryota; kingdom Metazoa; phylum Arthropoda; class Insecta; order Orthoptera; family Tettigoniidae; genus Anabrus; species Anabrus simplex. Next base: position 50,614,706 of record NC_090275.1, read on the forward strand.
AGTAACGCGTGTGAAACATAACTGTTGAGTTTAATGATCGTCATTCAACATTGTTGGGACCCAACGTGAACAAAGATTCCGGTATCCTAAGTGTTGAGTCACAATTGTGTACAGATAAGACCTCAGCTCAGATGGAAAGCCACTTCTAGGGAAAGAAGACAAAGCAGAAAGATGGCAGGAGCATATCAAACAGTTGTATCAAGGGAAAGATGTAGATAATTTGGTTCTGGAACATGAAGAGGCTGTTGATGCTGATGAAATTGGAGACCCAATTTTGAGGTCAGAGTTTGACAGAGCTGTGAGTGACCTAAATAAGAACAAGGCACCTGGAATTGATGACATTCCCTCTGAATTACTGACTGCCTTAGGAGAAACCAGCATGGCAAGGTTATTTCATTTAGTGTGCAAGATGTATGAGACAGGAGAAGTCCCATCCGATTTTCGGCAGAATGTTGTTATACCTATTCTCAAGAAAGCCGGTGCTGACAGATGTGAAAACTACCGCACCATTAGTTTAGTATCTCATTCCTGCAAAATTTTAACACGCATTATTAACAAAAGAATGGAAAAACAAGTTGAAGCTGAGTTGGGAGAAGATCTATTTGGCTTCAGAAGAAATGTAGGAACACGTGAAGCAATCCTGACTTTAAGTCTGATCTTAGAGGATTGAATCAAGAAGGACAAGCCCACGTACATGGCATTCGTAGATCTAGAAAAGGCATTCGATAATGTTGATTGGACCAAGCTATTTATGATTTTGAAGATGATAGGGATCAGATACCGAGAACGAATAATTATCTACAATCTGTATAAAAATCAGAATCGAGGGCTTTGAAAAAGAAGCAGCAATCCAGAAAGGAGTGAGGTAAGGCTGCAGTTTGTCCCCTCTCCTTTTCGATGTTTACATAGAACAGGCAGTAAAGGAAATCAAAGAGAAATTAGGAAAGGATATCACAGTCCAAGGAGAGAAATCAAAACCTTGAGATTTGCCGATGATATTGTTATTTTATCTGAGACTGCAGAAGATCTCGAGAAGTTGCTGAATGGTATGGATGAAGTCTTGGGTAAGGAGTACAAGATGAAAATAAATACGTCCAAAAAAAAGTAATGGAGTGCAGTCGAACGAAGGCAGGTGATGTAGGAAATATTAGATTAGGAAATGAAGTCTTAAACGAAATAGATGAATATTGTTACTTGGGTAGTAAAACAACTAATGATGGCAGAAGTAAGGAGGACATAAAATGCAGATTAGCACAAGCAAGGAAGAGCTTTCTTAAGAAAAGAAATTTGCTCACTTCAAACATTGATATCGGAATTAGAAAGATGTTTTTGAAGACTTTCGTGTGGAGCGTGGCATTGTATGGAAGTGAAACATGGACGATAACTAGCTCAGAAAGAAAGAGAATAGAAGCTTTTGAAATGTGGTGTTACAGAAGAATGTTGAAGGTGGAATGGATAGATCGAATCACGAATGAAGCGATACTGAATCAAACTGGTGAGAGGAGATCGATTTGGCTAAATTTGACGAGAAGAAGAGATAGAATGATAGGACACATCTTAAGACACCCAGGACTTGTTCAGTTGGTTTTTTGAAGGAAGTGTAGGTGGTAAGAACGGTAGGGGTAGACCAAGGTATGGATATGACAAGCAGATTAGAGCAGATGTAGGATGCAATAGTTACGTAGAAATGAAAATGTTAGCACAGGATAGGGTGATATGGAGGGCTGCATCAAACCAGTCTATGGACTGATGACTCAAACAACAACAACAACAACAACAACAACAACAACAACAAGACCTCTGTCTAGGATTGCTGCAGAAAGTTCACTAATCGTAAACCTCCATTTTTTGTGAACTTCAGGATGCTGTCCAGACTCGCATTACTTCACTGGCCGAAGATTTATTTGCAGATGGCATTGGAAACTTGGTGTCACGATACGACAAATGCCTAAATCGTTTTGGCGATTATTTGGAAAAATAAGTATGAAACTTCTAAACGTTTAGTGATACAATCATTTTGTTAAGTCAGTGTGTTTTTTATAGCTCGTAGGAGGTTGACAAAAACAGCCTCGCATTTATACTACGGCACTGGATTAATGATTTCGCTGTTAGAAAAGATGTCCAAACTTAACAATTCGGTATCAATTATTAACAGTAAGTTAGCAAACTAAAGATTTGTTTGTGATATCTGAAGCCATCTCTTTGCAGTTTCGCCTGAGGTAATTTACAACTGTTAACTTCTTCAGTCTGCCAAAACTAATTTTGAATAAACAAACGTAGCTATAAACTACATCTAAAAGGGAACATATGGTAACAGAATTACACCTTTTAATCAAGTTGTAACTTTTTCAAAGTATAAATTCATTTATTAAAAAATTAGTTTCGCTAGACTGAAGAACCTAACCGTTATTTTGAAAGTATAAACATCTACAGAAAAGCAAATACAATTCTGTTTTTGTTTCTGTTGTATGTTCAAGTGTTTGTTGATATAATATTCCATTACCACAACAGCTCGTTTGTGTTATTCCATTACCTCGAAAATTTTCCAAGTACATCCTTGGGGATATTAACATGATAGGCCTACATTGCCGGTGAATCCCGCGACAAAATGCTAGTTTCTCACAAATGTCACTGCTGGCTGTCTACTACTGACTACTTCTCTTAGATGATACTGAAAACGATTTTATAGGATGTCAAATGAAGTAACCAACCCTTCTCAACTCCAGTGAAACGGGGAAAGGAAAATAGGGTAGAGTGGTACATTTTCGATATACTGTAAGTACAATTCCCATCAAACTTAGAAAACCCGCTGTATTTCATTCCTCAATGTTAGTACCACTTTCGTGTGACCGACTGTGGGAAGAGTGAAGCAACTCCTTGGTGAATGTGAGAAATAATACATCTGTTCCTATCAGTCTACAAGAAATTGCCGATTTTACATTGCAAGGTGAACGGTGCTTATTTCACGTTATTATAAGTTTTAAGCTGTCTTATCTAAGCTCTGGGTCCTTTTCTTGAAAGGAAAAGTTGCTATTTATACTAACGCTATACCTCTACGAATCCCAAGACGGGAGTATGATACGGAAGCAATGTCTCTTGTAATAGTAGTTTATTGAAAATTACTGTCTGTTCACCCAGATACTGTACATGTTCTCAATGCCAGATTACATAAAACATTAAGAATCATTAAAACCAACGAAACTAAACAATTATAAACAGATCTAAAAAACACACCAGCTAAGTCTACTAAGCTGCCCCTTACATGGGCGGATGACCAGTCCACATGTAATGGCCAACCCTACAACCCTATAATCTAACAACTAACTTGGTGGGCCCCCCACACGGGTGGGATACCAGTCTCCATGCAAGGCACCACCCCCTAAACTCAATCTACTAAGCTGCTACTAAATTGGGCCAATGGCCAGTCCACATATTAGGACACCCCTATACGGTATCTAAATTGACCCTATAATCCTAAAATTAGCTTGTTGGCCCCCTACACGGCTGAGAAACCAGTTCACGTGTAAGGCGCCCTTCCTACAACTACTGTCCGGCCGTGTCATGCCTCCTGGTGGGAAAAGGAGCCGCCCTCCCAGTGATCAATGTCTCTTGTATTTCTCTGTAACTAGATGATGGATCCATTGTTGAAGTACTTGCGGTACAATCTCCATCATAGATGTTTGCAACTTTCTCACTGCAGATGCCGTACAGAAGGTCAGGTGGTGGTGGTGATTATTGTTTTAAGAGGAAGTACAACTAGGCAACCATCCTCTATATAACACTAATCAGAGAGAAAAATGGAAGGGGTCCGACACTTCGAAAAATGAAGGTATCGACCAAAGGAAGACAAGGACCACGAGGGGCGTGAAAATGAAAGAACAAGAGGTGACCAAGGAAGGTCGGATAGGATAGATGAAAGTGAGGAGCCTGACACAAGTAAGTGGAAGCAATGCCAGGACTCAGCTAAGGGCCCCGTGGTCGCCAACCCACGCTCCAAACTTCAGAGCCCCTGTTGCCCCTTATAGTCGCCTCTTACGACAGGCAGGGGTTACTGTGGGTGTTATTCTACTGCCCCCACCCACAGGGGGTACAGAAGGTCAGAGAAGAAAGTTTATATGAAGTGGTCAATTATGTACCTTCATGTACCTTCATTGACTTGAGTCAGTTGGTTATCGAAAAAACAATACCCTTGCCTAAAATTCCTGAGACTCCTTCAAAAAAATCAACCCAAAATGAACCATCATGTCACCGACTGTAATGTATGACTACAGTTCAGTACTAATTCAACACCACATAATTCAACCACAATGGAAAATGCTTTAAAGGTAACTTTTAATGTTACAAGCGCAGTATCACCCGACGAATCTATGAAAAATATCCTACCATCGCCTGAAATAAAATCCTCGCGAAAAATGTGAAAGGAATTATCTGCATCGCATTTAATGTCAGGTCAGTATTTTCAGACTGTTAAGTTCAAAAAACTATAATTTTAAGAATGGCAATAGCGCAAACATAAATCAAAAGATGTCAACCGCAACAAATATTCAAGATGATACATCTCAACGAGAGCATTCGAAAGTCAGCCAGTGTGGATTTTGTCATTTGGATTATAATTTTGAGAATTGCGTGATGAAATGACCATGGATTCAATGCCAAGACTGAAATGGGTGGTATCATGAAATATGTGTTGGGAGAAAAGGAAATATATACTTGTGTATGGAAAATATGTGTGATCCAAATTGTACCTTGTGTGATAAGAGTTGTACCACCAGCGGTACAACTGCGTTCAAAGACGGGCTCTTCTATTTCGTACAATTTTTACAACGAAGGTTTATTGAAATACTATTATTAATAATAATGCGTGCCGTTGTTTCAGGTGGCTACTTCATTATCTATGTAAAAGAATATTGATAGTGCTGCAAAGGAAGAGTGAGTGAACGATTAATTAAAAATTTTGATCGAAAATGTGTCACCTTACCTTGTGTTATCCTTCGAAAACTGAAAAGTGTCAGCAATTCGTAGAAAAGGGAAAGAAAGGCATGAAAATTCAAATATTTCCTAGATCTCACTAACCTAACACTGGCCCATTTAGAAAGAACAAGAGTTGACCAAGAGAAGTTGAAGAGGAAATATGAAAGAGAAGAGAATGACATACGTAAGTGGAAGCAATGCTAGCCTAAGGAGGGGCTCCGTGTTTATTAGTCCACACTCGCAATTTGAGAGCTCGTGGTGATGAAGACACCTTAAGAACTAGGGCTCAACAAACCAGAGCTGTACCGTGTGAACCGTGTGAGTGCGACTTAAACAAACGTGTTGTATACAAGATCAGGTATTCTGGAACACAACATAAATTTATTGCTTCAATATGACTTTATACAATATATACATGAATTTAAACTTTTCTTGAAGCTGAGTAAATTCGCAAGTAACTAATCTTGATAGTAGACTGAGAGTCTGTAGAAATGTACACTTTATACACATTGACTTTATGTACACTCGAAGCTATCTTGATGAGATAGTCTGTAAAAAGGTAGAGTTCATGATAGTCGAAAACTATCGGTTTTATAAGCGCAACTTGCCATGAAAGTTCCTACTAACATAATGCAGTTATTTCTATTGGCTTGTCATGAAATGACATGAATATTCACAATTGGGAACATGCATCATTTTCAAAAATATTTATTTTGTAAAGTACACCAATTACGTAAACGTATTACATTGTGGTATGTTGCCTTGTTTTCTACCATTAAAAAAATATTTAATAGTGCCTTTCCGCAAGGCGAGTGAAACGGCCTCTGACGTAAGCGGCGCGGTGTGACGTCACGATCCAGTACCGCATGGAGCTCTACCAGCTGTTGTGCATCAGCCGTTGCTAAAAGCCGACTGTTTATTATTCATGATCGCGAATAACTTCAAAATGACAGAAGAAAGGTTCAAAACAGCACAATCAGACAATCTATCATGTGTAAATGTCATCATTCTTGAAAAATAGTGACTTTTGTGGCCGCAGAAATTCGCGGATAACAAGCAAGTTTGTAAGTGACGTCTTTTATATACGTGCAATGTACTGTAACCCATAATATTAGGATAACAACGAACCTGGATAGGTATCACATCACTTTCAACATTTCCTTCTAGACTGATTCCCCTATTAAAGAATAACATTACATTTTCGGGCTTTCAGCATTAGTAAAGTAAGAAATCAGATTTCAGCACTAGCATAAACATATAGGTAGCATTATAGTACTAGTCCGCTTCTGTGGTGTAGTGGTTAATGCGTGCCACTCCCGGAGGCCCGGTTTCGATTCCCGTCTCTGCCATGAAAGTTGAAAACAAATAGTACGAGGGCTGGAACGGGGTCTACTCAGCCTCGGGAGGTCAACTGAGTAGAAGGATTTCGAATCCCACCTCAGCCATCCTTGAAGTGGTTTTTCGTATTTTCCTACTTCTCCTCCAGGCACCTAAGGCCACGGCCGTTTCCTTCCCTCTTCCTTGTCTATCCCTTCCGATCCTCCCATCCTCCAACAAGGCCCCTATTGAGCATAACAGGTGAGGCCGCCTGAGCGAGGTAATGGCCCTCCTCACCAGTTGCATCACCATACTCAAAGTCTCACGTTCCAGGACACTGCCCTTGAAGTGGTAGAGGTGAAATCCCTCGCTGAGTCCGAGAGAAAACCAACCCTGAAGGATAAACTGATTAAGAAAGAAAGAAAGAAAGAAGGAAAGAAAGAAAGATCATAGTACTATAGGGCTATAATCTATCATTCCCCAAAAAATATATATTTATGATTGGGACAACTGGCCTACCCACTTCCGGGGCCCATGAAAGAGAATTAAATATCTTTGTGGAGGGAAAAAGTTAAACATGATAAAGATAAATATGACTTCATCTAGTTTTCACAAGTCGGGCTGAGTGGTTCAGACTGTTGAGGTGCTGGCCTTCTGACCCCAACTTGGCAGGTTCGATCCTGGTTCAGTCCGGTGGTAGTTGAAGGTGCTCAAATACGTCAGCCTCGTGCCGGTAGATTTACTGGCATGTAAAATAACTCCTGCAGGACTAAATTCCTGCACATCGGCGTCTCCGAAAATCGTAGAAGTAGTTAGCGGGGCGTGAAGCCAATAACATTAATTACATTTGGCTTTAAACAAGCTGAGCATATCAGGAAAGAAAAGTGTCCTGGTGACATTTTAGTCGCTCAATACAGGAATGCCTTTGGGTGCTGTGACTTTTAATTTTTTTTTTTTTTTTTTTTTTGCTGTTTGCTTTACGTCACACCGTCACATATAGGTCTTATGGCGACGATGGGACAGGAAAGGCCTAGAAATGGGAACAAAGCGGCCGTGGCCTTAGGTACAGCCTCAGCATTTGCCTGGTGTGAAAATGGGAAACCACGGAAAACCATCTTCAGGGCTGCCGGCAGTGGGGTTCAAAACCCACTATCTCCCGGATGCGAGCTCACAGCTGCGCGCTCCTAACCGCACGGCCAACTAGGATATTAATCATTGTCCTTCGGAGGTTCATGTATCAAAGTTAAACGAGGAAGAAACGACCAGTTCTGTGCGGTGATGCAGAAGAATGTTGAAGATGGAAAGATTTTAGCACAAATGAAATTAGAAAATAAATTGCTACGTCCCCAGGAGGAAAACGATCATGAAAAATTTGGCCGTATCAAGGGTTAGATTGATAGGACACATCCATAATTGGCTTTAGAGGTGATAGTTACTGAAGGGATTAAGCAAAGGGATTATAAATCTCTACACGTCTTGAGATAGACCGAGTCTTAAAATAGCCTACCGTCCTATTATATTCACCTCCTCACTGGCTTCGTAAATCAGACCTTTTAGACAGATAATCAATTTTGGAAGCTGCGAGCAAATTGGTTGGAGACTTAGTGGCTCCTATTTCCTTTGTCGTAAACGCTGTGTATTTCAAAGTCTGTAAATACTCGTGCTTTAATTACTTACGCATTCCTCAGTAACCACATTTGAGGAGTGATTAATAGTCCTTTCTTTTCATTCGTATTCTACGCCCCCTTCTACAAGGGAATTACGAATACCTACTACGCTGTCATAGCAGGGGAGAAAAGTGATACTCCCATGTGGCCTGTCGCAGGTGGCGGATAATGGGATCCTAACCAGCTTGCCGGTGGCCTTGAGCGAAAGAAAATAGCTCTCGCGCATCAAACACACAACCCCATGTGAGTGGGGGACGCAGATGAAGAATACACCCACGGTATCCCCTGCCTATCGCAAGGGGCGACTAAAAGGGGCGACCAAGGGATGCTGAATTTCGAACCGAGAGATTACCTGCGATTAGTACCATCACGCGAGGAATATCATGGGTCTGTGTGTGGATCACCCGCGTATAGGCTAGTATCCGCCGCTATGACGGAGGCTCCCCTCTGTCTAGATTCGGTTCGAACACCCCAAGGAGATAAAAAAATAGAATAACTTCGCTGGGGTGTTTCAGCATCTGGTTGTGGACATCATGGTTCTACGTTTCGAGGAACACCATGGGTTTGCGTTGCCTGTGAGTGGCGCAATTATGTGAGAAACACCATAGGTCTGTGTTACTTGTGCGTACTATATTACCTGTAAATAGTACCACAGTGTGTGGAGCACCGTGAGTCTACGTTACTTGTGATTAGTGCCGCTGTATGAGAAATACCATTATGAGGGGCCGTTGAGCTGGATTTTGAGCCCCTTAAGACAACACAAGATTGCACTTTGTAAGCAGCCCCTTGGTCAGTATATACCATTGTTTTAAGTTAGGTTCTGGGAAAGTTCAGGTCCACTATTGTTTTAGAAGTTCATAAACATTGTCCATCGTCGTCGTTTTGAATTCGAGTCAGTGGATTGATTCTGGAATTATTTTTAATTTAAATATTGTGAGTTGTTTCCGCTGATTATTTTGTATTCATATTTATCCATTCATTCTTCAGTATCAAGTTTTGGATTCAGGTCATTGGATAAATTTTTCAATGGCGCAGTAAGACGCTATCACCTCCTTTGATGACCTTCATCTCCGCTAAAAGCCGATAGTTTCCTTAAACAGCGGCAAATGGCACATAAAAGACTAAAGCAAGAACTAGCACCAGGCAATATAAACCTAAAAGTTATATGCCCCATCTATAACTCTTTAAACCAGTAAGTTATAATAAGAGTAGAATGAAGTACATATTTCGTCTTATTTTGTACTATCAGGGGCCGATGATCTAAATGTTAGGCCACTTTAAGCAGCTAGCATCACCATCCTGATCAGAATACATTTACGGTATACCCTCTCTGCTTGTCGTATGAAACGACTTAGAACACATTCATGTGTGGTTTGTCGACTCTTATCTCCTAGCTTGAGTATGACTTTATTTCTGCTTACTTGTACCAACCAGGCTTCTTACTTCATCCGTCAAAATTGGCCTTCCGAATTCAACACTTGTTATCTTCTGACTCGGTGATTTTAGATTTGAAAAGCTTAGGGTGTCTCCCATTTTCACGCCGTTTAAGGTCAATTTCTTTGTTCTACCAATACTTTTTTCATCGAGGGTTTGGACTGCTCACATATCTTTTCTTGGAAATGTTAGACCAGTTTTACTTCCTCTTACAGTAACCACCACCACCACCACCAACACCACCATCACTTAAAATACCTCACATTTAGAAAACATCCCCCACATCACCTGCTTCGGAATTTTGCCTTGTTTGACAGAAAATCAATTTTCCGCGGTGCGATCTACATGTTCGGTGATTTAGTGGCTCTTCTTTCCTTCCACCTAAATTTTGTGTTACCAATATCCAGAAAATACTTCAGAATGCCTTATTCAAATCCTCTTACTTTCCTAGCTAATCACCTCAAGCGAAGTGACGATAGCTCTTCCTTATTCTTCTCAAGGTTATGTTATAGGAAATAGGATAAGATCTGGTTCTTTTCTCTAAAGAATAACCACTAATATACCCTTACCTCAGTTCCTTTTCAGATGTTAGATAATTCATTCTTCATCAAACCTACTTGACGAGCTTGAGAAGTATTACCTCCAGTAAGAAGCTATCACCTTCTCTGATGAACATCTTCTCCGCTGAAAGTGGATGGTTTCCTTAAACAGAAGGAAATGGCGCAGTAAGAAGCTATCGCCTCTTTGACGACCTTCATCTCCGCTAAAAAGCCGATGGTTTTCTTAAACAGCGGCAAATGGCACATAAAGGACTAAAGCAAGAACTAGCACCAGGCAATATAAATCTAAACTTTGTATGTCCCATCTATAACTCTTCAAACCAGTAAGTTATAATAAGAGTAGAATGAAGTACACTTCCTGATAAAGTGGTTGCTAGGCTGAGGGGCTCAGACAGTACAGCGCCGGCCTTCCGAGCCCATGTTAAAGGCTTCGAACCAAGCTCAGTCCGGTGGTATTAATTTGAAGGTGCTCAAATACGTCAGCCTCGTGTCACCGTTGGGTTGCTTGGTTCAAACCCCGGACAGTCCATATGAGATTTGTGATGGACAAAGCGGAGGCGGAACAGGTTTTTCTTCGGGTACTCCTGTTTTCCCTGTCGACTTTAATTCCAGTAACACACCCCAGTATCATTTAATTTCATCTATCAGTCATTAATCATTGCCCCAGGGGAGTGCGACAGGCTTCGGCAGCCGGCACAATTCCTATCCTTGCAGCTAGATGGGGACTTCATTAATTCCATTCCTGGCCCAGTATAATGACTACAATAGGCAGCGGATTTTCATTTTCAATTTTTCATTATGGTCATGGTGTTTTCTCTCAAAGATGTGCTGAGAGCGAGTGCCTGCAGGGGCATGAATATTTATCGGTTGCAACAGATTAGGATAGTCTATTATGTCGTTGAGTATTTTATATAAAAATGATGGATCAGCAGTCATTCTCCTCTGTCAATTGTTGAAGGCCAAAAATTGCTTCAGACTCAGAAACAGGAACATCCTTGTAAGTATAAGCTAGCTCTTAATCCAAGAAATCGCTTGAACCGTCGCTGAATAGGCGGAATCTTATTAATGTGACCTCGCTCGTAAGGGCAACAAACAACTGAGATATATTCTAGAGTTGGGGAACTAGAGACTTATACAAAATAATTAAAACACTATTATTATTGCTACATCCAACGTCGAAAAATATTGTTATTTATTCAGTAAAGGAAAGGAACGCAGGTGAAAACTGAAATTTTGAAACCTATTGCAATGGTCGAGAGAAATCCAAGTATATCACACGAATACCTTAGATCTCGTATTAGGAAACGAAATTCACGGGCTAAATAAAATAATAGCTAACCAGTAGAATCCCGTGATATAGAAATGGAAAATAAACAGTTTCACTCCACCCTTTCTACCCCCCATCCCCCAACCCCTCAGTAAGTCGATTGCACGAGCTACCACATATACGGGAAAATCAGTTTCCACGGATTAGGATTAAAAAATTTACCGACTCTCGCCCTCGTAAAAAGAAGTAGGCCAGTCCATTTTATTATGGTGGATACTATTATGGAAAATAAGGGAAAACCTACAACGAGACATAATATGTATGTGTGTCTGACGCAGTTGTGGGCTTAGATAATAAAAATTAAGAACATTCATACCAATTATATATTGCCGGAAAAAAGTATGCAGCATCTTCAAGGACAAGCGATGTGACAGGTAGTTCATCAATGTGGAATGAGGGCACATACTCCGCAGACTGACAAAATGTTAAGATTGAGACAGCAAGTCTTGGTGTAGTGGAATAGGTCACGACTGAGTATGGTATGTAAATCAAGTCTTGCTGACTCAATCAGCTCAGAAGAGGCAGGTTGTTGGTCTCACTTTGGGAGTGCCGTGTTGCCAATTCTTCTCGTGAGCAGCCTCACGATCCTCTGGCTAACGCCAAGTATCTGGTTAGCACCAGGCTAATTCATCTCGCCGTTATCACTGCTTGGAGTAACTACTACTCCTATTATTTCTATATCGTTATGTTCTCTGTTGCCGAATTGCCTTGGTTCCTCTTTTCCTTGTAGATGTTATTTTTGTAAGTTGTCCTAGTTTTATTTGTTTTTTTTTTTGCTAGGGGCTTTACGTCGCACCGACACAGATAGGTCTTATGGCGACGATAGGATAGGAAAGGCCTAGGAGTTGGAAGGAAGCGGCCGTGGCCTTAATTAAGGTACAGCCCCAGCATTTGCCTGGTGTGAAAATGGGAAACCACGGAAAACCATCTTCAGGGCTGCCGATAGTGGGATTCGAACCTACTATCTTATTTGGTTTTATTTACTCACATACTTATAGCACAAGGTCTATCAAGTGGAGGAAACTCTGTATAGACTTATGGGAAATAAATAAATAAATAAATAAATAAATAAATAAATAAATAAATAAATAAATAAATAAATAAATAAATAAATGAGATAAACTAGAAATACTAGAAAGGCGAATCATGAGGAAAATGTTAGGCCCACAAAACACAGCAGAAGGTTGATAATTACGAAGTAATGCTGAAATATATCAAAAATGGAAAATATATCAGATGTAATGAGGAAAAGGAGACATGTTTTTTGACATTTATATCGAATGCAAGATAGTAGATTAACCAGTAAGATTTTCAGATATTTGTGGGGTAAGAAATCAGCGACAAGCTGGGTCAATGAAGTAAGAAAGGATTTAGAAAAAAAAACAATATAACAACAGAAGAAATAAATAATAGAGAAGGCTTTCGGGAAAAAGTATTGAAAATAGAAGGATTCCAAGGTAGGAAAGTAAAAAAGACTGGTTCAAAGTGGTGTGAAGACAGAAAAAAAGAAACATAGTGAACAGATGAAAGCGTACTGGAAGAAAAGGAAAGAACAAAGAAGAAGGAATTGAAATTGGCACGTGGTCCTCTGGTGGCCCATTCGAAAGAATAATAAATAAATAAATAAATAAATAAATAGTTTATCAATGCAAGATTATACGATTACAAATTCAGACCAAACGAAACACACATGTCACAGTAAAGAGTGCCCAAATAGTCGCATCAATAAACAGTGTACTCCCCTCTGGCGGCAATGCACGCGTCTATTCGTGCATCCAAAACATCATAAAGGTGCCGAATGGCATCCTGCGATAGATTGTCCCAAGCAACTTGCACCTTCTGGTGCAATTCGGCAATGGTTCTTGCAGGCTGTGGAGACCGCTTAAGTTCCCGCTTCATCATGTCCCATACGTGTTCAATTGGCGAGAGATCCGGTGACCTCGCCGGCCAGGGAAGTTGTTGTTGACCTCGTAGAGCACGTTGAGTCGCTGTATCTGTGTGTGAACGTGCATTGTCCTGTTGAAAAAGCACGTCACCTTCCTGTCAAAGAAATGATAGTAGCACGGAGACAACAACCTGTGACAATGTAGCGGGCACTGGTTACGTTACACTACAGAAACACCAACTGTGACCGCGAGTTGGGCGAATAGGCCGCTCACCAGGTCTACGCCGTTCACGTGTACGTTCATTACTCGCATACAAACAGATTCTACTCTCGTTACTGAAAACATCAGAGTGCCATTCCCCTCTACAGTCGAATTTTCAAAACATCAGATTAGCCGTGCTTGGCGGTGTCGTGCTATCAGTGGTAGCCTGGCCAGAGGCAGACGTGATCGTAATCCTGCTGCTAGCAGTCGGTTTCCAATGGTCCTTGGTGACACAGCAGGTGCTACAAGTGTCCGGATTTCGCTCCTGGATGATGTTCGGTCGGCCAGCGGCGCTCCCACATTGCGTCGAAGTTGACGTGCGTCTGTACAACGCGAACGTCCGGAGCCTGGTCTACGGGCGTGGGAATGTTCCACAGACTACTGCTGAAAGCAGCGATGCACCCCCGATACATTGTGCTCAACATGTGCAGCAATCAGTCGATACATTCATCGAGCTTCCCGCAGCCCCAAAATGCGACCCCGTTCAAATGTCTGCAGTTGTTCAACAGGAGCACGTATTCATCAGCAGGGCATGGTTGTACCCTAGAACGAATGTCGCAAACACTGTTCACCTCTAACCTCAGCCCAGAGTCACTGTCTGCAGAGTCAAAACAGAGTGCGCGCGGACAGCGCTATCTGATCGCCGATGTCCGTGACAAATGAATCGCTAACACAACAACCCCTCAGTATGAATATGTTATCCTCTGGTGCCAATGAACACAGCCCATGAGGTGATTGCATTTTTTCCGGAAGTGTATAATAATAAATGTGTCTTCGTTCATCTAATATCCGGTGCAACTGCGGTGTCACATAATTCATATCAATTAAACTCGTGTCCTCATCGCGAGGTGGAGCAGCTGCATGTATCATTTTAACCATATACAATTTCTGATAGTACCGGGAATCGATCCGGGCCTTCGAGGACGACCGGTAATAGTGCTAATCGTTGGAGGCGGACATGACTAAGATAAAAAAGCATTTAGTATATTTTTACACATTCTTACTGTTACCGTCTTTTTGTGGTAGGTAGAGGTGAAAGAAGGTGCGGGGGTGAACGGGTCTCAAACCACGAAATTAAAGTTAATTTAAAATTTAACAAGGTTATATTTTCTTTTCAAAATTCAGAAATAACACGAATGGCAGGTACAGAGTAGCAAGGCAACAAAAGAGCAACAACAGTATTAACAGGCTTTGGGCTTCGAGCCCCGAACTCACAATTCTTGAGCAGTTAGCCCAAGCTTACATGTGCATAAGGTTTAACAAGGGGGCAGAAAACCCCAATCATGCCCAGGAGCACTTGCTCCAAATTACACAGTAAGACCTCCTAGAGGCACGCAGAAACAAATTTCAAAAGAGCGATCCGCTCTCAAAATTTTAAGCCTATCAAAAGGCCACACCTAACTCGACCTTCAAGCTGTCCTCTAAGGACGTAAACACAGGGGTAAAATACCCAACCTACTGAGGCCTATTAAGCAAGAAAAGGATAATTACATGGCCTCTAAAATACCAACGTGAGAGGAGGCGAACTGCACTCCTAATACATTTTGTTTTAAAACCTAATCTGGCTCTGGGCCACAAATGCAAGGGCTAATCCCATACTACAGAGGTGACTTTAGAAAAGAACAATTTACATTACATTAAGGAAGAATCGGTTGTGAGAAATAAGTTCACCTCAAAACAATATGAGTGGGAGCTCGAGAGGGTTAAGCACTCTCTATCCCAATATGTAACTTTAAAAGAGAAAAGATGCTAAGAGTCGTTACATTTTAGGGAAAGGTTACATGGTGGAAAAGCTTCGGACCCGCCCCGAGAGTTAAACTGCTGAGCTAGCAAGAAAAGAAGTTATTATACGGCCATTACCTGGTTGTTGAACTGCTGTCCGAAGAAAGGGGCGCTTCCCGCCCCCTGCTATGTACTTTACACACTGAAAGATGGTACAGAAGTGGCGCAGAGACCCTAAAATCAGCAGTTTATATACTCTCGCGGAAAGTTCGAGGCGTTTCAGGAAAGAAAACACCCGCCCACAATCATTTATTGGTTAGGGTTAAGCAGCATATCCAATTTGAATAAGAAACACCTTATTGGTCATAAATTAATTAAAGAAATTCGGGATTGGCTAAATTCAAAACAAGGGGAAAGAAAGGGGTATACAGCCAACTTAAACAATACCAGAAAGAAATTTAACAAGAAACAAACTTTTGAAATAAAAATTTCTCAAAAAAAAAAAAAACAGTTCTTTCACCTTGCACTAGGGTGTACTATAGTAGTTCTTCAGTAGTGTCCTCTAGAAGAGAAAGTTCACACTTCTTACTACAAGCAAAACAAAAATACGTCGAAAACGACCCAGTTCAGAAACTTCAAAATTTCCAAGTAGTGACATCTTCAGGGTAACTTGAAAATTAATACATTAGACAAAGTTCGGACTTCCTCCAGCAGAGGATTTTCAACTGGCGCAAAGTTTGAATTAGCGGCGTGGAGGTGTACCGCCCGGTACACTTACCTTATTTTCATTCTTCTAAATATCCCGATTTAGATGTGGAATTTTTTTTTTGAGGAATAGTACTGCATTGTACGTACCTGAAAAGATACAGAAATACATAACTCAAATTAGTTCTTATTTTATTCATTGAAGGTAAAAACAACCCTTCAAGTACAAGAGAAGCAATATAAATACACATTGCAAGGAAAAGCCAACCGTAACAACCCTAGTAAACTCACTCATTCACCCACTCATATAGGCTATTCCTTGTGAGATGGAGAGGTAAAATAACACCCACGGCATCCCCTGCCTGTCGTAATAGGCCACTAAAAGGGGCCCCAGGGGCTATTAACTTGGGAGCATGGTATGACGACCACGGGGCCCTAAGCTGAGTCTTGGCATTGCTTCCACTTCTGCCAGGCTTCTCTGTTTTTCTATCCTATCTGACCTCACTAAGTCAACTCTTGTTATTTTCTGACCCAGACGGTATTAGAGCATTCTAGGCCTAGGGAATCTTTCATTTTCAAGCCCTTCGTGATCCTTACCTTTCTTTTGGCTTCATTTTTTACTTTCTTATTACTGTTATTAGATGATGGTTGCCCAGTTGTACTTCTTAAAACAATAATCACTGCCACCACTGAATGTATCCATACTCAATATACAGTACATGCTCTTTCATTGATGATCATACAAACTGTTACGGATACTGGAGAAAGGCACACGGATCAATTTGGATAGGGAACCTTGGTTCGAAAACGGCTCAGTAGCACCTGTACGTCAAAGCCGTTTCTCGTAAGTTACAGCTTCGTTAACGAAAGTGGGTCCAAAATGTTGGTATCCTTATCCATTTTTCACGTAGGCCTACTGTTCGTGAATACCTTAATAAGACTTTCCCAGACAAGTGGCTAGGAAGAGGACATTTGTTGCGTGGCCAGCTCGTTCACCTGACCTGACTCCAAATTTGTTTCATCATGTGGGTTCATGTGACGAGTCTTTGGCAAATATCGTATCAGAAGCATACATTTTACATAACATAATGGTACTTAATGCCATACATATCAAATAGTGTCTGCCCACAATTTTGCCAAATCACGGGCATTAGGTGTCGCAGCCACCAAGTCCTCCATTGTGCAACTTAAAGGACACTTACTACAGTTCATGAAATGGGCAGTTGCTTGGTCTTCTCCACATTCACATAGCCTGGATGTACCAGGAAAGCCCCACTTTTACATATTGATTCTTGATCTACCAAACCCAATGCGAAGCCTGTTCAGCGATTCCCAAGTAGACCAATGTTTCTCGTGTCCTGGAGGGAGATGTTCAATTGGTAGCATCCAGCCAACAAGTTGAGGATTTCTAGTTCTCCATAATCTCAAACTTGTGGATTGAGCAGATTCGTTTAGATCTTCGGTTGTATTCAGGAAACTCCTTCTAGATCTCAATTTTCGGTGGGTAGGTTCATATCCGTACAATGGGTGTGCACATGAGGCAAGTGCTTTAGTTCTCTCATTCATCGATGCAACTTCTCTTCTAATATCTGGTGGGGCGATTCCAGCCGAACAGTAGATTCTATCTCGCGGTGTTGGTCTCAAACAGCCAGTGACGAGTCGACATGTTTCATTTAGAGAAATCAGTCTTGCCTAAGCCACGGACGAGTGAGGTCGCGTTGAGCGGAGGGTCCCGGGAGTGGGAGGTGTGGGTGAAAGTGCCGAGAGCTGGAAGGTTGTGGAGAAGTGTGCCGACAATGATTAGTATAGAGCAGTACAGGGCGACGGTAGGAGGATGGCAGGGAAGAATGAAGAAAGAAGAAATGAAATTAGGAAGGTGTTATATTGATTTGGAGAGAAAAGCTGAATTATTGCTATCAGCGGCGGTGATTTTAATTTTGCTATGTATTGGGGGGGTCGAATTGAACCCAGGCCCGACCCCTAGTAGAAAGGAAGAAAGGGAAAATATGGACGCATTCAAAAGAGCTGTAAAAGAGGTGGTGGAAGAAGTTGGCCCTTTTGAGCAAATTAAAAATATGATTAAGGAACAAACCAGGGAATTTGAAAGAATGGAGGTATGGTTAAGAGAGAAAACGGAAGGCATAACAGTACAAGTGAGACATAACACCGGAGAAGTGGCAGCATTAAGGGAAGAAATAGGACGAATAGAAAAGGAAAACTTGAAGCTGAAAATAGAAGTGGAAGCAAATACTTTACATCGAAGAAAGAAGTGCTTATTTATCTATGGTGTGCCTGAAGAGTTGAGAGAAGACAAAGTACTGACAACTTACAAAGTTGTGGATTTAATACAGGGGAAGTTGAAACTTAATTTTAGTGAAGTAGATATAGATGATGTGCAGAGGGTGGGAAAAATTAGGGGCAAAAGGCCTATCAAACTAGAACTGTTTTCTACGTTGATGGCTGATGCTGTGGTAAGAAGTGCGAGTAACATGCAGAGAGAGAAAATATGGATCAAGAGAGACGTTGGATGGGAGACGATTAGGAACGAGAAAATACTTAGAAAACATAAGATTCGTGCAATAAATCAAGGTTGGAGAGCGACTATTAAAGGGCAAGAGCTAGTGGTAGCAGGCAGAAATTGGAAGAAAATTTGGACTGTAAATGGACTGATTGACTTAGACAGGAGGATAAAAGAAGACGAAGAAAAAGTGAGTAGTGCAACGAAAGGTAGGAAAGTGAGGAGTGATATCAGTATTAGTATGGACTTAGAGATGAAGGCAAAGCGGGCTGAAGAAGAAGGGAGCAGTGCAGCGAGTAGTGGAGAGAATAGGCAAAATACAAGAAGTAACAGTGTAAGTGTAATTATAGGAAGTAGTTCTGAAAAGTGTCAAGAGAGACAGAGCGAGGTGCTAAGTGGAAGTACGAACAACGGTAAGGAAAGAGCAGTGGACGGACAATGCAGGAGAGAGGCTGAAGAACAAAGGGGTAATGAGGGAAAGGAGAATGAGCAACAAGAAGCCGAGAGAGCTGGGTGTAGTGGTGTAGTTAGACAAGATCAGGGTATAAAAGTAAGTCCAAAGCTAACCTATGAGTACCTCGCACAGAATTTGAGTTTGAGCATAGGGAGAGATAGAAGATATACGGACAATATGATGAGAGCTAGGTTAAAAGTAGTAAAAAACAATAATATGGTGAGTAAGTAAGTAATTAAGGGCGTGGAGGCTGAAATGTTGTGATGGAGAAGTGGTATACAAGTTATGATATGTTAAAGGGTTGAAAGATGGTGTTGGAGAAGGGGTGGTATAATATGGTGGATGGCAGTTTGTTGTTATTTGGAGCTGGAGGAGTGATGCTAAATGTGGTGTTGGATAAGTGTTGTAATTTGGCTATTTGTAAATTTTGGTTCGGTGGAAGATGGAGTTTTCGGGAGGTAATTATGATGGGTAATAGGATGAATATGAGTGTATGGCAAATTGAGCAAATTATGATATGTTACAGAGTTTAAATGTGGTGTGGGAGAAATGGTGGTATAAGAGGGTGAAGTGTAGTGTTGGAAGTATTGAAGGCTTAGTATTTAAGTTATGCTATGTTATAGGGTTGAAATGTGGTGTTGATGGCTATTTAATTTTTGGAGCTGGAAACAGGTGAGTTTATTGCTATTATGTGTATTGAGATGGTTTATTTACGGATGATTGCGTGGGAGTTGGGAGGTGGTTTTATTGTATTGGTGTTTGGCATGACTATTTAATTTTTGGAGCTGGAGAGAGGTGAGTTTATTATCATTTTGTAAATTTAGGTTTGTTTGTAATATAGCGAGTAAGTAAGTTATTAAATGTTGTGAGGACGAGTGTGTGCTAGGGCTGAAATGTGGTGTTGGAAGTAGAGGTGGTAAATGGTTGAAATGTGGTGTTGGAAAGGTATGGAGAAGTGGTGGAGTACTCATGAGTAAGTTGTATTGAATGTGATGATGGTATACGAGTGGGTGGTATTTGTAGATGTTGAAATGTGGTGTTGGAAAAGTATGAAGTTGTAGTAATGTAATATGGCTATTTGTAAATTTTGGTTTGGTGGAAGATGGAGTTTTCGGTAGGTAATTATGATGGGTAATAGGAGGAGTATGAGTGTATGGTAAATTGAATAAGTTATGATATGTGATATGTCTGTTAAATAGATTGTGTGAGTGTAATTGTCGGAGAAGTAGAAGTGGTATATATAGAAATGAGGTGTTGGAAATGTGGTTATGAGGTGATGTATGGTTTGGTATTGAGATGGTTTATTTACGGCTGAATTCGTAGGAGTTGGGAGGTGGTATTGTGTCTGGTATGAGTATCGAATTTTTAGAGTTGGAGAGAGATGATTTATTATCATTTTGTAAATTTTGGTTTGTTTGTGCAGAAGGGACGAAGAAATATGTTGTTGGAGAGGTGTTGGTATATGATTGCCGAAATTTCAATGTTATTATGGAGTGTTATGACGGAATGAAATGAAATGAAGCAATATTATCGAGGTTTTGTGAAAGTTGTGGTATGGTGGATTGGAATGTAATGACGGAATATTGTTGTTATTTTGGCTGGTTTGGTATGTATTTGTGTAATGTTGCTGTGGTAGTTTATTTTGGAGTAGGTCAGGGAACGATAAAGCTGATGAAAATGCTGAAGGTAAACATAGGCATGGTTGGCCTGAGCACAAAGCAGAGTAGGTCAAACAGAAAAACAATGGCGGTGTGGGAATGTGCTGAGTAAGAAAGGACAGTTGGTGGAAGGTGTAGTCTTGCCCCGGGATCACATATGAGAAATATTGCAAGTAAGGCAAACGGTTCGAGGGAATCTACCGTTGGCCAGTTGATTATTAATATTATTATTCCTTTATTATTATTGTTTTATTATATTATTATTATTATTATTATTATTATTATTATTATTATTATTATTATTATTATTATTATATTATTTGTTTATTTATTCAGCTATTTATTTAGTTGTAGGGTGGCTTAGGTAAGACTCTATTGTGAACATGTATTGGGGCTAAACGCCTGTGTTGTTCATCAATAAATTGTTACTATTGTTACTATTACATTTAGAGAAATGTCAACTTATTTAGCATGACTGGATCTGTACCAAACAGGGCAAGCGTACTCTGCAACGGAGTAACACAGAACCAGGGCTGTAGTTCTCATCGTCTCTGGATGTGTACCCCAATTGGTTCCAGACAACTCGCGAAGGATGTTGTTTCTAGCCGACACTTTCTGCTTGATGTTCATGCAGTGTTGTTTGTAGGTGAGAGTACGATCCACTGTTACACCTAGATATTTAGGTGTTGGGCAGTGATCTAGTTGAGTATCTTCCCATACTACCTGCTATTTCCTTTGCGCCTGTTTGTTCTTTAAATGGAAGGTACCGAGCTCGATAGCTGCAGTCGCTTAAGTGCGGCCAGTATCCAGTATTCGGGAGATAATAGGTTCGAACCCCACTGTCGGCAGCCCTGAAAATGGTTTTCCGTGGTTTCCCATTTTCACACCAGGCAAATGCTGGGGCTATACCTTAATTAAGGCCACGGCCACTTCCTTCCCAATCCCAGCCGTTTCCTTTCCCATCGTCGCCATAAGACCTATCTGTGTCGGTGCGACGTAAAGCAACAAGCAAAAAAAAAAAAAATATAAAAAATAAATATGGAAGGCACATACGTGAGTTTTAGATGGGTTAGGCTTCAATTGGTTTCCGGTGACCTCGTCGGAACGACACAAGAGTTGTTCCATCAGATTCGCCAGAACTTGCCCCAGGGGCTCTTAACGTGGCAGCATGGGCTGGCGACCACGGGGCCTCTGACGGAGTCTTTACATTGCTTCCACTTTTACCAGGCTCTTCAATTTCATTTATATTATCCAACCTCCTTTGGCCAACTCTTGTTCTTTCCCGACGCCGATAGTATTAAATATCGAGGCGTAGGGTGTCTTTCTTTTCTGCCCTTCGTGCCCTTGGAAGGTAGCCCAGTTGCACTTCCTCTTCAAACAAAAATTACCACCTACGCCAGAAATTTTCAACCTTCATTCCCACCCACCTTCAACCATGTTGTAAACGGGTCAATAGATCTTCCAAATTACCTTTCTCTCATAGACATAAATTTACTCCTCAGCTTTTGCTGGAGTCGCCCATGTTTCACAAGTCATCATCATCATCATCATCATCATCATCTGTTTACCCTCCAGGTTCGGTTTTTCCCTCGGACTTAGCGAGGGATCCCACCTCTACCGCCTCAAGGGCAGTTTTCTGGAGCTTCAGACTCTTGGTCGGGGGATACAACTGGGGAGTATGACCAGTACCTCGCCCAGGCGGCCTCACCTGCTATGCTGAACAGGGGCCTTGTGGAGGGATGGGAAGATTGGAAGGGATAGGCAAGGAAGAGGGAAGGAAGCGGCCGTGGCCTTAAGTTAGGTACCATCCCGGCATTCGCCTGGAGGAGAAGTGGGAAACCACGGAAAACCACTTCCAGGATAGCTGAGGTGGGAATCGAACCCATCTCTACTCAGTTGACCTCCCGAGGCTGAGTGGACCCCGTTCCAGCCCTCGTACCACTTTTCAAATTTCGTGGCAGAGCCGGGAATCGAACCCGGGCCTCCGGGGGTGGCAGCTAATCACGCTAACCACTACACCACAGAGGTGGTTTCACAAGTACCGGCCATAATAATGTCATGTATAGGAGGATATACTAATCTCTGACATTACACATGATATGAATAGGTTGTTCGAGTTAAAAATAAAGGTGTGAAATGCGTTCGTTATTCGCTAAAAAAAAAAACCTTTCTCTACTTCAATTCTGCTCGACAGTAATGAACCCAAGTACTTAAACTCTTGGACTCGTTTAAAATTACTTTCGTCAACTCTAATGGAACGAAGGAGGGTCTAAAGAGGTGATACAACCACAATACTTAGTTTTCACATCCGTTCACCACTAAGCCCACTTTCTTGGCATTGAGTACGGATCTATAGGTATTTGTGCACACTTGCTCTGACATTTATCGAATAATGACAACGGTTAGTAAATTGTGACTTGGGCCATCGGTTATTCCTACATATGTATTGATATTGTATTTACGCTTCGTATTTTAATGAATAAGAAACATTAATTTTTTGTCTGGAAATGTTTCATTTTGAACAGAAGTTTCTCCACTTCTCAGTTATTGTAGTTTTCCTTTTTTCCTCAGTTCAGGAAGATCACTGAGTGGAAAAGAATGAAGATCAGTCTATGAGAGGAAGTTTCAGAAGTTAAGGTAAGAATATGTTATTTATTGAAACGTATGTTCAGGTTCAACCTTGAGTGGGAGTTAGATATAATATTTAGGCTCATAGACGCAATGCTTGTATTTTTTTTGCTGTAGTTTATTAGTACACGTCTATTAAAACAGTATTGAAATAAATTATGTTTTATAAATTTCACTATGTTTTGAACACTATTTCCTGTCCTTTATAGAAGTGACTGTTTCCTAAACTTCTTGGTATGGATTTGTAGCAATTAAAATCAAAACAATACAAATTATTACAGCAAAAACGAATACTAAATAACAAAGAAATTATATTTAGGACAGAATTCGTGTTTTTAAGATAGAACTTTTATTGTTCGAAAAACAATTTCGAAATATATATTTTGAAGATTTTAAATCTTGTAAACTATGCGACTTGTCCGAATGTAACAGGGATAATTACTGCAAAGCTTTTAACAAATTCGACAATGGAAGAAATGTCGACTATTCGAGGCGGCGGTCTCCTTGAATTTTATGAGAACTTAGAACGGATATGTATCTGTGTACCCACGCTTGGCAAATTAGTTGCTGTTTAGCTGTACATAGGCCTACCTTTATTAATACGTGTTTTCAGTCATGAACATGAAAAAGAATACAATTGGAACATGTTAATCAGATGTTTCGTTGGAAGGGGTCGTAGAAAGGATGTAAAGGAGAGGGCATATAAGTCTCTGGTAAGACCCCAACTACAGTAGAGTATTTATTTATTTATTTATTTATTTATTTATTTATTTATTTATTTATTTATTTATTTATTTATTTATTTATTTATTTATTTATTTATTAAGAGGCGAAGTTAGAACTTTTGGCCCTTTCTTATACTTAACCACATACAATTTATTTGATTTTTACAGTATTAATTTAAAATATCATGGTAATCAATTACAGTTATTGAGATAAGGTAAGTAAGTCAGATAAGGAATAAAAATTAATTAAAATTGCTATTGATGAAAAATTATGGGATAAATAGGGAGTGGATAATAACAAAAAGATATCAACTTAATACCGAAAGAATATATCTACTAACTAGCTTAAAGGAAAACGTATTCTAATGTACGGCAACAATGAATTAATATTACCTGTTACAATCTGAGTATACTAACATCGAAGTTACTATGTAATATATTTCTAGAAACAGTACATAGCCTTAAATGAGAGGAGTATGGTTCCAGTGTTTGGGACCCTCAGCAGGATTGCATGATTCGGGACTGGAAAAAATCCAAAGGAAAGCAGCTCGAATTTTTCTGAGTGATTTCCGATAAAAGAGTAGCATGACGAAAATATTGCAAAGTTTGAGCTGGGAAGACCTGAGAGAAAGGAGATGAACTGCTCGGTTAAGTGGTATGTTCTGCGCTATCAGTGGATAGATGGCGTGGAATGATGTTAGTAGACGATTAAGTTTGAATGGTGTTTTTAAAGGTAGGGAACGTCACAATATGAACATAAAGTTGGAATTCAAGAGAACAAATTCGGGCAAATATTCCTTTACAGTAGGGCCTCTCAGGGTGCATGCACCAGTGCATTGCGCTGTGCGTAGTGCAAAAAAACAACTTCGCTTGGTTGACCAGAGTGCAGACCCCTAATCCTCGATTTGGAGCAATAGTGCTGTCCCTCTTTCTCCACGCCTGTCTCGCTCGCTCTGCCTGTCTCCCTCTTCCTTATTTGCTCCTTAGCGCTCTAAATCCAAGCCGAGTTGAGCCGAGTTTAGCCGAGTCCCTCCGAGACGACGCGCTGGTCCGAGCGGAGCCGCGTGGGACCGATGCACTGTGCACAAGAACTCTGCGCCTCAGTTTGCACGCGTGAGATTTTGGGCCTTTGAGCGGCCCTGGTTTACAGGAAGAGGAGTTAGGGATTGGAATAACTTACTAAGGGAGATGTTCAATACATTTCTAAATTCTTTGCAATTATGTAAGCAACAAGGGAGTCTGCCACCTGGACGAATGTCCTAAATGCAGATCAGTGTTGATTGATCAATGTTACACATGCAATTTTCTGAAATCACTAAGTTGATGACATCAAAGAAATCTTGAATCAAGAAACGCAACAAAAAAAAAAAGGAAAAGAAATTACATGACTGTCTTGCTGTTGAAGGAAGGTTTTTTAAAATTTCCTAATCCCGCATCAGGGAAATGGATTAAGGATTAGACATCCATATACCGTTTCCCTGCCAGAATCGACGTGTTGACCCTATGGTTGGGGACGGTAGAAAAGATCCACGGTACCTCCTGCCTGTCGTGAAAGGTGACTAATAGCGGCACCAAGGGTTCTTGACTTTAGAGCGTGAGTTGGCGACCACGGGGCGCTTAGCTGAGTTCATTAGAGAACATTTCGGTGCGTAGAAGAAATGCGGGAAATATCCTTCTTTTGTCAAATGTCGCGATGTAATAAACGGCTTAAAATTTATCCAGACTGCATTCTAGAGAATAGAACGTCTTATCACGATTTCAAAAAGTTCCAAGTCATCGTCAAAAGGGTTACCGGGAGCGTCTCAAAATTAAAGCGATCGAACGTCGTGAGGTGAGTTCCACACGACCGAGCACCTACTGTCCCAGTGAGATATTGTCATTAATTTTGGAACTCATGGACTTGAAGGTGTCTAAATTTGTTTGAAATGTCTGCAATAGGTCCACATCTGTGGTGTAGTGGTTAGTGTTATTAGCTGTCACACCCAAAGGCCTGGGTTCGATTCTAGGCTGTGCCACGAAGTTTGAAAAATTGTACTAGGACTGGAACGGGATCCACTTTAAGTCTCAAGGGGTCAACTGAGTAGGGTGGGCGAGTTCGATTCCCGCCTCAGCCATCCTCAAAGTTGTTTTTCGTGGTTTCCTATTTTTCCTCCAGGCAAATGACGGGATGATACGTAACTTAAGGCCACGGCCGCTTCCTTCCCTCTTCCTTGTCTATCCCTTCCAATCTCCCCCCTCCCCTCCAACTTGTTCAGCATAGTAGGTGAGGCCGCCTGGGCGAGGTACTGGTCCTACTCCCCTGTTGTATCCATGACCGAATGTCTGACAGTCCAGGACACTGCCCTTGAGGCAGTGGAAATGGGAACCCTCGCTGAGTCCGAGAGAAAAACCAACCCTGGACGCTGAACGGATTAAGAAATAAAATATAAATTATAACATTGTAAGTCAAGGTTAGATTTTCCTTTTAATTCTGTAGTTAGAAGAACTAATGATGGCAGAAATAATCAGAACATAAAATGTAGACTAGCACAAGCAAAGAAAGCCTTCCTTAAGAAAATAATTAGCTCACTTCGAAAACTGATATAGGAATTAGAAAGGCGTTTTTGACGAAATTCATCTGGAGAGTTGCATTGTATGGAATTTTTTATTTTATATCGTGTCAGAAGCATACATAAGTTTTAAATTAAATGTGAGAAAAGAACATAAAACATAAATCATAATATAAAGTCTTCAGTGACGAAGAGCCTCATTAAACTATGTGAGCCCAAAACCTTGCGACATCAAGTGCATTTGGCTTCGCTTTAACCAGGTCTTCTGTTGTGCAACTGAATGGGCATGAACT
The DNA here is from genome assembly GCF_040414725.1 of Anabrus simplex. Taxonomy (NCBI): domain Eukaryota; kingdom Metazoa; phylum Arthropoda; class Insecta; order Orthoptera; family Tettigoniidae; genus Anabrus; species Anabrus simplex. The sequence goes on from NC_090275.1 coordinate 50,641,381, forward strand.
ACATTGCAGCAAATGGGCTGTGGTCTGTTCTTCTCTACATACACACAAGGTACTGTCCACTTCGAAATCCCATTTCTTCTCGTTGACCCTGCACCGTGTAACACCAGAGCGCAGTCTATTCAGTGCTCTCCAATTCACCCAATCAGTAACATGCCCAGGAGGGAGTTCCTCTTTTGGGGTCATCCTTTGACTGACACTCGTATGTAGACTCCTAGCGCGCCATTGTTGAATTCTTGTTTGCGTTATGGACGTGAAACATGAACTTTAACTAAAAACGAAAGAAACAAAGAAAGAGAATACAGAGGGTGAGATGGGTAGATCGAATCACAAATGATGAGAGAATTGAACTGGTGAGAGGAGATCGTTGTGGCTAAATTTGATGAGAAGAAGAAATAGAATGATATGACGTATCTTAAAACACCTAGGACTTGTACAGTTGGTGTTTGAGGGAAGTGTCGGTGGTAAGAACGACAGGGGTAGGCCAAGGTATGAACACGAAAAACAGATTAGTGTGTTTGTAGGATGTAGTAGTTATGTAGAATTAAAAAGTTCAGCACAGTATAGGGTGGCATAGAGAGCTCCATCAAATCAATCTGTGGACTGATTACCCTAACGCACACATCGCCAAGGTACGTTATTTTGATAATGTTTATCATGTGGTACTTATTTTACGTCAGAGCTCGCTACCGTGACTTCCTCACATCACCGTTCGAAACCTTTATCTTTTCCTTCTGATATGTTTTGAATCTTCGATACCTTCGGATCCCTTCCACTTTATCCTCTAATTTTTGTTCAGGAGGAATGATGATTTCATTATATTAACGCTTAAAACTATGATCACAGTCACCACTTCGTTCACTATTTGGCGTCATGAAGCAGACCCCATGTCTGTGGACAGGTAAATAAACATTACGCAAATATGCTATGTGTGGACGATTTATTACAAAGCAGAATAAGGTAATTACTGTTTTATCTCTGATACACTGGATTTTGGGAACATTGTACCTATGCAGGGGCATCTGCAAACACTCGTTGTGATATTTGTTCGGTTATTGTGGGATAAATATTAACTAAAGCGAATATTTGGTCGTATTGCAATTTTTAGTTATAAACAGACGAATAAACTTTCACCTGACAGTCTGTAACTTAATCAAGGGGCCAGGACTGTCAACAGTACATTAGTGAGTAAACAAAGGTATATCCTGAAACCGAAATTCTATGCGCCATCCAACAAATCAGTATTTCAAAATTCCCTTCTGGAGTAAAAATGAAGCTAAAATTGATGAAAGATTGTTTGTGGCAGGAAAAGAGATTGAAGAGGTTAAAACATTTACCTACTTGGGAAGTGTAGTGACAAGAGAAGGAGGGGCGGAATAGGATGTGAGAGCCAGAATAAGGAAAGCAAATTGAGCCTTCATGCAGCTGTATACAGTTCGGAAGAATAACAACATTTCAAAGAAACCGAAAATAAAAATCTTCAATACAAATGTTAAATCAGTCCTTCTATATGCTTGTGAAACTTGGAAGGTTACACGAACTATCACTAATCTTTTGCAGACATTTATAAACCGCTGCTTACGCGCATCATAAACATCAGATGGCCTGAAATTATATCCAATGACGAGCTATGGAGAACAACAAATCAACTTCCAGTCGCAGTGGAAATCAAGAGGAGGAAATGGAAATGAATAGGTCATACTTTGAGAAAGCCAGCGGGATCTATAGAACGCACAGCATTGGAATGGAATCCGCAAGGGGCACGGGGGAGAGGTCGTCCTAGGAAAACCTGGAAGTGGACTGTAGAGGAGGAGGCTCTTGAAGCAGGGAAGACCTGGAATGAAGTTAAAGCATTGGCAAGTCGACGACCACAACGGAGACGTTTCACGGATGCCCTATGTTTCAGTGGGAACGAGAGGAATTAAGGGTAAGGGGTCGAAGGATGTAGAAAACATACGATGAGTTTTGAGTGGATGTAATAAATAAGTGAATGCAATGATTTAAGGTTTAGACAGATATTTTTGACGCTGTAACGTCTGAACCCGGAGGGATGTATTCACTGAAACACTGTTCAACGAGCTGGGGCTCTACCTTCTCACTACTAGCCCTTTCCTACGCATCGTCGCCATAAGACATATGTGTTAGTGCTACGTGAAGTAACTTGAAAAAAAAAATACCTGTGCAACGAAATTAGACTTCGCTGTAATAGCCTACTGCTCTGAAACTATAAACCACAAAACAATTTTTCTCGTGTCGTTACGTAGCTATCGCCTTTGACTCGATATCTCGCTTGTTTGAAATACGCTCCTTCACTCCCGTCCTCCGCAGGTGTGTGGTGACGAGTGAAAAAATGCTTGTGATGCGCAGCCCGAGTGCGCGCTCAGTACGCTTTGACACGCTATTGCTAGCTGACGTGTCTCTTCCTTGAATTTTTCAGGAATTATTTGAAAGTTGAATAGAGAAAAACTCCACGAGAGGTGTTTTAACATGTTTTCCTTATTTTATGTTATCCTTTTACCATCCAGGGTTGGTTTTCCCCCCGGACTCAGCGAGAGTTCCCACCTCTACCGCCTCAAGGGCAGTGTCCTGGATCGTGAGGCATTTGGTCTGGGATTCAACTGGGGAGGAGTGCCATTAGCTCGGCCAGGTGGTAAAAGTTATGATCGAGGCCAGTTCCTCCCTTCCTATTGCAATTATAGTATATCGCTGAAATGTCTTAAATAGGTAGTCCTCATTGACCCGAACATGATGGTGAAAGAATAATTGAGATACCTCCACCAGTTCACGAGATATGCCTCCTGAAATGTGATCATAGTAGATCCGACGCTGACATGACGTCACACGCTCCGCCAAATTTTGACACGACTGGTTTGTCTATGTATTTTACTTCACTAAACTAGGCTCGTAGAGGTTGTCACACCTAAAACCTGCGGCCGAGTAGTATTACACAGCCTACGTGATTCTTTTTGATGTAAATGTCTTACGACTGGGGATCATGCAAAAATGTGTGTAACGTGACTCGACAAAATGTGTGACGGAAGTGTAACCATAGCAACCATATAGACAGTGATGTAAGGTATGGATGGATGATCAGACAGCGTTACCTAGCAACCGTGCAGGCTATGAATTATGGCTGGTTGCCATCTAAAATTAGTAGCCATTCATGGATGGCCATGATCGAGAGACATATTTATGATCGTTTGATTTTCACAAAAGGAAAAGTGTTTTCTTTTCCCTCTTCTTGCAACTGTTATAACAATTCTTCTTTGACCACCTCTCGTATACTTGGGGACTTGAGTTCGCGAGCTGTGTTGCACGTGTTGGCCTTGTTTTCTTGTCGGATGCCCTTCCTGACGTCAACCGTATCAGAAGGGATGGATTCGCTATTGGGTGTTACTGTGGTGGTTAGTAGTGTGATGTGTTGTACAAATATCAAGAAGAGATTATCAAACCCGCGACCATCTGAACTGAAGGTCTCAACGCTGGCAATTCAGCCGCGTCCACTCATTTTAACAAAATATTAGATGTATACCCCTCTTCCTTTCCTTCTTCTTCCTCTTTTTCTCCTTCATTTACTGCTTTTCCCTTACCTGTGGGGAAAGCGGGTGCAAACTATGGCACATTTGCCGTGTTTTACGACCGGATGGCCTTTCTGACGCCAGCCCTATGTGAAGGCATGTAATCACTATTACATGTTTCTGTGGTGGTTGGTAGCGTAGTATCTTGTCTCACTATGAAGAAGAGAGTGTAGGGACAAACAAAAGTGACTCAATCCCCGAGCCAGAAGAATTAATCAGACGCGATTAAAACCCCGACCCGGCCGGGATTGAACCCGGGACCATCTGAACCGAAGGCTTCAACGCTGACCATTCCGCGAAGGAGTCGGACAGATGTAGACCTTCATTTGTTTCCCATCTTTGTTTAGCTTTACGTCGCACCGACACACATACGTCTTATGGGCGACGATGGGACAGGAAAGGGCTAGGAATAGGAAGGAAGCGGCCGTGCCCTTAATTAAGGTACAGCCCCAGCATCTGCCATCTTTATTTAGCAGACAAGCTGTGCGGAGCGCCTATATCATAAAGTACGGGAGAACTCCAAGCGTGTTGCCGTAGCAGATTGACTGGTAATTTGCATCCGTTATCTGCCTTGTTTCTAGTCGCACTGCAGCCCTTTATTTTATTATATTGCTTGTTTTGTTCCAATTTTCTTTTTTGTTATATCATGCTGTTTTGTTTCAATATTTATCTCCTGCTTTTGTTTGCTCTCTATAGACCGTACACATTATTGTAAATTAATTTTAAAATGAAGCGGTGGAAGCCGGACCAGTGGTGTAGGGGTAGTGTGCCTGCCTCTTACCAGTAGGTCCCAGGTTCGATTCCCGGCCAGGGCAGGGATTTTTACTTGGACCTGAGGGCTGGTTCGAGGTCCACTCAGCCTACGTGATTAGAATTGAGGAGCTATATGATGGTGAGATAGCTGCCCCGGTCTAGAAAGCCAAGAATAACGGCCGAGAGGATTCGTCGTGCTGACCACACGACACCTCGTAATCTGCAGGCCTTCGGGCTGAGCAGCGGTCGCTTGCTAGGCCAAGGCCCTTCAAGGGCTGTAGTGCCATGGGGTTTGGTTTGCTTTGGAAACGGTGGGAACAATATAAATCCTACACCAATAGACACTACTTTGACTACCAATGCATAACAGAAACTATAAAATTTACTGTACAACTTTTTTTTTTTGTTATTTGCTTTACGTCGCACCGACACAGATAGGTATTATGGCGACGATGAGGCAGGAAGGGGCTGGGAGTGGGAAGGAAGCGGCCGTTGCCTTAATTAAGGTACAGCCCCAGCATTTGCCTGGTGTGAAAATGGGAAACCACGGGAAACCATCTTAAGGGTGCGACAGTGGGGTTCGAACCCACGATCTCCCGAATACTGGATACTGGCCGCACTTAAGGGACTGCAGCTATCGAGATCGGTGTACAACTTTTATACAAGTTATTTGCGAGTATATTTTCAACAGTTAACATACATCTATGCTGGGCATGCGGTTTAGGGATAACGTGCTTTCCTCTCATCCGAAGGCCCCGGGTTCGATTACGAGCCAGGTCAGGGATTTTTATTTGGGTTTGAGGGTTGGTTCGAGGTCCACTCAGCCTACGTGATAACTGAGGAGCTATCTGACAGTGAGGTGGCGATCCCGGTCTAGAAAATCAAGAATAACGGCCGAGAGGATTCGTTCGCACTTACCATGCGTCATCCCGCAATCTGCAGGGCTTCGGACTGAGCAGCGGTCGCTTGGTAAACCAAGGCCCATCAGTGATCTAGCACCATGGGGAATACACGTGTATGCATTTTAACATATTTTTTTCATTTTTCACGGGCATTAAAATTACAAGATTGTGGGTGATGTTTATCGTACACTACATACAAGAAAACCTTGAAGCACCAAGAACATCAAACGAACGCCTGCTTATTGCATTAACGTTTTGCAGTTCGTATTCCAGCAGGGAACCCAACCTGACCGACTGATTGACAAACTTGCAAAGTAATAGTGCAACAAAGGACTGCAAAGCGATTGAAACCTCAGCAGATGCAAAATACCAGCCTGTCACTTTACCGACTATGCTAGGCGATACGCTCACAGTTCGTCTGCTAAATAAATGTGGTCCTTAACGGTACACAAAAGAGTGTCTGCTCTAATACTTTGGCAATATGTATTAATACTTTTCTGTTTTAAGGTTCTATTCTTCCGTACGTGTGTGTTAATATGTATATTGCTTGTCTGATTGTTATTATTTTCGTTCTGGTGATCTGAGGAACACGTTAATTATTCGTATCAGCTCCTTTTCTTCTGGTTTTCTCCTTGTTCAGTATTCTTTCATTCTCAAACTTTGTAACATTCTTCGCTCTTCTGACAATGATGATTTTGTTCTGGGCCTACTTCTGTCCTGAAAACTTGTGCAAGCTTAATTTTTATTTATTTAAAGTTACTCTGTTGTTTATCTATGGTTCCTCTATTTCCATTTCTTTTACATTCCTTTGTATATCTTGGATCCAGCGTACTTTGGTTCCCTTGTTCACAAGCAACTGTACTATTTGCGGTGTTATTATTTGAATTTATTATAACATCTGTAACTGGAGAAGTAATGACACTGTTGGTGATAAATAATCAAATCAAATATGTGTGGACGCAGTATTACGATGCATCTGCCAAGTATGAATCCATTCTGAATGTCAGAGTTCATGTTGTTCTGTTCTGAGTAGTACTGTATCATCCATGAACGTGAGGCGTATGAAATTAGTGACAATCTATCACATAATTTATGGATCATATGACTGAATTGTGTATCGCAAAAATTTATGTACTATAGCCTGTACGTTTTCGTCCTGAAAGCCTAGATTCAAATCCTCTGACATAATTGACTAAATATGAAGTCCGATCTCGTATGGTTACTTTGGAAAGCAAGCCGGTCGGTGTCTTCATTCTGTCAAAATGTCACGTCCTGTAATACTGGCGTAAATGCCCTAGAATACATCCACGGTCCTTTCCATTACCTGCAGACTTCTACCAGACTGCGAACGTGATCGTTATTTATTAGCTCTTGGCCACACACATTCTCCGGACAGCTGACTAAGCAAGAAATTTGTCTCCGCCAGCCAAACCTGGATACCACCACCAGCTGAAATTAAGAGCATGTCAAATAGAGTACACTTAATTACAGGTGAATATCTAATCCCATTACACACTCCGCTGCTTCAGGTGTTGCTGAGATGAGGTCTTCAATGTTATCAGAGAGAGCATAAAGTGAACAATCTTGTACGATATGCTTCACTACTTGAGCTCACCACAAGAGGCTGATCAGCCCCAGCTGTGTATAGTAAATGCAGTTCTACCCACTCCACGACTAACGTGGTTTAATTGCTTCCAGACATAGCGTAGTAGGTTGATATCGTTCTCAATGCGGTTTTATTTTGGTGTAAATAAATATTACACGAGATATGTTCACTTCTTTGCATAACACCACTTTATTGCCGCTACGTCTCTTCCTTAATAACACACATTTATACACAACTACACACAACACAACACTATTAAGGGAAGACACTGAAGCAATTTACTGTCGACTTTGTCAAGACCGGGCGAGTTGGCCGTGCGCGTAGAGGCGCGCGGCTGTGAGCTTGCATCCGGGAGATAGTAGGTTCGAATCCCACTATCGGCAGCCCTGAAGATGATTTTCCGTGGTTTCCCATTTTCATACCAGGCAAATGCTGGGGATGTACCTTAATTAAGGCCACGGCGGCTTCCTTCCAACTCCTAGGCCTTTCCTATCCCATCGTCGCCATAAGACCTATCTGTGTCGGTGCGACGTAAAGCCCCTAGCAAAAAAAACATATTTTGTCAAGTGCAGATATCAACAGGTCCTCTCACTGATCATTCACTTCACCATCACACAGTCGATTCTGTCAAGTGCAGATATCAACAATTTCCCTCACTGATCATTCACTTCACCATCACACAGTTGATTCGGTCAAGTGCAGATATCAACACGTCCTCTCACTGACCATTCACTTTACCATCACACAGTTGATTCGGTCAAGTGCAGATATCAACAAGTCTTCTCACTGATCATTCACTTCACCATCACACAGTTGATTCTGAAAAGTGCAGATATCAACACGTCCTCTCACTGACCATTCACTTTACCATCACACAGTTGATTCTGAAAAGTGCAGATATCAACACGTCCTCTCACTGACCGTTCACTTCACCATCACACAGTTGATTCTGAAAAGTGCAGATATCAACAAGTCCTCTCATTGATCATTCACTTTACCATCACAAGGCAAGACTAACCACCCCTCTTCTGACAAATATAGATATCAACCAAATCCTCAGCTCACTGTAACTCACACTCCACTCACCCTCTAACTCCCACTGGCTTCTCGGCCTGTCAGCTCAACTGTTCCACAAACAGTCTAGAAATATCGTCTTCTGGAAACGTTCTTGCAACATTCTAAATGGAACACATCCGAACATACAAGGAACAATAGATCAACCGTTCTCTCAATTGGAGTAGATCAAACTCGAATATTCGATTACATGTACACAAAACACAGTGACAAGAACTACAAAATTCCTAATGTCTGTACATATATCTGAATAATAAATCATTACAGTCAGTTTCCAGAAACCTCCATATGTATCGGTATGATAGTGGATTATACCCAGTATACGAATATTACGGAGTTTTCTACAGTTTCCGACTACACAGATTTTGAGGTTAGACGTATTCACAACACGTATTTGGGGTTATACAAATATATAATACATATTTACTGGGTATAGTCGCAATTAGCATTTAATAAAATATATTTAAAATATATTAAACATAATAATTGAAGGTTTTACAAGAGTTAGGTACGACATTGAAACCTGCAAGTTTTGTACAGGGATTTTTAACATCCTCTATTCCTTGCGGTGGAGATAACGACCACTCTGTTAACCAGTTGACGGTGGAGTAGAAGCGTGTGGATGTTAACTTCACAGCAGACTGGCGAGACTTAAAACGTGTGCATTGTTGCCTGATATCCTTGCGAAGAGTTAGTGCCTCATTCTTTAGCATCCTAGACCATAGTCGATAACGGACCATCTATCTCCTGATGTGATGCAGTAATTTGATGTTATCGCATCTGAAGAAGTGTCGGGGAATAAGTGATGGATCCCCAAGGAAAAGGATCAGAGCGAAAACAAATTTGGGAAACAAAGTTATGTAAGTGAGGGGATATGTGCAACAGTTTTATAAATGGATGGATTCTGTGACGTACCTTCCAGACGAAGAAAGAGAATAGATCAGTAGCGCGAATGTTAAATTGTGTATTTATCCTAGGTTAAACACTTAAAAACTGGTGGTCACCTAATTTTGTTGAAGTATATTTCATAGCTTTCAAGTAAACTATTAAAACATTACCCAACAACTTACTACGCTGAATAAATTCTCTAAATCAGATGTGCAAGTGCTGTAACCTTACAGTATTATTTATATATAAGTAATCATCCTAGTTTATGCCATGTCACCACCGAGGAAGAGGTGTCACATAGCTTTCAGCTTGCATTTGGGAGATACTGGATTCGAACCCCACTGTCGGTAGCTCTGAAGATGGTTTTCCGTGGTTTCCCATTTGACCAGACCAGGTAAACGCTAAGGCTGTACCTTAACTAAGGCCAAGGCCGCTTCCTTCTCACTCTTAGCCCTTTCCTGCCCCATCGTCGCAAGTCATAAAGCCAGTTGTAAAAGAAAGTATATACCGTACAATATATTTCTTCCGCTACTGCCATTATCTTGATTCCACTATAACAGGTACAGCGCATTTATTTGTATTGTCGCTAAAACTAATCTTAAGAAATGTCTTGGAAATCTCATCGAGAGCTGTAAATTAATTTCTATATCTTGTATTTTGCGACTCTTGACATACCTGCTTGGGTAACTTTGTGCTACAAGATAGCAATTCTTTCCATTCGGCATCGCTTTACATTTTAGGAGAGTGTATCGTAGAAGATATCACACAAAATATTAAAGTTGAACTTCGTGCAATATTGAGAAGTACTTATCTCTTATTCTTTTTCACTTGTGCATTAGAAGGTGTCACCAGTGCACTTTGGATTATATTGAAATATTGACATCCCCCTGACTTGTACATTAGGGAGTGTCACTGAAACTCGCTCATCTCCACATCCCAGAAATCTGTATCGATCTTTATGTTCTACTTTAACTTGCATGCCCTACCTTTCATGTGTATTCTCATCTCGAGTAGTATTTTCATGGTTGTTCATGAAAAATGAGAAGAGAGAACCGCTTGAGTTTCCTAGGTTCTCATACAACGGATTACACTTGAGGGTAGCGGCCGATTGGCCGTGCGGTTAGGAGCACGCAGCTGTGAGCTTGCATCCTGAATATAGTGGGTTCGAATCCCACTGTCGGCAGCCCTGAAGATGGTTTTCTGTGGTTTCCCATTTTCACACCAGGCAAATTCTAGGGCTGTACCTTAATTAAGGCCACGGCCGCTTCCTCCCAACTTCTAGGCCTTTCCTCTCCCATCGTCGCCATAAGACCTATCTGTGTCGGTGCGACGTAAAGCCATTAGGGATTCACTTGTAGGGGCGGGGGGGGGGGAGGTGACACTTGAGGGTTGTTTCTTTTTTCCTTTTTTTTACAAGTTGCTTTACGTCGCGCCGACACAGATAGGTCTTATGGCGACGATGGGACAGGGATGGGCTAGGAGTGGGAAGGAAGCGGCCGTGGCCTTAATTAAGGTACAGCCCCAGCATTTGCCTGGTGTGAAAATGGGAAACCACGAAAAACCATCTTCAGGGCTGCCAACAGTGGGGTTCGAACCTACTATCTCCCGAATACTGGATACTGGCCGCACCAAGCGACTGCAGCTGTCGAGCTCGGTAAAAGGGTTGTTTCAGCGTAGGCCTAAATAGAATGTGACTCTAGAGCCATTGTACAACCGAGAGGAGATGTTGATATAATATAATATAATATAATATAATATAATATAATATAATATAATATAATATAATATAATATAATATAATATAATAAAAGAATACATTGCAACGGGTGTCTTAATTAACATTATACGCGAGTTGCATACGGTTGTTCATGCTCGACGATAATTATAACGCTATTTTTTTTTTAATATTCATACATTTCTGTCGAGATATCGCTTGACAGTTGAGTTTACTGAACAGAGCGCAGAGCACATGCGCTGGGTTATTGACAATGTCATATGTTTTCAAAGTTTTGAAACAAAAATATTGATAGAAGGTTATCATGACCTAGCTTTATTTCAAATACAAATTGTTTATTGTACATTCGGTGAAGTGAATTTTGCGGGAATGTGCTGTGTGGTTGTGGAATATTGGAAGTAGAAGCTGCATTGTGTCCGACGTGTTTGATTTTGTAAACAAGTGCGAAACTAGTGCGTTGAGAGCGGGTGCGATGCTATCCTTACCTAATTGGTCAAACAGTTGTAGCATAATGACAATCTGAACTCTGATTGGTGGAGAACCTGTATCATAATGACACTAGCACTATACTGAGCCTCATTAAGATTCAGTTTTCTGGCATATAATATTTATATATCGGCATCGTCGAGCATAATATAACACGTGGTTCAGTCGCCTCTTTATATAAAGCGCAGTTTATAGCCTAACGTTAAAATATCTTTCTTGCCGTGTGATAATAAATACAGGGTGGACAGAATAGAACTGGCCTGGACGATATTAAAACTGACACGAGGTCATTGACCCCGGCCAAGGTCGTTGACCCCATGACGTAATGACCACGTGACCGTGGCGTCACATTGTTTGCAAACAATGCCACGTGCTTGGCCACGTTTTTTGGCAGCTGTCATCTTGACAGACCCTAACCTCACTTTTTTCCACAAGAGAACGTTGCTAAAATGGACAGTGAACCAAACGCCCTGGTATTTGCTGATGATGTGCTTTTATGGGGGGAGACAGAAGCTGAAGTTCAGAAGAAACTTAACGAATGGAACAATACATTCAAAAATTTTGGACTGAAGATGAGCAAAACAAAGACAGTGGAAATGACCATCAACAGGGAAGGAACAACTTTACAAATAAAAGAATTTATAAAATCCTCCTTATCAATACAAATTAACTCAAACCGTCAATACGGAATTAGATTCATAACTTGCAAGGGAAGGAACAAGCTCAAATATATTTCTGGAAAGAGTAAAAATCGAATCAGCTGCCCACTTCAAGTACCTCGGAAGCAAAACCACGAAAGACAACATTGTTAGACAGGAAATACTCATCAGGACACAAAAAGAATCAAACTTCTACAGTCAAGTCAGAAATCTTCTCTGGGACTTCAAAGTACCACAAAAAGCGAAAACAATCCTGTACTACACTTATTTCGTACCTACCCTCACGTACGGTTTAGAGACATATACACTACTTAACAAAGACTTCAATAGAATCCAAGCAACTGAAACGAGATTCATTATAACCATGAACCAAACTACCAGAAAGGACAAGATCAGAAATGAATAAAAACGTAGCTGGTATGGAGTTTCCTTTTACCAGTATTCTGCGTCCGCATGTCCTACCACTTATGGCACAGCACCCTAGGACAACGTTTCGACAAGACACAGCAAGTACACATACAACACGTGTGTCTATGGACTGCATAGAGCATGTTGAGTTCCTCCCGTGATCAGCAAGATCTCCGGACCTCTCCATCATTGAACACGTGAGGGATGACATTGGAAGGGGACTCCGTCCCAGTATCAATCTTCTGGATCAGGAAAGAAGCTACAACAACTGTGGACGAACTTGCCTCAGGAGAGGATCCAAAGGCTGTTTGACACCATTCCGAACCGCATTAGGGGGTACATTTTGGCTAGTGGGGATACAGCACTCTACTGACCTGGTGCCACCATTCCACCTGTAACTGCCAACGGTCTTGTCGTCCCATATAGTAATCTGTTCAATAAAGGCACAAGGTCTTTCAGCATATGCAGTTTCATTCACTCCTTCTGGGTGCTTAACGTTTTGATAAAGCTATTTGCTTATTACTTTTACGGTTTTCGGAGGCGCCGAGGTGCTGAAATTTAGTCCCGCAGGAGTTTTTTTAACATGTCAGTGAATGTACTGACACGAGGCTGGCATATTTGAGCACCTTCAAATACCACCGCTCTCAACCAGGATCGAACCTGCCACTTGGGTTCCGAAGGCTAGCGCCTCAACCGTCTGAGCCGCTCAGTCCAGCGCTTAACTTTTTTGGCAGGCAGCGTATGATATTCATAGTGTATCAGAACTATAGCGGCAAGAAGTCAGGAATACTCTTCGTGTTATGTTATTGGCGGAGATAATTTTTCTTTGCGAGAAAATGAGGTTTCTTTGTTTCTTCTGGACGAGCGATTCAAATTGACGAACTTGCCCTATTTGCTATGCCAGAGTGTCAGCCGCTGCCTGTTGCTGTGCGTCAGAGGGGAGAAGGGACGGGAAGTGGGAAACAGAGGTAATGCTCGGTGCGAATGTACAAGTTTCTCGTTCGTTTCGCATAGTCGATTCCCATCCCCAGTACAGTTTGCTCTGCACAAATTGACTACTATGCAGCCCTGCAGAAAAAGATGAACTTGTGCCAAGAATACTGGCAGCTTTTCAGTTCGCGTCACCCCACACATCCTGAACAGAGTCCAAAGATCACTGTTACACCGTTGTGAACTGTGCAATCAATCTATTGAGCGTATTGTTTCCTTCGTCCAGTGTTTCATTCCTTTTACAATGTTGTGCGTGAAGGAATACAAAATCGTGGGGCGACAGCGTTGCATCTTCGAACATGTAAAATAATAATAAACGAACTGTGGATATTGCCTGTAAGAGACAACGATAACTTTGTGAGAGTCGAACGCGGAAACTTGTGCAAATGCGCGAATTATCTATGTCTCCTCACACACACCACTTCCTCCCCTACCCCCCCCCCCCATCACTTTCTCTTCCCAGAAGCGGCTTGTGCTGTGGCATAGGACAAACGGCGAGTTCGTTAATTGGAATAGCGCGCCCGGAATTTACGAAGTAATCTCTTTTTCTCGAAAAGAAAATTTTCTCCGCCATTTTGATACCACCATCGTTAACAAAACACGAATAGCATCCCTGATACTTTTTTGTCGGTATAGTTCTGATGCATCCTGTATTTAGTGCTATTTCTTTGTGTGTTTAATTTGTCTCTCTATAATTTTCACTCAGTGTATTCGTGAAATTAGTCTACTGTAATTGGAGGAATGCTCTTTTGTAGACTGGAATAAATAAATAAATAAATAAATAAATAAATAAATAAATAAATAAATAAATAAATAAATAAATAAATATATTCAAAGCAGTCTCCTACAATACATGTTTTATAAACGTTATGTTACACAAATTAATATTGATGCACCAAAGGAAAACAGTACTCTCCTCAGCTGACATTTAATATTGCTTTTAATTGTAAAGTTATCGGTCAGTGTCAGGAAGTAAGACATGCAATGAGTGTGACCCATCTGGCCTGTACTTGTTAGTTTCGCTAAGAAAACTTTGTTCTAAAAGAAAGGAAAGAAAAATGAAATCAAGAAGGGAAGATTTCTTTATTTTAAAGTTTGTACTTTCGTTCATAACGTGCACTTCAATGTTATTGCAACAAATTATCGATAGTTAAGGAGGAAATGGTCCGAAGCTGAGAAAAATTATCGGTAACTATAACAGTACAGAAATAGAGAAGGAATTACAAATATAATTCAGTTTGATTCGATAGTAGTCATAAAATGAAGCCATATTTAAAACAGTGATGATTCGCTATACAATAGTGAACAAAAATACAGTCCATACCAGCACAAATTAAAATTATTATACCTGTAACAGATTTTGGGGATCTAAATTCCATCTTCATTAAATATTAAAGCATCCCCGCTACAATGGTCCTGGTTACACTGCTGAAGCCATGTATTATGTCTGAAAGACACACACACACACACACATTAGATCACATACTTTAAAGAGAGGCGTTCCCCTGAAACCTGCCAAAGAACGCGATATGTCACATTTACCAGGTGTATGCATAACTAAGATCTAAGTTTCCTTTTTATAATGATTTTTGTGGTAAAGCAAACACGTAATTTTCAAGGGAAATTAATTTTTTGTTTGTACAAAATATTGGCCATCGGATTCTACACACTTCGCTCCTCTTTCAGGTAAGTTATGAACACCATGCCAGAAAAACTGCTTGTCTTTTGCGGCAAACTATTCATCGAGCCATTTTGCAACTTCCTCGAAATGGCTGAAATGCTGCTCTTCCCCACTGATGCAAAGAGGTGACAGGTGGGGCCAGGTCGGGGCAGTACGGCGGGTGAGGAAGGATGTCCCATCCAAGCGATTTCAAGGTGTTTTCACTGATTTTTCTGTGTGAGACGGTGCTGTGTCTTGTAACAAAATCACTTTTCCCTTCCTCTGGCCCATTCCGGTCGTCTTTCGATCAATGCGTGATTTTAAATTAATCACCTGTTGGCGATCGCGTAGTGCATTAACGGTTTGCCGGGCTTCAAGATTTTATAATACACAATACCGCTCTTGTCCCAGCAGACACAAAGAATTGAAATCACAAAGTTTAAATTGTCGAAACCATGTCTCACATGTTCTAACCGACGGAGCGTGTTCACCATATGTTTCTATGAGCAAACGATGACTTTCCACAGTCCTATTCTTTTGATTAAATAAGAAAAGCAATGCGTGCCTCAAATGTTCAGGCACAAACGTCGCCATGATCACGGAACGATATAAAACATACGCTAGTGTTTGCCGGATTGAACTTGTGTGTGTTGGTAGGTTAATGTCAGACGAACAAATTGACGTATGTGTTAAATTCATACGCTGCGTAGGACCTACTGTTCGCTGGCGTCATCTCTTAGTGAAACCTGGTACTATCAAACCATTTTGGAGAAGAATGGAGAAACAGCCAACTGCTTCAGTAGCCTTTTTCAGAAAAGTAGGAAGATCTACATCAGAACTTCAGATTGAAGAAAATGAAGACTTAGTAGTTTATGAGGAAAAAGTGGACACATATGTAGTTTAAATGCAAGAAAAGTGTAAAGATCTAAGTTTCCTTTTTATAATGATCCTGAACTGTGCTGTAATGAAGTGACACCCTCCTTTATATGGTGGTAGTTTGACTTGTTTTCAGATAGCTGAATTATTAATTTAAACAAGTAACTATTTATTACCGGTATTAAAAGTGATTGTTGTATTGCACAGATAACAGCACCTCTTTTAACGCTACCTGTATTTTCAAATCTTTTATTCCTTTGTTACAAAACCTACTAAATCCCAATTTCAGCATCAAACCCCGCCACATCCAAATTTCCTCAATTTTATTTTTTAAATATTAAAAAAAAAACATATTCAATAAGACTTTTATATTTTCAAATTTTACGCTGAATTGCTAATTTACACTTCTAACGTTAAAATTATTTTAATCAAAATAATTGTTTATTCTGAACGGTTTTTCTCAATTTGCCGAACATGCAGGTAATTGGACTTTGGAGCTCTTGGTACTAGGTATATCAAACGTTTGTGAAACAACACGCTTCATAAACACGATGTAAGCAAAGCAAAGTCATCTCCGTACAGGCTATGAAGGCCTTTGGAGGGGTGGAAGGGAAAGGCTTCCACTATCCGTAACCTCGGCACTTGATGGGTAGAGTGATTAGCTCTACGCCCGGCCGCTTTGCTCCCGGGAATTAACCTGGTACTCGCTTTTGGTGTAGGCTGAGTGAACCTCAGGGCCATGTGCACCTCTGGAAGTAGAAATCTCGTTTCTTAAATTTTTTACGACTTCTGGACGGGGATTCGAACCCACGTCGTTCAGGGCGAACCAAGCACGCCTTTACCGGCTCGGCCAGGCAGCCCCTCATAAGCACGGTGTACCATCAAAATAAATAATTACTTTAAAGTTTGCCATAAGCCATGAAGTACAAAATCTTGCTAGAGGCTTAACGTGCTCAACTCTCCGATCAACAATTATGAAACAGAATAATACCGAATACTAGACCGCTAAAATACCGCTTATGTAGCAAAATGTCATGTTTCATAAACAAAAGAAATAGGCTACGTTGAAAGTAGCATGTCTTCAAGCAGGTGTGTTGATACAAAAGCACACAAACACACACTAACAATTTGCTGTGTCAGTCCTTATGGCACAGCCTATATAACTGTATGTTTCAACCATTACTTGTTGACCGAAACAGGTAAGTGGAGTCTGTTGTCGGTTGACGTGCACAGCTCTGAGTCAACAACGTGAAGAACTACAGGCCGATTGAGAGAAAGAGACATGCGCCCGCGTGCATGGGCACTTCGCTTACGGCGGGCACGGTTTGACACTCATTGTAAAATACAACCGAGTATAGAAGATCCGGCTCAGTGTGTATATTAGGTCCTTTTTGTCTGTGTCAAATTTGTCTTCTCGTGTAATTCCGTTCTTTCCTGTATAATCGTATCACCAACATCATAGCATTCTGTGTGGTGTTCTTTTCTGTATCGGCCGATGACCTAGATGTTAGGCCCCTTTAAACAACAAGGAACACAAGCTTTCCTGCATTTCCTTTTCCGGTTCCTTTTAGCCTGCTAGGAGCAACGGGACTCGTCTTAACTCTTAGCTTTCTTACGCTTATGCTTTCATTTTCCGGCTGTGCCTACTTCTTCCCATCCGTCCACATACTGGTCTCTGTACTCTTTCTGCTTGTGAGGGACAATGGGAAGACTCCCTGCAGGATGGTCGGTCGGTACTGTGATTTATTATTATGAGAGACATATTTTTGTTTCATCTGTCATACAACAGTCGTTAATAAATATAACAACTTTTTATTAACGCAGTGAGAATACAAGAAGTACATTATTTAAATTATTTAGATCAAGAATTGAGACCCACGGTTAAAACATTAATCTTAGATTAATTAATTAATTAATTAATTAGAACTGGAAAATTCTAGTTTTACGTCATAAGGAAAAAAACATAAAATTGAAAAGAAAATGTCCAGAGGTCTTAGGAATTATTTCTCTTACAATGCAACGGCTCAATTAAGGTTTAAGTAAGAAAATTATCTCCAGTTAATCGTCCATGTTAGTTACACGGTGTTATTGAAATAAATGAAACTATGGGGTATGGCACAGGGGGTTGATATATATCAATCATTCATCACTGATCTGCATTTAGGACAGTCGCCGAAGTGGCAGCTACCCTACATGTTGTTCACCTAATCTTTTCTTAAATAATTGTAAAGTATTTGGAAATTTATTGAACATTTCCCTTGGTAAGTCATTCCAATCACTAACTTCTCTTCCTATAAACGAATATTTGCATCATTTTTTTCCTCTTGAATTCCAACTTTATGTTCATATTGTGATCTTTCTTACTTTTAAAGACGCCACTCAAACACATTCGCTACTAATGCCATTCCACGCTATCTCTCCACTGCCAGCTCGGAACATACCACTTAGTCGAGCACCTCGTCCTCTTTCTTCCAAGTCTTCCCAGCGCAAACTTTGCAACATTATTGTAACGTTACTCTTTTGTCGCAAATCACCCAGAACGAATCGAACTGCTTTTCTTTAGATTTTTCCAGTTCCTGAATGAAGTAATCCTGGTGAGGGTCCCATACACTGAAACCATACGCTATTTGGGGTCTTACCAGAGGCGTGTATGCCCTCTCCCTTACATCCTTTCAACAACCCATAAATACCCTCACAACAATGTGCAGAGATTTGTACCCTTTATTTACAATCCCATTCATGTGATTACCCCAATGAAGTTATTTCTTTATATTAACACTTGGGTACTTGCAGTGATCTCCGTAAGGAACTTCCACCCAATCAACGCAGTAATTACAACTGAGAGGACTTTTCCCATTTGTGAAACTCACTACCTGACTTTTAACCCCGTTTATCTGCAGCTGCATATGGCTGTAATTTTTTAGCTACTGTAAATTGTATTGTGTCTAACTTATAGTAGTGAATTCTTTCGTTTCTGCGCGTAAATCAGCTGAAGAGGGTCATGGCCCCGCCGTATATTGGCAGTCCTGTCACCTGAGACGATGTTTTATTACGGCACGTTTATCTGAAGTTTTCTTAATAATCGCTGATGGCTTTGTCACTATTTATTTTCAATGTGATATTCGCATACGAATTTAGGACCAAAATAACGTTACTGGTCGTGAAATTAGCAAAAAGGTTCTCAATAAAGAAACACAGAGTGAGAAGTAACAAGTATGATGTGCCACAGTTCCTAGTACAGGCCACGGCCGCCACCCCTCTCACCTTCACCGCACGTCTCCTTCTCCGGTACAAATCTCCTGGCCTGAAAATGACGTCAGAGTTTAGGAGTAGAAAATCGGTTATGAAAACGTAGTCACCTCAAATCAAAAATGAAGGGGTGCTCGAGAGGGTAAAGCACTCTCTAACCCCGATTTACAGTTAAGGTAATAAGAAAATTTTACATAAGCCGGCACTTAGATTTTTAGATAGGTAGATTACATTGAAAAAGTTTCGGACCTTCCCCGAGGGTTAAACTGCTGAGCTAGCAAGAAATAAAGATGTTAAAAGGCCATTACCTATGTTGAAGAGCTTCTGCCCGAAGAAAGAGGCGCTCCCCGCCCCCTGCTATACTTCCATGTTGAAGTGGCAGAGAGCCAGGAAAATCAGCAGTTTTTATACTCTCGGGGAAGATTCGAGACCTTTCATGAATAATATAAGACACACCCACAGTCGTTTATTGGGTAGCTTACACTTACACATCAAAATTGGAGAAGAAAGACGCAATTGGTTGAAAATTAATGACAGAAATTATTGACTGGCTAACTTCAAAACTGGCGGAAAGAGAAGATTGATATTGCCAACCCACAAATAAAAGAACGAAATTCAGTAAGGAACAAACTTATGAATACAAAATTTCTTCAAATAAAGTTCTACCCCTTCGCACCAGGGTGCATGACCATAGTTTTTGGTAGAGACATCTATCAGAGAATGTTCACACTTCTTGATAATTAGTAAACAAAAGCAGTTCGAAATTAACACAGTGACATCTTCTGAGAAACTGTTGAGATAATTCAGTTTTTAAACCGAGTTTCTGCTGTAGGGGAGTACTTTAAGGCGGAAAATTCAAAAGTGCGGCGTAGAGGTGTACCAAACGGTACAATTATTATTATTATTATTATTATTATTATTATTATTATTATTATTATTATTAATCGCTAGAGCCACTAAGGACCGCGAGATCTCAACTGTCTGTCTTATTGCGGGCCCACAAGGTTATCATCCCTTCGGAGTGTGCTTTCTTCCATGCATCAGAATGGACATGCTTGAGTCGAATTGGGACTTCCTGGTAAATTGTCTAAGTTTGTGTTTGAGTGGTGCTCGGAGTTGAATGTCTGTTTCTGAGATTCCATACTTTAAAATATCCTTATCGATCTCCACCAACCAAGAAGGAATCGTTTTGAGACTTCTCAAGTAGGATAATAAATGTTTACATATTCTTTCAGCTGATAAACTGTAGCGATGAACGTAAAAAGTTATCCTTCTTTTCCGGATTACGCTTGATATATTTTCAGTATGGGTGTATATTTCTAAGTTGATCCGAAGTCTGTAAACACCATCTTTGTGACAGCGACTAAGACTTTCTTTTTCTTTTTTTCGGAGAATCCTCCTTTTCTTAATTGCCAGTCTTTCAAGCAGGCTGTGCGTTCGAAGAGTCAAAATATTCTGCTGCATATTGTCTAATTACAGTTTGATAATGTCGAATTTTTGCATTTCTAGAGATGGACTTTTTGTTAGAAATGTTTTGAGTAAGTTAGAAGGCTGTTTCAAACTTGTTGACACGTGTTAAAACGGCGAACTTCTCAGAATTATTGGATTCAACCATTGAAATGTAGGTAATACTGGAACGCTGACTGTATGGGAGCGAAGTGCGGCTTCCGGCGCGACTAGCTGTACGGCATAGAGGCATGACTGACGTATACGTACATGCGACGAGGCACAGGTATCTTAGCGAATTTTGAACATTTAGGCGGAATGTCTCTTGCAAATTTCACCTCATTTGCGGTGAAATATATCTTTCAGAAGATTAATAGCAATTTGAAGCTGAAAATGGCTAGGAATATTGGGGAAAATGAATATATATTCTAGGCCTGATTATTCTCAAACATTTTTCTTTAAGAGATCACAATACAGTAAATACGTATATCTACACTAAAAAAGTACCAAACCCCTGGCGCAACAGCCTTGAAGAGCCAGGGCCTACCAAGCGGCCGCTGCTCAGTCCTAAGACCTGCAGATTATGAGGTGTCGTGGAGTCAGCGTGACGAATCCTCTCGGCTGTTATTCTTGGCTTTAGAGACCGATACCTACACTAAAAAGGCAATAAAATAGACACCATACAAACGAAACATATGCATACAAAATTATAGCCTAGTGATTTTAGACGGGAAATATCTGCGAATGTTGGTCAATTGAAAATACACTGTAATCAGTTTTTGAACCAAATTTATTATCAGAACAAAGGCAGCATGCGTATGCGTGTATATATTCATACACAATACACAACTTCATATTGGGATATGGGTCTACACTTAATAAACAAAATATAACTTATACACTTTACAAAATAATCAACCACTATTGATCTGCATTTAGGGTACCCACCCAGGTGGTAGATTCCCTATCAGTTGTTTCTTTAGTCTTTTCTGAAATGATTCCAAAGAAGTTGAAAATATATCGAACATATCCCATTTTTAGAAGCCAATCTACCCTTCTCAAAGCTATAACCCATTTCTTAATATTTCCGGACGTTTGTACGGAAATCTACTATTGTTGTTGTTTGTTTGTCCAAAGCTTGTCCCGTTTCCCTAGGAGTCGGGTATGAGGTGAGATGAATCTGTCGTGGTGAGTTTTTATGACCGGATGCCCTTCCTGACGTCAACCTCATCAGAGGAGTTAATGAGATGAAACGAATGACGTGATATATGATAGTAGGGAGAGGGTGAAACCTGGTGCCGGCACATAGCCTACTCCTGTCGAATAGCACCAAGGGGTCTGCTCAAGGCCGACGGACGAATCACCATCAACAGCGTCCTATGCCCTCACTCCATTTGAGCACTGCGGAGAGGTTTGGAATTTAATCGAGGCTTTTGGCACTTAATCTAGTGATTCGAAATTGTATACCACCACCTCTCCTACCCTGCCGGCCAACATTCTGATGGTGACAATTTTTTCGACCAACGGGACTCGAAGCGGCTAACCTCGGTGTCAGACCGTTTAGACTTCAGCCCCTTAACGACCATGGCCACCAGGTGGGTGCCCACGGAAATCTGCAATTGAAGTTAAAAATTCTATAACAATATCATTCTGACTGTAACCTATAAAACGTAACGTATGACATTGAATATGCCAAAATATCATGTATGATATCTCTATAAGCATAGAATATTTAATGACAAGAGCCAAACCGGAAGAAAATAGTAATTATCGTTTTAAAATACCATATTTATTGCTTTATAGTGAGATAGTGCTTAGACTGTTTACTTGTGGAAACGAAGCTTTTGTGAGTTCACATCTGTTTTCTTCTGCTGCCTGTTAGTGTAACCGTATGCTACACATGAAATAAGAATCTTGATTAAATCACAAATTAGACGTACGGTCAGATATTACCAAAAGAGTCCTTCAAACACAACACATCAGCTAACTTCCAGGCTCTGTATCTTGTCAACTTTGCCGTACACGAGGGGGCGTGACTATCCAAGGAACAGGAAGCAGTTTTCTGGGAGAGCTACCACTGCAGTCAGCATTCCAGTATTACCTATAGTTCAATGGATTCAACCCATTATTGTTAGTAACAGTAGTGGTGGTAGTAGTAGTAGTAGTCCCTAATTGGTATCTATAAGAATAAGGGTCAACGAGAGAAACATGAAGAAAATGATTGTTTGTTATGTGTCAGATAATGAACCAAACACCTTTTATCGCATGGGCTTCTGGGTATGACTTCAGGCTATGCTGCATACTGTAATCTACCTCACTGCGATACGTAAACAAAAGAAAGAACCCGAAGTTTCTCTTAATTTAAGCCCAAGATCACTCCCCCTTCAGTTGAGTAAATGCTCCTAAACAATATCCCAACAACTAGGGCCGGGAGTAATTAGTACGTCATAGCCTTCGAAGGACAAGTATAACTTACAACGGAAAGTTTTAATGAGCATGGCTCAGCAGATTGCTTAAAGACTCGATATCTTGTCGAGGAAAGCTTGGGCCTCGTCATTACAAAGCTCTACATGGTCCTAGCATATGTCTTCAGGTATTGAAGATCCTCATACACCTTTCTGACAACTTTTTAAGGTTTTCAGTAAGATTTCATCTTTCCTATCTGACCTCCTTTGATCGACTCTTGTTCTTGTCTGACCCCAATGGTATTAGATTTACGGGGTCGACGGTGTATTTCATTGTCAAACCTTCGTAATTATTCCCCCTTTCTCCTACCGTTATCTTCACTTGTAGAAGTGTCGATTCTCTTCTATTTTGCCCCCTATTAGTTTTAACGAGAATGATTGCCCCGTTGTACTTCCTCTCAAACCAATTATCCCCACGACTACCACTACCAGTACAGTAAAGATTTACTAACAGTGTCTTTTCTGGTAAAGTCAACATGCCACGATTG
This sequence comes from Anabrus simplex, assembly GCF_040414725.1. NCBI lineage: Eukaryota > Metazoa > Arthropoda > Insecta > Orthoptera > Tettigoniidae > Anabrus > Anabrus simplex. Next base: position 50,664,641 of record NC_090275.1, read on the forward strand.
CAGGCGCATCTGACGGCCTCTCTCACGACAGCTTCTTTTATATCGTACTCTGGTCTCATGTGGCATCACTGACGTGTTGCTGTCCAGCGCCATCTGTTGACCTGTTCGTGCATTCGTTGTTGGTGTCATTAAAACCCCATGTCATGTCAAACATGTGTGCCATTTGTACCCGACATGTTGCTGTCCAGCGCCATCTGTTGCTCATTTTGTATACTTATTTTGATGTCAATAAAACCCCATGTCATGCCAATCATGTGTGTCAATTGCTACCCCTCTATCTTCAATATTTCATGAAGTATTGCCTCCTCAACTGTTGACGGACTTTCGGGTCACCCTATACATATACAAACATTGATTAGCAAGGTTACAATGGTGTCGGAAAATATAGATTACGCTAATTCCAAATAATAATAATAATAATAATAATAATAATAATAATAATAATAATAATAATAATAATAATAATAATAATAATTGCTTTACGTCCCACTAACTACTTGTACAGTTTTCGGAGACGCCGAGGTGCTTTTACGTGCCAGTAAATCTACCGACACGAGGGTGACGTATTCGAGCACCTTCAAATACCACCGAACTGAAGCAGGATCCCCTAATTCCAAATAGACCCCCATTACATAAGAATGTTCCTGTTAACATAGATCTTCAACCCTGTCTACACCCCTATGGGCCTGTATGACCTCATGTGAGTAATTAGTGGTGGGGGGGGGGGGCGGAGTTAGCACAAGTAATTAAAGATTAATAACCACCACGACTACCACCACCACCGTCTTTCTTCGCCTCGCTACTTTGGCGTACGCCTTCTCACTTCTTATCTGCACTTTCATTATATAGATGGAAGTGTGTATTTTAGGAAGGAGGTGTGGGTGTAGGATTCAACCTACATTTGCAAAGGATATAGTTCTTGTAATGCGATGGTTCACTTGTCAACACTGATTCCATGAAAACAATGGTGTCGAGTGAGGAATGAACGTTCGTGTCATGATATTCAGAGTTGTATATACTTGTTTTCCTATGATATCGCTTTGTTCTAGAACAGGGGTTTCCAATTTGTAGGGGTTCGTGGACCATTTTCGAAACATTGGTCATGTTCGCGGACCGGACTTGAATAGTCCAATTTTCTTAAAATTCTGCAAATAGTACAGAAGCACTATGAAATAATATGCATAGTTCAATTGAAATGAGGGTTTGATAATTTGAATTGCTTAAAATATTATTTTAAAATTGCATGAAAGAGTGAAGTTCGGAGCAGGGCTGAGTCACTGAGACGGTTGAGGAGCTGCGATTCTGGCTCAGTCCGGTGGTATTTGAAGGTGCTCAAATACGTCAGCCTCGTGTAGGTAGATTTACTGGAACGTAAAGGAACTCCTACGGGACAAAATTTTGACACTTCGGCGTTTCCGGAAACCATCAAAAGTAGTCAGTGAGACGCAAATGTAACTACATTATTACTTGAAATTTAGATTTTAAATTTTTTTAAATAAAAAATAATCTATTGAGAACAAGTGGATATTTGAAAAGAGGAACTAGTACCGTATTTACGTGAATAATCCCCACTATCGAATAATCCCTGCACCCTTGATGCAAATAAAACCCGCACCCCAATTTCGTGCCTCAGTGGTTTGTTTTTAATATGCGGGTATTATTCGCGTGAATACGGTATTAAAGAATAATTAGTTCTGACTTCGGTCTATAAGGTGTATAAAAATCAGTACGTTTTTGAACGAGCTATGAAATATTTTTTGTGACTTTTCTTCACATTATTTCTTACAGTTCTCTCGCGGACCGCCGCTTGTAAACCCCTGTTCTAGAATATAAGGAATTCGCCCATAATAATTTATCGGTTATCAATAATTCACATTATTAGCTGTTTCCACAGATCAATGGTTTTACACGACAAGGTCGATAGTCATGGAAGATTACAAAGTGAGGATATAGGAATGTGACATGTTAAAATTGACACATCAAAGTACACTCACTCCCAAAATGCACACTTCGTACAAACAGTCAGTATGACATCAAACTGGAGGCAAAACACTGGGCATGAGAACATAAAGATCATTATAGAATATTTGACACCAATAACTAGAGGGTTCCAGGGAATTTTTTTCCGCACCCATTCTACTTATGATTTGCTCTTAGAGATAGTACAGGTTGATTCATATAAAACAAGCGGTTTGTAATACTGTCTCCTTTCTGTTTTGTGATAGCTACAATCATGAAATACGTTTCTAAATATACATTATTTACCTAATCTTTCTTAAGTTATTTTTATGTTTCAAATATCCCATGAGCTAATGCTCGTATTGGGACAGTATATTAAAGAGCTGGTACAGTTAAAATACTAAAGACAAATTGAGTTGTTTATAAAACAGAGCTGATAAAAATTTATAAAAATTTAAATCTAAATTAGAACATTTTCAATTATACAATTGTTGCTGAAAAAGTTGTATAAACATAACCGTATAGCTCAAAATGAAACCAGATAATAAGTTCATTTAAACGGTCTAAATCCAAGAACATCAAATGTTGTCCATAAATGTTTTTTAATTTTTCTTTTGAATTTATGAAATTCTGACAAGCTTTCATGGAGTTCGGAATAGTATTAAAAGCTGTTATAGTCCTATAAAATACACCATTAGTTCCATACTTCACTGTATTCGTTCTAGCCACGTGCAACTTGCCGTGTTGCATGATCATAAATAGATGAATTACTGATGAATTTGAGTTTTTTTTTTCTCCTTGAGCCAAACTGTGTTTAATTTTGAAGGCAAGTATTTGAAAAGTGTATTGTAATAGGTAACCCAACAGGAGGAATGCCTGTTGATGAGCATATTATTTATCTGGACATAAAGAATAGAAAACTATAAAGGGCTCTGAGTGCTTTATTTTGAAGAGTTTGAAGTTCTGCTATTTGAACTTGAGTGCAGGAACTCCACGTAACATCAGTGTATTATAGATGGCTATGAATTAAAGCATAATAAACACCCTCACATAAGGTACTGAAAATGAGGAGGGGTAGGACCTCGATTAGAGCAAGGATCTAGTGTAGAGGACCCACATCACGATTACTTGATACGAGAACTAGAAAAGATCTAAAAGAAAGTAGCACTATTTTGTTCTGGATGACACCTGACAAAACAGTAGTGCCACGAAGAAATTGCAGAACACCTTATTGCTCGACTGAGTGGTATGTTCCGAACTGTCAGTGGAGAAATGGCGTGGAATGACATCAGTAGGCGGATAAGATCGAGTGGAACTATAAATGAAGGAAAGATCATAATATGAAGATAAAGCTGGAAATGAAGAGAACAAATTGGGGAAAATATTGGTTTACAGGAAGAGATGTTAGGATGAAATCATTTTTCAAGATTAATGTTTTATAAATATCCCAGTTCTTTGAAAACAGTTGAGCAAAGTTTAGGTAAACAATTGATAGGAGACATGCCTGATTGATTGATTGATTGATTGATTGATTGATTGATTGATTGATTGATTGATTGATTGATTGATTGATTGATTGATTGATTGATTGATTGATTGATTGATTGATTGATTGATTGATTGATTGATTGATTGATTGATTGATTGATTGATTGATTGATTGATTGATTGATTGATTGATTGATTGATTGATTGATTGATTGATTGATTGATTGATTGATTGATTGATTGATTGATTGATTGATTGATTGATTGATTGATTGATTGATTGATTGATTGATTGATTGATTGATTGATTGATTGATTGATTGATTGATTGATTGATTGATTGATTGATTGATTGATTGATTGATTGATTGATTGATTGATTGATTGATTGATTGATTGATTGATTGATTGATTGATTGATTGATTGATTGATTGATTGATTGATTGATTGATTGATTGATTGATTGATTGATTGATTGGCACATTCGTACTCGTTGAATGTTTCAGGCAATTTGCTGCAATACCTATGGGTCAATATTGTTGTTTTCACAGCCAATATTCTTCTTCAAATCATCGATTGTTCTTGCCCGATTACGATAAATTCGATCTTTAAGGTAGCACATAAGAAAAAAATCTGGTGGTATGAAGTCTGGCGATCTGGGAGGCCATTCTGTCTGTGGAACATGTTGCATGTACTATGGTGAAATCACTCGGGTATTTCATAAAACTTAACTTCCATTGTTCCAATTCCGCCAGAATCCGTGCATTATGAACAAGGATGTGCTTTCTTAAAAAACATTCCATCCTGTCTGTACTAGGTTGGTAGCAGCCAAGTTAGGTCAATTACACAGCCTTGAATGGCAAAGTTGAAGTACAGGCATGACAAACTGAGCCACTGGGGGCATGGTCACAGCCGTGGCTGGGTTGATAGGCAGCCCTCCGTAACACGCAGAACACAGTAAAACTGAGGACAACAAGGTCGCAGGTTGTAATGGCTACGTATATGTTTTTTTTTTTTTTTACATTAATACGTCTTATGGCTGAGGAGTCAACCGAAAGTTTCTGTAAAGCGCGCGACAAAATGTGTGACGAAGTGTAACCATAGCAACCGTAAGGTATGTACGGATGGTCAGTGTTACCTAGCAACGGTGCAGGCTATGCCGTATGACTGGTTGCCATCTGAAATTAGCAGGCATTGATGGATGGCTATGAGCGAAAGACATATTTATGATCATTTAATTTTTGCAAAGGGTCAGGCTCCATGGCTAAATAATTAGCGTGCTGGTCTTTGGTCACAGGTGTCCCGTGTTCGATTCCAGGCAGGGTTGGGAATGTTAACGATCATTGGTTAATTCCGCTGGCACGGGGGCTGGGTGTATGTGTCGTCTTCATCATAATTTCATCCTCATCACGACGCCCAGGTCATATATATATTCTCGCTTCGCTCTCAAGCCTAGATCCCTCTGTTGTGTGTATCAGTGAAACATGGCTTTCAGACACAATTAATGACTCAGAAGTGCTACCAGATTCTTTCATCCTGTTCCGTAAGGACCGCACTCTAACCACAGGAGGCGGAGTTCTTATTGCCGCAAAACCAGAGTGTAATCCAACTAGACGTCCCGAGTTGGAGACGACAGCTGAAGCCGTGTGGGTAGAAATTACGTGCGGTAGTAATAAATTCCTCATCGGATCTATATATCGTTCACCGAAGTCCTCACAAACAATGAACGATGCCTTGCTCTCCTCTCTGGATCGTGTGCAACAAGTACAGAATAATTATGACGCAATTTATATTGCTGGTGACTTCAATCTTGAAATTACTTGGTCTAGAAATGCCGCCCCAGTACCAAACAATCCTCTTGCTAATAGTTTTCTCTCCACCTTCTACGACATTTTCCTCCATCAGTTAGTGTTCGAGGCAACTCGTATTACTCAAAATTCCCGCTCCACACTAGACCTGTTCCTTACTAACTCTCCATCATCCGTCCAGTTTCTGGACGTAATACCTGGATTTTGTGATCACCAAGCCATAATTACAACTTTGAGCTACAGAAAACCCTCCCCAAAACTCCACTCCAGAACAATATATAATTTTTCCCGCACCAACTGGAACGATCTTTCCTCTCTTCTATCAAAAAGTCTTCCTATTCCCCTCGCGTCCTTCACCGGCGATATAAATATCAACGAGATCTGGGAAAACTGGAAAAAAGTATTTTTTGAATGTGTCGATCAAGTTGTGCCGAAAGTTTCTATCTCTAATAAGCGAAAAACGCCATGGATCAATAAAGAGATAACATCAGGTATTCGAAAGAGAAATTGTTTATACAGGAAATGGAAGGAAAACCCAAGTGACAGTAGGTGGGAGAAGTACAAACTGGCTAGGAACAAACTCAAATCATTAATCCGTGATGCCTACAGTTCATATATCCACAGCCTTAGTTCTAATAGTAAAGAGCTATGGGCTTTCATTAGAAACAAAAGTGGCAAAAGTGCTCCATCCGTCTTCAAGTACAACGGACTATCAGTTTCCTCTCCCCAAGAAATAGCAGACACATTCAATAGTAAATTTAAAAATAACTTCTCCACTGCTGACAAGAATGAAGACATGTTCACTCCAAGGTCAACCCCTCCCTTTCTGCCCCTAACCAGCTTGTACTTCACTGCTAACGAGGTCGCAACAAGTCTTCGGAGAACTAGACCTCATGCTGCGAACGGCCCAGACAACGTGCCGGCCAGAATTCTCCATCGCTGTGCAGAAGCATTAGCACCTTCTCTCTGTGCAATATTTAACATTTCAATGAACAGTGGGACTGTTCCAGAAGAATGGAAGAAAGCAAATGTCGTTCCCGTATTCAAAGATGGTGACAGGGAAAATGTAGACAACTATCGCCCAGTCTCTATTACATCTGGCTTATGTAAATGCATGGAACGCCTAATTGTTAAACATGTGCTGGATTTTCTGAATGAGAGAAACCTGTTGAATAACAACCAACATGGATTCCTCCCTGGAAAATCCTGTACTACACTTTTAACAACAGTAATTGATGAGTGGCAACATTCCCTGGACCAGTCTAATATATCCCAAGTGGACTGCGTAACTCTCGACTGGAGTAAGGCCTTTGATCAGGTACCTCATCAACGACTGTTGTTAAAACTTAACAAGTATGGCATTCAAGGCAACCTGCAGGCATGGTTTCGATCATTCCTGGTAGGTCGGACGCAGAGCGTTGTGTTCAGTGGGGCCAGGTCAAAACAAACCTCAGTCACCTCGGGTGTGATTCAAGGTAGTGTGATAGGGCCGCTGCTGTGCACAATATTTACGCTGGATCTGCCAGGTTGTGTATCGTCTTCTATGGCACAGTACGCTGATGACACCATCATTTACAGAGCCATTCGCAATGAGAACGACGTAAATAAGTTACAGTCAGATCTCGATAACGTGGTTCTGTGGTGCAAAATAAATAGAATGTGTATAAATGTACAGAAATGTAAATATATCCGCTTTACTAGAGCAAGATCACAGTTACAACACGAAATTTCACTGTGTGGTAAAAACCTGATGCCTTGTACCTCAATAAAATTGCTTGGCATTCACATCTGCAGCAATTTAAAATGGAATAAACATGTTGAGGAAATAAGGTGTAAAGCATACAGAGTCCTGGGATTCATCCGCAGATCTCTACTGGGAGCCAGGAAGAAAGCCGTTCAGACAGCCTATCTGTCATTAGTACGGCCAATACTGTTGTACGGGCTTCCTTCCTGGCACCCTACTACAGTGGAGAACATGACGAAACTAGAGAGAGTTCAACGCCGAGCAGAACGACTAATTACTCAACACGGTCATTTAAATCCAGCCAGGTCACTGCCCTCCATAACATCCCTCTGTAAACAAATAGATATTACTTTCCTGAGAAAATCCCTCGCAGGTAACATTCATATAAACCCTTTCAACCGCTTACAGCTGAACTATCGTTCCGCTCAAAGAGGTCGAGGTGTGTCCCTTTTCCCTCCATTTGCAAGAACAGCATCATATCAAAGTGGCTTCTTTAGTCGTTCTGCTCGGTTGTGGAATGAACTCCCACCGCAGATAAAAGAACTACCTGCAGAAAATTTCTGTAAAGACGTAAAACGGATGTATATATAACGAAACCCTCTGTACAAAACATAATTTATCTACTGTGAGAATGTTCAGTATGAGTGGGAGGATGGATGAAAGTTATGGGGTCCCGAGTGATTGAGACGGTAAATGTGTATGAGTGAGCCGGCCTAGCTAAAATATATGTGGGGTTTCTAGAGAGAGAGAGAGAGAGAGAGAGAGAGAGACTCTGTGTGTGTGTGTGTGTGTGTGTGTGTGTGTGTGTGTGTGTGTGTGTGTGTGTGTGTGTGTGTCGTCATGACTTGAATGTTGAACAGGTCTTGTGAGTATTATTGTATGTAAATATGCCTATGTAAATATTTTAACTGTAGATAAGAACATCATGTAGAATGTAATTGTATATTTGTATATTATAATTTTAAGTGGTGATGGAGGCACTTTTGTGTATATGGGGCTATGCCCTTTCTCCATTCACCATCCCTAAATTGTAACTACAATTAGTGGAAAATAAATAATAATAATAATAATAATCTATGGGCATCAATTAAAAAGACCTGCACCTGGCGAGCCGAACTTGTCCTCGGATACTCCCGCCACTAAAGGCCATATGGCATTTCCATTTTTTTCTTTTTGCAAAGGAAAAAGTTGATTTTGTACACATAGATATTTTCTTTTTTATAAGGTAATTTTGTTAATTTATATTAACCTACATTTTCTATTACCCGATTTTTAATAGAAGAAATATCTTGTTTATTTCTGAAGGCTATTATTTATTCATTTCGTATTAAGAGAGACATTATGAAATGTCTAATATTTCCTTGTGAAAATATTTTTATTATTGATGATCAATATAATTTCAGTTATTAAACATGTATATTTTTTACACAGGTTCTCCAACCTTCATGTCACTTTCCACTAGAATATGCACATTATCCATTACTTACACCCATTCGTAATTATTTTCATGGGTAAGTTATTGATTCAATAAGTATGTTTATCATCAAATTTTCTCCATAATCCCATTTACTTAATTATATTTAATTGTCAACCTTTAGTACAACGTTATTCTTCATCAAACCATTGAGGCTGCCAGGAATAACCACACATTTCGGTAAACAAGTACCTGTGAAAAGGAAATCCTCCGCCTGTTTCTAGTCATTTGACCACAATCTTGCGGCGAGGATTGCAATTGTGCCAGCTGCCGAAGCTTGTCGCACTCCTCTCCGGCAATGATAAATGACCGACATACAGATGAAATGAAGTGATAGTGGAGAGTGTTCCTGGAATGAAACATGATAGGGAAAACCGGAGTATCCGGAGAAGCATCTGCTCCACCTACGATTTTTCCAGTAAATACAAATCTCACATGAAGTGACCGGGATTTGAATCACGGAACCCGGCGGTGAGAGGCTGGCGCACCGCCGTCTGAGCCACGGAGGCTTAAGTACCGGTATTTCAGTTTAAAATAAAATGCATGATTTTTGTATTAACCCAACGAAAAGGAAATCGAACAAATGGATATCTTCAACCGGCAATTACGACCATTTCTAGGATAAAAGTGATAATATATTTCAGTTTTTCAATGCCCCTAACAGTAAATATTGACAAATAACAGTGCCCACCTGTAGGCCATGATCGTTAAGGCGTCTAGTCTATATGGTTTGGCACCGAGGTTCGTCGACTCGAGTACCACTGTTCGAAAAAGTTTTCATCATCTGAATGTTGGCTGGCAGGGTAGGGTAGGTGGTATTATACAATTTCTTATCAATAGATTGCGTGCCAAAACCTTGGATTCAATTCCAAACCTCTCTGCAGTATTTGTGTTGATGGTGGTTCGTCCGTCGGATGGAAACCTTAAACCTTGAGCAGACTCCTTGATGCTATTCTACAGGAATAGGCGTCACCCTTCTACCCTTCTCGGTCACAGTTTGCTTGTGACCGAGGCTCTCCCAATACAGCGCGCCTCTCCCGCACGAATCATAGCCAGCGCCAACGTGTGCAGAACATGTACTTCAAACGCTGCTTTGCGATTACACGAGGGTTGTGACCGGGAGCTGATACATACGATTTCCGGCACCGGCTTTCGCCCTCTTCCTTACACCTATCATATATCACGGCATTCGTTTCATTTCAGTACACTAACTCCTCTGATGTGGTTGACGTCACTCGCTACGACGATTCTTCTCATGTCAGAGAAACAAGGGAAGGGTTAGAGACAGTGGAGGCTCGAGAAGTTTCGTATAGGATCGTCACGTTATGGTTTAAATATAGCCATGGATAATATTCTAAGATACTCTAATATATTTTACACATGCAAGAATAAACAATACCGAGCTCGATAGCTGCAGTCGCTTAAGTGCGGCCAGTATCCAGTAATCGGGAGATAGTGGGTTCGAGCCCCACTGTCGGCAGCCCTGAAGATGGTTTTCCGTGGTTTCCCATTTTCACACCAGGCAAATGCCGGGGCTGTACCTTATTTAAGGCCACGACCGCTTCCTTCTACTTCCAGGCCTTTCCTATCCCATCGTCGCCATAAGACATATCTGTGTCGGTGCGACGTAACTGCAAATAGTAAGAAAAAAACAAAAAAAAACAAGAATAAACAATGTAATAAAATATGTCAAAACACACATAGGTTTTCCTTATTAAAATCCTTATGTCAGATCCCCCTTCTTTTTTTTAGCAGCGTATCATGGCCAGCGTATCTTTACCTGTCTTTTGTCATCGTACTTCTCAGGAATGTATCTATTATATCTAATGCAGAGAAACACATTTATCTTACCATAGTAGTCATTGTTATGGTTGTAATATTATTTTCAACAAAAGTACATTCTTGTGTTTACAGAGAACTACCTGCTACCCTTCTCGGTCACAGTTTGCTTGTGACCGAGACTCTCTCAATACAGCGCACCACTTCCGCACAAAACATAGCCAGCGGCAATGTGTGGAGACCATGTACTTCAAACGCTGCTTTATGGTCACATGAGGCTTGTGACTGGGAGCTGATATATACGATGCTACGCTCTATCCTGAAACCGGATTTGGCAGTTTAGAAGACAATAGTCACCTTCCTTGTGGGCTTAATACCTGTATCGTCCTTTGTATTATGTATTGAGAAGTAAAAATTTTAATATCGTATTATTTTTTGTTTAGAGGGCACGTGACCCTGTGACCTTATGCGCCAGCCGCCACTGATTAGACATGATTTACATAAACGATGAAATCTAACATTTTACTGCTACCTCTTATTGATTATTCTTGCCTAAGTTGAGACATAGCTCATACATCTTCTCTTTTACGTTGCTTCTTTTATCAGCCTTTGATTCTACTGAAATGAGGTTCTTTCCACCACTCTTAAAATTGCTGCTGTCTCTCCAGAAGATCAGTGAGCAAGCAGTTCCCTGAGAGTATTGAAAGTCTTAGTAGAAACTACAAGTCTCTTCTCTTCTCCTTTTTGATATTTTAGATTGAATAGAAGCGCGTCTTCATCTTCTTTTGATATCTGCTTCCTCTGAATGAATGGTATAATAGCTTTCTCAAGTGTACGAAAACGGATGCTGCGAGGAAATTGTCTTGGCAATTTACTGTAACAGTGCTGTACGTATATTGAGATTCACATTGAACTCAGCAGTAACGTCAGCATTTTTTTTTTTTCTTGTTCGAAACAGTTAAACAAATAAATGGCGTTTAATTCTATGTAATGAAGTACTTGCAGAAATTCAGCGCATTGGGTGATGGTAGTTATCCTATCAAGAACTCAAAACATTGAGATTATTATTCATCTTATATCAAAAATTAAGTTCCCACAAGGACACCCACTTAATTTTAATATAAACGCCAAAGACAGCTAATGTATAGGGTGGAAAAAATAAAACTGCCCCAAAAATATTTATATGACTGATAACTAGAGTCCGGATTATTAGGTGCTGATAGGTTAGAATGCAAACTTACTTAAGCCAGTAACAAGTATACCCTACACTGTACAACGGTTATGCTATGAGGTTTGCATAAATATTAGGGGTACAGCCTATAGAACTCCTTGAATTCATTCTACTCTTCCTACATTATGGTACGACGGGTTGCATAACAATTCCTTCAAAGCAAATTACTTTGCATTCTAACCTATTACCACCTAAAAATCCGAGGTATACTGATAACTGTTCATCACAAGAAATGCTGAAAACTGTGATTTCGATGCACTAATCGGTTGCTTTCACATGTCTTCCCGTGCGCATCTTCCGAGAGCGCCACTGTGTCATTTACGTGTGAGTGAGTGAGTGAGTGAGTGAGAGGAGCAGACGTGTTTAATGACCAGTTGAATGCAGCACAAAATTGTGCTCACGGTAAAACAGCGCATGCTCATTTTTGAGTGTTTTCGAGTGCGAAGCACCATTCATGGAAAACCTGTGCGGAACTGTTTGCACAAGAGTTCAAGATTGGAAGTGTTTGGCAAAAACTCCAGTTAAGCCGGCAATGCAAAACTTAGTGGGGAAAATGGCGTGAAAAGGGCTCTGTAGTGAATGAAACAGAAACAATCCGACAAGAGTTCGAACACGACAAAACATTGCTCGAGTCAAGGAATCCCTGGAACGAAGTCCGACGAAGTCTCAACGCTGTTTATCTGTGCAACTTGGATTTTTTTCTTTTTTTTGCTAGGGGCTTTACGTCGCGCCGACACAGATAGGTCTTATGGCGACGATGGGATAGGAAAGGCCTAGGAGTTGGAAGGAAGTGGCCTTAATTAAGGTACAGCCCCAGCATTTGCCTGGTGTGAAAATGGGAAACCACGGAACACCATTTTCAGGGCTGCCGATAGTGGGATTCGAACCTACTATCTCCCGGATGCAAGCTCACAGCCGCGCGCCTCTACGCGCATGGCCAACTTGCCCGGTCAACTTGGAATTAGGAGATCGTCGGTTCGAAACGTTATCAAAAAGGACCTGCATTTGTATCCTTACAAATTTACTGTTTATACGTTAAAGCGTCCAGACGAGCCTTTGCGTGGTGAGTTCTGCCGGTGGTTTCCGAGTAAAGGCCCGTTCACATTTACCGGAAGGGAGACGCGGAGAGAGGAACTTCCGAGAAGAATTTCTCCTGGGTTTGCTCATATCTATCGGAATCGCGCCTCGTCATTTGGACAGCTGATCGTCAAAACTTATCTTGCAGTTGTGTGTGAAGCGTTGGTCCAACCGAACGCAACTAATGGATCACGTGTTGACTCTTAGCTCTCTTGGTAATGAAATGGCGTATGGCTTCTAGTGCCGGGATGTGTTCTAGGACTTCGGTTCGCTAAGAGCAGGTCTTTTGATTTGACGCACGATGAAGATGAAATGATGACGAAGACGACACATACACCAGCCCCTCTGCCAGCGAAATTAACCAATGATGGTTAAATTTTCCGACCCTGCTGGGAATCGAACCCGGGACCCCCGTGACCAAAGGCTAGAGCGCTAACCATTTAGCTATGGAGCCGAACACTTTCTTGGTTTAAGATTCTGAAAGGGAAGAACAAAGGAATGGCATTAATTTATCTAGAAATTTAAATGGTGAATTGTATAATTTGTTTCACCGTTGTTACGCCCTCAATATAAATTCAAAGTGAATTTTCGAATGAGCATTGTCACATTTCAACTGCTAATTCAATGGTATTGCTATATAACTTATGGCATTTATCATATAGAAAAGTGTACTTTGCAAACAAATGAATATCTTTTTCGCAGTCCATTTTCAACACAGTCCAGAGGAAGGAAACACTGTGTACAGTATGGTATCAACGCGATTGCGAAACACCCGAATACTATACGAACGTTACCGGAATAAAATTCCGGCGGAAGAAATATTCTCGCAAAGCAACTTCCTCTCCTTCAGCGCAGCGCGTTTCCTCTCCAGTAGGTGTGGGTGTGAGCCATCACACCTATTACGCAGCGAAAGAATATTTTTCTGCCTTCGCGCCGCGTCTCCTTTCCGCTAGGTGTGAGCGGGCCTTAAAGTGGAGTGAAGACTTTCGGATCCACAATTTTTCATGTCTTCAGATGGGGCCATTTCCATCATCTTCTATGGTGTTCATTAAAAGGGTCAATCCCGCGTCTGTCCTATCGTAAATAATTTCTGGGCTAGTTTTGTTTTGCTCACTCGTACAAGTGGAGGTATGTACTTCCCCTAGTGACCGACACTGCATTGTGCTACATAGGAGGCTTGTAGTGGTATCTCAACGCCGCACTAGCCGCCAGCTCCTTGCAAAGGTGTAGCAATCCAACTGATGATCCACCTGCTACACTGGGGCGAAACGCTGGTAATTTCAAGATTTGAAAGCCTTAAAGAGCTTGATTGTTTTTTATTATTCTTCTTGCTCTTTATCATCTTTCTTAACCTCCTTCTGATCGCAGAAGTTTGGCGATCACCATGGAATGCGTTTGTTGAGTTCTCCGACCAAAGGTGGTTGGGACTTCAACAGATCAACCATCAGCAGTCCCTAGTAACTTAGATGTCATTGAAGAGGCGTACTAGGTGAATGAGGACTGATGTAGTTTCCAGTTGCTTTCTCCGTGTTAGAATGTGCTGTTACTTATCAGTCTGCCAAGTCCACTCAAATGGAAACACCAACCGACCATATGAACAACACTTACACACCATTCATCACAGGGACTGGAGGAATGGAGTTACTAGCAATGCTCACACCTCAGTCACTCGTCAAAGCCGAGGATGAGACTGAGACAGCCCATACCAGAAGACACAGTACAGTCTGCACTCCGTATCTCATCAGGGCAGCACTATGAAGTAATTATTCCTATTTATGCTTCCCGTGTCGTGGATGACGATCCACTGCGTCGCCCCAATGGCAACCTCCGAGGAATCTCAAGTTAAGAGTGGTGATGGTCATGATTACTATTTTAATCATTTATTTGGCAACTGAAGTCATGAATGGAAAAACATCCCAAGTACATATTTTGTGGATTTTAATGTTTGGCACCAAATGTGACCGTCATTCCATGTCCTTGTGACCTGCATTAAGAAATATCCCAAGTGCTACACTTTGCCAGTGTTTTCGAACAAAATATTTAAAGATGAATTGAACATCATCGCAAGTCCAAGGACTTGGGCAGATTTTCTTTGCAGCAAATGTGGGCCACAGTTTGTGCAACATAAAGCAAAAGGGCCAACGATTCTAGGCTTCGAAATACGATACATTTAAATATACAAAGAATTCCTTGGTTAAGTGCGAGTAGCAGGGACCATAGGAGGGAATAACCTTGTCATATACTCTTTAAGGGAACTACCACCTATCAATGTGGCCTTGTATAGATATGCAGTGTTTTTCTCTCATCGGTTGACCGGCATACGCGCCCAGCTTATCTGTCTCCCGTTGACTCACCACTTCCCGTTACACAGCGCAGTGACAGCACGGGAATACCCGCACTTCGCAGTTCAGGTCCGTGCTTAGAACATGTATTAAGTGTTGATCCGTCGCTCCAACTGTTCTCTAGTTTTGAAATATTACTTTGGGGTATTCTCATAATGCCTCCACATGTGTACATTGTAAAGGAAAGAGTATTTATGTACGATAATTATGCAAAAAAGAGAGTCTTGCCGGGAATTCGTTAGGCGATTTTTGTAACACAATTTCCAGGAGATCGTGCGAAAACTCGTAAACAAATTGAGAAGAACTGGTTCTTTATTCGAAGTGTTAAACGACGTGTACTTAACGAGGAAAAACGAATGAAATCGCAGGAAGATTAGAACATACGCCTACAAAATCCCTAAGACGACTTGGACAAGAAGCATGGCGAGGCTACGAAAATGTTTAAATTGAAATCCGGAGAGAAATGGCCTCAATTACGGAAGAAGAACTTGTGCGAGTGAATCGGAGTTTCCTTAGACGATGCCAGAAATATGTGGATGCAGGAGAACATTTCCTGTCCTAAGGTACGAGATTATTTTCTTAATTAACAATTTTCTTAATTTTAATTGTTATCTCATGTGATGCACGGATAAAGTGAGCGAAGTGGTGTCCCTGTTGCTATGCCGCGGAGTGGGGAGTGATGAGGCAGATAAGGTAGGCGCGACTGCCGGCCAACCGATGAAAGAAATCCACTGTATGTTGCCAATGAAACCTGAGAAGCAGGACAATTGACAGTTGATAGTCATTTTTTTTGTTGATAGCTCTTTGGTGCGATTCCCGTGGCGAACACAAAGGCCACTCTACTCATCTGTATCAGCGGAAAGTGAAAAGCTCACATCAGCACCTGGACGATACTCATAGCGGGGAAAAATCAGCTCTGTCGAAGTGAAAACAAGTTCACCCGTCAGAAAAAGAAAACCCCTCTTCGCTGAGCTATTAGTGATCTAATATGGCTAGTGCTAGTGGCAAGGTAGGTGTTATGTTGGCAGTAGTTGAGAAGCATATTCTTGAGAGGAGGAATTTAGCAAGGCGAGATTGCATGTTACAGGATTAGGGGACCAGGATTTGTCGGGAAGGCATGGCTGGAATTTGCAGTGAGGGCTGATTTGAGATTAAGTTTAAGAGAAGTAGGAGTAGGGCAGAAGTGTCTTGGCTGGCTTGAGGAGGAGATGGTGCAAAAGGCAGGGGGGTGGAGTGGTTGAAATGTGGTGGTGGATGACTTGGCTGGTAGAGATGCCTGGAGTGCCTGTAGTGGGACCTGATGGCCCTCTTGATGAAGGGGCACCCAGGAAACGACGCCGCATGCTTTCCCTCGCAGTTGGCACACTTCGCCTCCTTCCGTGGTACTTTGCAGTCAGTGTGGCGGTGGGGGCCGCCACACCTGTTACACCTGGTGGAATGTGTACAAGTGGCTGCAGTGTGATGTAACTGTAGGCAGTTGAAACATTGGACTACCAGGGAGGGGCGAGGAGAGGGATGATTCTTGGGCTGCGGGTGGGTTTCTGGGTTCGAAGTAGGCGTGGGAGCAGGTGTCCGGCGTCTTCTTCGTCGTCTTCTTCTTTGCGGCGTCTGAGTGGCTTGTTCTGAGCTGGATCTGGGTTCGAGAGTTGATAGTCAAAGTATATCTCACCACAAGGTGCAGCTTTCTAGGAGGGTCTCCGGGGATTCTCACCAACACAGTAGGTCCGTCACCTTCAGACGATGAAATGCCACTATGTGACTAAGTGCTAAGTGTGCTTGGATTAATTCATATTATGTCCACTCGTGGATAAAAGCGTGTATTTAGTTTTTATTTTACTCTTAGACAACTTAACATAAATGGCTCAACGAATACATTAGTCCCGGAAACATGAGGAACAAACTGAACTAGTAGAAAGAGCTGTTTTCAACATACTGGGTGTTCTAAAAACTTGCACCCACTTTTCTTCGATAGAATTTCTCAGCTGAGGAAATTTCGATATACAGCAATTCCATACAAGAAATATGTGTATAAATGCATGTTTTTGTTAACATCGCGCTGCATCAAACAAAAACTGGTATTTATTTTGCTATTTTGTTGATGCGGGACACTGGGACAAATGACTGTAATACAGTATTGTCTCGGAAATTCCGGGATGTGTAGCAACCCTAGAAGCCTGACACAATTACGTGGAGGCAATGCCAGACTCAGGTACGTAACCCATGGTCACCAACTCATGCTCCCAAGTTGAGAGCCCCTGTTCTCCGTTTTAGTCACCTTTCGTGACAGGCAATGGATACCGTATTATACCACCCCCAGCAAGGGAGGATTCCAAATTGAGAGCGTTGAAAGTAACGCTTCTTGACACACCTTACTATATTCGGGCTGAACACCTCAGGTGGTGTCGACTCGTGGCTGAATGGCCAGCGTACTGGCCTTCGGTTGAGTGGGTCCCGGGTTCGATTCCAGACCGGTTCGGGGATTTTAACTTCCATTGGTTAATTCCATTGGTTCAGGGGCTGGGTGTTTGTGCTGTCCCCAACATCCCTGAAACTCTCACACACCACACACAACACAAACCTCCACCACAATGACACGCAGTTACCTACACATGGCAGATGCCGCCTACCCTCATCGGAGGGTCGGCCTTAAAACGGTTGCACTCGGCTAGAAATAGCCACAAGAAATTATTATTATTATTATTATTATTATTATTATTATTATTATTATTATTATTATTATTATTATTATTATTATTATTATTATTATTATTATTATTATTATTACCTCAGGTGGCACACCGTTCGCTTTCTACGTTCAAATTGGAAGTTTGGTCCCTCCACTTTAATATGCCAACGTCGTGTCGGTAGATTTACTAGTACCGGTATGTAAAAGAACGCATGTCATACGAGGGCTGCAAATAAAGTATTGGCAATATTGATAGAACCGAGCTTGCATCCGGGAGATAGTGGGTTCGAATCCCACTGTCGGTAGCCCTGAAGATGGTTTTCCGTCGTTTCCAATTTTTCACACCAGGTACCGGTAAATGCTGGGGCTGTACCTTAATTAAGGCCACGGCCGCTTCCTTCCAACTCCTAGGCCTTTCCTATCCCAGCGTCACCATAAGACCTATCTGTGTCGGTGCGACGTAAAGCCACTAGCACAAAAAAAGATAGAACGAAATATTTAATGAACTAACGAACACAATTGCATTGCATTCTTTAATGTAGTCACACGCAAAGTGTATTACGTTTTGCTAAATGTCGGGAAGCCGTTGGGGACCGCTGTCAAGGGGTTCCCTGTTGATGACTGTGACAGAGCGTCCTACTGCGCAGAGTACAGATGACACGTCAGGAAATCGACGGCCTCGGAAGGGTCCTTTCAATTTCAGAAACAGGTCGAGGTCACAAGGTTTCCTTCCCACTCCTACCGCTTTCCTATCCCATCGTCTATAAGACCTGTCTGTGTTGGTGCGACGTAAGGAATTAGCATTGTGGATCGGGGTGGTAAAATGACACCTACGGTATCCCCAGACTGTCGTAAGAGGTGACTAAAAGGGGCCACAGGGTCTCTCAACTTAGCGGCCTGGGTTGGTGACCACGGGGAACTTCAGCTGAGTCCTTTTATTGTTTCCAATTACCTGTGCCAAGCTTCTCAGTTTCAACTATCCTATCCAACCTCCCTTGGTCAAGTGTTGTTCTTTCCCGACCTCGCCACTGTTAGGTTCCTAGTGCTAGGGAGTCTTCCATTTACACACCCTTCATGTCTCTTGCCCTTCTTTGACCGATACTCTCATTTATTTGAAGTGTCGGCTCCCTTTCAATTTTTCTTTCTGATTAGTGTTACATAGAGGATGGTTGCCTAGTTGTACTTCCTCTTAAAACAATAATCACCGGGCGAGTTGGCCGTGCGCGTAGAGGCGCACGGCTGTGAGCTTGCATCCGGGAGAGAGTAGGTTCGAATCCCACTATCGGCAGCCCTGAAAATGGTTTTCCGTGGTTTCCCATTTTCACACCAGGCAAATGCTGGGGCTGTGCCTTAATTAAGGCCACGGCCGCTTCCTTCCAACTCCTAGGCCTTTCCTATCTCATCGTCGCCATAAGACCTATCTGTGTCGGTGCGACGTAAAGCCCCTAGCAAAAAAAAATAACCACCACCACCATATTTCAAATCAGGCTTCCTTCCCACTGCTAACCCTTTCCTATCCCACCTATCTGCGTCGGTGCGACGTAAAGCAATTGTAAAACGAGATATAGAGAAAAGAGCCTAAAGCGAAGATAAATTGAAATGAAATGTAATTCCTCAAATTAATTCTCTCATCACCACATTCACTGCTCTAATTTAATATTAGTGAAATTATTTAGCTTTCTGCGCACTGCATATATAGCGAGGTTCATTGTTGAACTTGGGAAGCACAATTCTTTATTACCACTTTAGTGGAGAAATTTCATTTTAAAATCTTCCCTTTACAGCGTTCTGTGATATTAATGTTACGTAATATACACATTCCTTCGCTTGAAGTGTTCCTTAGTAAATTTACCTCGGGCTGTTGGCTAAAATTTCATTCTCAGCGGGCCAAGAGAAACCACAGGAAAGAGGAGATGAATTCCAAGTGATGGAAAATGAAGCTGATGTGTCGATAACAACGAAAACAGGAATATGTTACCTGGCTGTATTTCGATAAAGAAGCCTGTTGCAAAAAGAAAATTCGAATGGCAGAGATGTACTTTTTCTGATTTTCTCTGGATAGAAATTTAAATGATCCCATGGAAGTAGTTGTGATCAGTGTATGCTGTTCTAAAGCCCTTAAAGAGTGATATTGTCAGATGATGATTATTATTATTATTATTATTATTATTATTATTATTATTATTATTATTATTATTGTTATTTTTAATTCATTTCCGTTTAGGCCGTCTGTCTATCACGTTCGACAATCTTTGCATTATTTTTAGCCTTCTCTGCCTTCAATCTCTGCCAGTACTTTAATGATATTAGACGTGAAGTAGCTGTCAAACATGAAAAATCTAAAGTAGACATTTCACAAACACATCCATTACATGATTATCAACCGGCTCAACAACGATTGAAATCGAGGAGTTCTTCGTTCTACCGAGTGCCTTCCGGAATCATCTCAATCATGAAGACTAACTTCCTGGAGATCCAGAAACCTTCATCTCAATGGATGGATGGATCATTCTGAAACTCTTCCAGCCGGTTATGGAGAGTCGTGGTCTACATGGAAGAGTCTGGGGTCGGTCGATCTAAGAATAATATGAAGAAGTAGGGTCTATCTGAAGAGTCAACTCTCTGTGTCTGCGGAGAAGAACAAACTATGGCGCACCTCCTTAATTGCAACTCCTGCCCTCTCGTTTGCACCATGCAAGATTTAGTTAAGGCCACACCAAATGGTCGAGATCTTGCCAAATTCTGGTAATATAATATAATTGTTACTTTGAGTGTACCTCTAGTATGCTTTTTACCAGTTAGGCCTATTTAATTATTTTTCATTCTTAATTAATAATTTATATTATATATTGCTTCTTATACGAATAAATAAATAAAATCTCTGCCAGTAAGTTTTTATCCTTTCTCCTACTTCCTTCTACTGCTCATCTGTATAGGATGTCCCTTTTCTCACTCCTGGGAACAGCGGAACTTTTTGATGAGTTGTATAAATTGATTTCTGTCCATGATATAATTTTCCGGAACCCCCATCTTCGTCAAGTCCAACCTCACTTCTCGAAAACATTTCAGCCTGTCTTCCTCTTCCTGAATAATTCAAAGATTCTCTTCGTTAGTCTATTTTTGTCCATCCTCATCAATTGTCCCTACAAGTATTATCTTCCCTTCATCAGCTTAACCACTCCTTCTGTTCTTTGATACAACTCTTTGTTAGATTTGAGTCTCCACTCCCCAACTTATTTTTTTTTTAATTTCTTTTTACATTTGGGCGCAGAAATTACTTAGCATTTTTCTTTTTCCATTCCAGATACCTTTTCCAATCATGACCAATGTGCAGAAATTATGCGGAAGTTAAATTTAGAAGAACTCGACATTGGTGTGAAGATTGGAGAAAGAACTATAAACAATTTGAGATATGCTGATAATACAACCTTCCTGGCTGAAACAGAAGAAGATCTAAAGCTTTTAATTTCTCGCCTCAATGATGAAACTGAAAAAAGGAGCCTCTGTATCACTATCAAAACGACCAAAGTTATGACTACGGGTAAGTGTGGTAAAGTTCGTTTAAAGCTAAATGGGGAAGAGATTGAGTGTGGGGGATTACATCTTCTTAGGAGCTAAAATCAGTGAAAGTGGAAATTGCGGTCCTGATATCAAAAGACGGATTTCACTTGCACGTATCGCTATGATGACTATTTCCCCGATCTAGAAGAGCTGAGATATCAGTTTAGCTACCAAGTGCAGATTAGTCAATGCGATTATATTCCCACTGTTCATTTAAGGATGTGAGAGCTGGACGCTGAAACAGTTTGACAAAAGGAAGATTGACGCTTTGAGCTCTGGTGTCAGCGAAGAATCTTACGGATACCATGGACTGAAAAAGTCACCAATAAGGCAGTTTTAGAGCGCATGAAGTCCCGTATGTCATTAGTTGGTAAGATCTTGAAGCTGAGACTGGCATACTTTGGCCACGTTACGCGATCATATGCATTGGAAAAAGCAATCATGCTAGGAATGATCAGCAGTACAGGAAGACCAGGTCGCCAGAGGACTCGTTGGTTAGACACCGTTAAAACAGACACTACTCTCACTCTGGAACAACTAAAGGAGGCAGTGTGGAACGTGAAGACTTGGAGAGCGCTAATTCATAGAATCGCGATGGTTGGATTCGACTGAACAGATATCATCATGCAATGTTACCACTGCATACAGGCACTCAGATTATTATTATTATTATTATTATTATTATTTACGATAAGGCCTTGCGAGGGACGACATATAAATTTCAATCCATCCTTCCTTGTCGTTTCTACTTCCGTTCCTTCCATTATTCCTTCATCATTGCGCTATGCTTTATTATTTTCTCCTCAGACCACTTTGGACCGGATTTCCTTTCCATTATTCCTTGCGATCCTTCTATCTTTGATGGTTTCTTTCTAAAAATCTCTATAATTTTCCCGGATGACCCAATAAATGCACAAACACACAGTTCTAATCAACTATCAATGGCCACACTTAATTGCTAACTGTAAGTTTCTCCTCCTTATGGCACAGCAGGCGGTCCGGCCCGTTGCTGTTACCTGGGGACACTTAATCCCTAATCCTTCCCCAAGTCCAGTCACCTCATACAGCAGCTGTGTATAGACCGCTGGATTTGAACACAGGGATACGGGCTACACAACACACGATGACTATTCCTTGGTTCGACTTCGGAGACAGTCACATATATGAACAACTGAAGGCCAACATCTCAACAGTATTCAACAGCAGGACGATACTCACAACTGCGAATATTAACACAGGTCCATTTACCTCACACTCACGATAGCGACTTCTCTCTCTGACTCACGGCGAGCCTCAGCCCACAGAAATACACAAATACACACACAGTACTCTCAGGTAATGTACAATCTTCCGTACCGTAAGTCGTCTGCAACCCACCGGTTCACTGGACTCCCCGACACCACAACACAATACAGATACTGGTTTAGACCTCGATGGGACACTAGTGACAGCCAACATCTCTGTTGTCCTCAGCCCAGCTACCTAAACCCCAAAACACTGAGTCTAACACTGACTCCAACACGGAGTGCAACACAGACTGACTGTTCGCGGCTAGCCCCCTTTTTATAGCTCGTGTGATGTGAACCAGAACATTCGCGAGGTGGCTAAAGGCGGAAAATTCTCGTTGAATCTCCAAGTGACTCACAGGTAAGCCAGCCGACGAGAACAATACACGGAAATACGAGGCATGCCTTCCAGACCGACTGGGAGCTCGCCAGTCGGCTGATCCAGGAAATACTGAAAGGGGCCACTACAGGCCAGGCACGTAACAATATGATCCAGTTTCAATACACAGAATATTTCTTCAAAGACGTACTTTTAATCTCTCTCAGATAAACTACAATGAGGAAATATTCTGAAACTCTTAAATTCACTAGAACGTAATACTTGACACTCTTGAACATTGCAGTACATTTTGAAACCTTGTTAACACGGTTCTGCTCCTTTGCCCTAAAGTGGAAACTGCTTCCATTTTAAAACTCTCTTGAACGTCACTGTTCTTGTTAAGCCAGAGCAAATCAAATGTTTTATCGAAATTGCTGATTTTTTAATACTTCCCTAGCTCGATGTTGTAAGCGAGTTGCGCGGTGTCTACAGTAGTAGCATGTTCAAATACTTCACCTGCACTCTATTCTGCAGGTCGTTATAAATGGGCATAAATTATGTCACGCGTAGATCTCGTGTAATTCCTTTAGCTTGACGAATACTCTATGAGTCAGGAGTTCATTGTCTTTCCAGAATTCTGAATAAATTTCAGCAAGAAACTCTGAATGCACAATGACTCTCAGACTAGAAAATAAATGTCAAGTACCATTAAAAGCTGAGTCAGCGTTGCCTTCAGATTTATATCCGAGAGTCTGTCTAGTCGCTAGTTTGAAGCATCCTGTCTTAAGATTTAAGCTATAAATTCTGAATAACGTGATGATGCTGTGTTACAATATTTATTACTTGCTTGTAGATGAAAGTGGATAATTTAGTCGTAAATTCTCGCGCAGTGTGGTAGTTTATGGATCTGAAATATGGACGTTAATCAGTTCGGTGGAAAAATGAGTAGTACGAGCCTCTAAAGAAAGAGGTTTCATATAAATTTTTAAGACAACACTGGTGGGTGAGATTTAAAAATTAGGCGATAGGTTGTTATTATTGTAACGGTAGAATAGTTTCTAGGATTTCATAGGCTTAATTCATTATTATAAATAAACGACAAATATTATGTGGATAATAAATGTTGTTCAATAGAAAGTGGTACACTTCGTATGTGGGTAGTAACTCGGTGTAGTATGGGTCTGAACCAAACCAAACCCCATGGCACTACAGCCCTTGAAAGGCCTTGGCCTGCCAAGCGACCGCTGCTCAACCCAAGGGCCTTCAGATTATGAGGTGTCGTGTGGTCAGTACGACGAATCCTCTCGGCCATTATTCTTGGCTTTCTAAACCGGAGTATGGGTCTGTGATATGAGAAATTAGAGACATAATTTTTAGAGTTAAGGGGTATTGAATGAAAATCCACAGCCTATTTCCAGTCATCCGACTGGGTCAGGAATGGAATGATTGAAGCCCCATCTAGCGGCGAGAATAGGAATTGTGCCGGCTGCCGAAGCCTGTCGCACTCCTCTGGGGCAATGATTAATGAATGGCAGATGAAATTAAATGATACTGGAGAGTGTTGCTGGAATGAAAGTTGACAGGGAAAACTGGAGTAACCTGTCTCGCCTCCGCTTTGTTTCGGGAGTAATATTACGAGTAAAATTATTCACTTGTCTCGTTTCAGTCCTTTTGTTTGCACATTTTTTCTGAATCCTAATCAAATCTTTCTTTTCATTATTACATTTGTTATTCTATACAACTGACTATTCACAGCGACAATAATTATTTACCTCCAGCTGAGCGCGCGAGTCAACACAGCGCCATCATATAACAGAGTATGCGTGTGACGTCACATATTTTGCCTTGTTTTGAGGCGCTATTACATAAAAACTACGTTTCAAATTGTTTTTTACAAGCTGATGTTTCCGTTCTTCGCTACGGAATTCTACACTGTATACAGAATTCTAGGTTAAGTCGTGTGCGCGGTTTGAGTAAGATTATACTGAATTGGATAGCTCTTAACGCTATCCCAGAAACGTGACGAGGAAGTCATCATACGTCTTTTCTCGTGTGATGACTTCTTCTTCTTGAGGCGCCTTCTCCTAGCGGAGGTTGGCGGTACACATAGCCAGCTCTGGACGTGATTTTGCAGCATGGAAAGCATCTTCTGAAGTGCAGTTGTGCCATCTTCGGATGTCCCTCAGCCATGAATTCTTCCTCCTGCCAACAGACCTTTTCCCCTATATTTTACCTTCAATGATGAGTTGCAATAGCTGGTACTTCTCGCCTCTCATAATGTGCCCTAGATATTGGGTTTTTCTTTTTTTAACAGTAAGTAATAGTTCTTTTTGTTTCTTCATGCGATGAAGGACTTCGTCATTTGAAATTTTCAGCACCCATGGTATTCGGAGTAGGTGGCGATATAGATACATTTCAAAAGCATCAATTCTTTTTTCTAGATTTTGGTCAAGGGTCCAGCTTTCACATCCAAAGAGAAAAATGGAGAATACATAGCACCGAATCATTCGCATTCTTAATTGCACACTTAGATCCGATTTTGTAAATAGCTGTTTCATGCTAAAAAATTTGCCTCCTGGCCTGTTCTATTCTAGATTCTATCTCTCTCTTTTGGAATCACATTCCTCATCTAGCACAGTACCCAAGTATTTGAAGGAGGAAACTTGTTCAATCTTACTGCCGTTTATTAACAGGGTTGCTGGAATTTTTCTTTTAGAGAAGACTACAACTTTGGTCTTGGAAGCGTTGACAAACACGCCAAACTCTTCACTGCGCTGGACTAATTTGTCTATCATGCGTTGGAGCACAGTGTAATGGCAGTCTCTCTTGCCTACTATCAGTAACAATCAAATTGGTGAGTCTTCACTATGATAGTAGGCCCACTTGCCTACTGCCAGTCAGAATCAAGTTGGGCAGTTTTCATTATAATGGCAGACACTCACTCTCCACCTGCATTTTTTATATCCTCAGAAAGACTGCCTTTGTGGTTTACCCAACTGAAGTCAACATACTGTAGATCATTACAAAGATGTCAGTAGTAATGTCGCGATGAAAAGCAATGCTATCATATGAAATACTCCATCAAATAAACAGCACATTTTGTCACTTTTAACGCTGCCGATCTAAC
Source organism: Anabrus simplex (assembly GCF_040414725.1). Taxonomy (NCBI): domain Eukaryota; kingdom Metazoa; phylum Arthropoda; class Insecta; order Orthoptera; family Tettigoniidae; genus Anabrus; species Anabrus simplex. Next base: position 50,690,523 of record NC_090275.1, read on the forward strand.
AGTCGAAAGTTTCTGAGCTGGAATGACCACGCCGTAGACAGCCGTGAACACTCCTCTGCCATTACTCCTGTAAGTGTGCACACTGCTCATTCCAATCAGTGGCTCAAAGTAGGGATCCAATAGCAGGAATACTATGATGAAACAGTGTGTTACGTACCAGTAATCTCACAGAATTTATGAACCAGAGGAATGACATGCTAAAAAAGGGAGTTATCTAACTCCCCAGCTATTTCCCGCTAATATTCAGGAAGGCTGTTATACTCGGTATGCAACAGCAGTAATCCCATCTATCGTAAATTAATGGCAGCAGAAGACATAAAGCACATCACAACAAATAATGGCCAATGTAATGTTATTGCTGATAAATTTTATGAGATTCCTATATTGTAGACCTTCACATATTTTTATTTCGACTCTGTGATATTAGGGCTTGTAATTTAAAGTGAGTCGTCCTTCTTTCCGAGACTCCCTCTGTGTTATTATTCAAGCGACCGTTCTTTTACAGATTTTCTCAGTTTTATAATCTTCACAATTTTCCTTGTTGATATGAATAAATGACCATGCGTTTTTACAACTTAAGACAATCATGGCAAAATCCATAGCCAGTTAACACGATTGAACGATATTTCTATATCTGCAATGCTCAGCGTTGATATGGACTAAACAACTAAAGTCTAAATTCATCTAAATTCGTGATTTCCTCTTGAAACAATAATCACCACCACCACCATCACCACCACCACCACTCTTATCATAGTCGGTACGGTATAACTGAATAAGACATCCTTTGCCTTCTTCAGTTTATAGATAATTTTCATACAGCAGTATAGCTTCAAACTTAAGCCTCCGTGGCTCAGGGGGCAGCCCGCCGGCCTCTTACCGCTGAGTTCCGTGGTTCAAATCCCGGTTACTCGATGTGAAATTTGTGCTCGACAATGCGGAGGTGAGGCAGGTTTTTCTCCGGACACTCTGGTTTTCCCTGTCATACAGTATTTAATTCCAACAACACTCTTCAATATCATTTCATTTCATCTCCCATTCATTAATCATTAGGCTACCACAGAGGAGTGCGACAAGCTTCGGCAGCCGGCACAGTTCATATCCTCGCCGCTAGATGGGGCTTCATTCATTCCATTCCTGACCCGGTCAAATGACTGGAAACAGGCTGTGGATTTTTTAGAATAGCTTCAAACTTACGTCTTCTAGGTGCTGCCATTTTCATATTTTAACGGCTGTTAAGGAGTTTAAAACAGCGCTGGTGTGATGTTAATTTAACACAAGTATTAACAATTTGTTAGTATTAAGAATTCTTGATGAGACGGTCATTTTGTTAAATTGTGTGTTAAGTCTACTTAACAGCTGTGTTAACACTTAACATTCGTTGAAGAAACCGGATCTAAGGCTTCTGGTGACGTTGCTGAGCAAGCTGTTGTCACTGAAATGGAAATAGTAAATTCTGCCTGGCAAATTTCGATATTCTTACACTGTTAAATATGTGCGAGCAACTCCTGTTCTTAAATTCAAATGAGTATATAATGAATTTTGGATCAACGAATTATTTTACATGAATTAACCATATATCGTGAAGGACTGGGTCACGCTATATAGTATACATGCCCTACAGTATATGCTCAAGTATCGGGGAGTCTGTCTGCATTAATGAAGTGAACCATTTAATTGTCAGGTCGAGTGGTCGATATCGCATCACATTACTTAGAGATTTGCCCGTTGCATCTCTGGAGTACATGGTCCTGGAACATCAAGAGCAATACATTATCATTTCACTTCACCAGGCTCTAAAGACTGAAAGACTGGCATGTTTCTGTTCTTCGAAGGATTAAACTTACTGAGTATGATCCCAGGTAAAGTGGGACGGGTCTTATAGGATCTTCAGAATATTCCGGTAATTCTGGAATCACAGGCTCATTTGCGTTTCTCCTAGGGATTTATCCCTCGACAGTGTTAGGAGGTAAGAATAATACTGGAAAGAAGGTTAGAAATTAACAGGAAGGCGTTTATAGCATTCATTGATTTGAATATGTACTGGGAACTACACTGAGTTGTCAAGTCACGGGAAGGGGTGGCCCATTAGGTAATGTGGCGTGTATGACCTCTGAGCTTTGTGGCTAGCTGGGGCGTAGCAGAGCAGTCTGTCACAGATACCAGTGTCGTGGAGATGGCAACACGTTGCGAGTTAATCGATTTTGAACGTGGGATGATTATCGGTGCACGACGCATGGGTCATAGCATTGCGGAGATTTCACGCGAATTCCAGTTTCCGAGGTCAACAGCGTCGAGGGTGGGTGTTTAATATCGCAGAGAGAATGTTGCTAACCGCGTAAACCGCCGCACGGGATGACAACAGGTGCTTATCTGACTGATATCGCGTCACCTCCGCAGAACCTTACTGGGCGCTCGACGAGCTACTGAGAGTCAGATCACCGCCAGTTGAATTTTGGGATTCAGGAACCCGTTTCTATCAGAACTGTGGGTTCAAACCCCTGTCTTTCGTCTTTCGAAAGCAAGTGCTGACTACGCGACCCAAGCCGTACGGCCGTTTTCTTTATAATAATAATAATAATAATAATAATAATAATAATAATAATAATAATAACGTCCTATCATGAATAAATACCGTGGTATCTCTCTCCTGTTAATAACACACAAGATTTTGGCAAAAGGCCTTCGAATGAGAGCAGAAGAACAACTAGACCCACAAATCGGTGAATATAAAGGAGGTTTCAGTAAAAGGCCTTCTTGCATAGAACAAACCTCAAATCCATCATGACATATTTGAAACTCAGGAATAAAGAATTTGTAATGACATTCATAGACTTCGCGAAAGTAAATGATTCGATAGACCGTACAATCTGATTGGAATTTTAAAGGAATTTGGCCTAGACAGCAAAAGCAGAACAATAGTCCAACAAACATTGACCAAGGCTAGTTCGAAAGTGAAGTCTAAGGGAAAGATTTCAGAAGCCTTTGAAAGCATTGCAGCGGTTAGGCAAGGAGATGGAGTATCACCGCTAGTCTTCAACTGTGTCCTTGAAAACTTCATCCGGGAGTGGCGCAAAGAATTGAATAATCAAGGAGTTCAAATTGGAGTCTGGCTAGGCTGCCAAAGCCAAAATGTTGATTGCCTACCCTTGGCAAATGCTCTTTCATTACTTTCAGATTCCTTAAAAACAGTCATGGAACTGTTTTCTACGCCTCCGATCGTTTTATCTTTATGGGAAGATCTATATTTATTTGTTAAAAATGATAGGATTGCTACAGCTAAATGTTTAGTTTGTAGAAAAGAGCTACAGTATGTAAAAATATATAATTTACAACGCCACTACAGTTTTTATCACGCTGCAGATTATGATCAGTATCAAAGCGAGGAAAGGGTACGTGTAATTACAGAACTGAGAGGTAAATTAAATAACCATGTCGAGCATTCGATCAGTGAGCCAGCAGTTCGACTGAGTTATAAAAATTCATATTTAATTGCAAAGAAACTTAAACCGTTCAGTGGCGGTGAATTCGTAAAGGAATGTTTAATTCTAGCAAGGGAGGAGTTTTGTCTAAATATCATTCCAGGGTTCGAAGCTAACAGCTTGTCCGCGCACACAGTGTCGACAAAAATTCAAGACCTATCTGATGATGTCCACCTACAGTTATTAGAACTGACAAAAAGCTTCTGGGCATACTCCTTAGCAACTGACGAGGACACGGATATTTCTGACACGGTCCAGCTAGCCGTTTTCATGCGAGGGGTTGACAAAAACTTTACAATTTGGGAGGAAATACTGGATTTAGTGCCTATGAAGAATACCACGAAAGGCATCGACATTTTTAACTGCATTGCAAGCGTTGTTGGAAATGCTTCTTTGCCATGGAACAAACTATTTTCAGTAGTAACAGATGGTGCACCTTCTCTGATAGAGCGCAATTCTGGAGTAGTTGGGCTCATAATATTTTTAAAAAAGTTTCCCAATTGCATAGGTTTGCAGCGAGAATGTTGAGTATTTTCGATTCCACGTATGCCTGTGAACGAATCTTTTCTATTTTAAATCAACAAACGTTGAAGCCAGTTTTCAGATCACGATTTGAAGTGTGCTCTTAAACTTAGTGTTTCCTCAAACATTAATTCCAAATATTGCAAAACTAGTAAACGAAACAAGACTACAAAAATCAATGAAACCCACGAGTGGCAACTGAGTATCGATATAATGAGATAAAACGTATGTTTTGAGTTTACAGATAACTCTCTGTACTATTTTTGTTGTAAAACTGTGCTGTTTGTTACTATTAGCACTATATTTTACAGTGGGTGATATTGTAAAGCACAGCAATTTTGTGTTCAATATCATTTACAAAGTTTCACCGGAAAAAGTTAGTTTAGTTTTTTATATGTAGAAATAAAGTTGCTTTATAACTTTTATGTTAATTCATAACAAAGTTACATTACAATATATTATGTGGAGAGAAATATATACTACACATAACCGCATTGTACTACCTGCAGCCCTTGGGCCTCCCCCTACGAATGACGACGTGTTTCCCCTCGCCCCTCTAGCCTTCACTTCTCAGTTACAATACTAAGTACTTCGTTTCGCTGCCCGAGCAGAGTGTGTGACGTGTTACCTGACATCACACATACACGCAGTTGGCTGACCCTGATCTATTATATCTGACCTCCCTGCGTCAACTCTTATTCTTTTCCGACTCCCTCCGGGTATTAGACCACTCGAGGCCTAGGGAGTGTTTCATATTCACGCCCGTCGTGGCCCTTGTCTTTCTCTGGCCGATACCTTCATATTTCGGAGTGTCTAATCCCTTCCTTTATTTTCTCTCTCTACCGGGCGAGCTGGCCGTGCGCGTTGAGGCGCGCGGCTGTGAGCTTGCATCCGGGAGATAGTAGGTTCGAATCCCACTATCGGCAGCCCTGAAGATGGTTTTCCGTGGTTTCCCATTTTCACACCAGGCAAATGCTGGGGCTGTACCTTAATTAAGGCCACGGCCGCTTCCTTCCAACTCCTAGGCCTTTCTTATCCCATCGTCGCCATAAGACCTATCTGTGTCGGAGCGACGTAAAGCCCCTAGCAAAAAAAAGAAAAAAAAATCCTCTCTGATTAGTGTTGTACAGAGAATGGCTGTCTAGTTGTACTTCCTCGTAAAACAATAATCACCATCACCTCTCATTCATTCGCTCGTAATGACCGAGTGACGTACTCAGGAGATACGGGAGATGCGCGTTGCGCACAGGTAGACATGTGACAGGAACCGATTAGTGCATTGAAAACACGGTTTCCGGCATTTCCACTGATGAGCAGTTTTCCTCTTCATTAAGAAGGGTCAGTTCTGCGTCAGTCTCAAAAATATTTACCTTGCAAATTTTTATTTTGCCCACAGTGTATTTACCTATCCTTAGTGTATATAATTATCTTCTGTATTAAAATTAGGACTATTAAAATTACAATTAGGACTATTAAAATTAAAATTATAAAAAATTAAAAGTAGGACTATTACAATTAAAATTAAAAGTAGTATTAAAATTAAGACTATTAGGCAGTACCATATGGCTGATAAAATAGGCATGAGGGAGTTTTTAAAAAGTAACTACGCTGCTGTTCGTTGAAAGTGAAACACCAAGACCGAGAGCTGTGATCACAATGCAATTTATTCCACGTATTAGGGACATGACAAGACATAAATGATTACAATTACAGAACTGTACATGCGCGGTGACCGTGGAAATTCAGTACGGCGTAGCGCTACCACGCGCTGCAATCGGAGCCGCTAGACGTCGTGGCATGGAATCAAAGAGCGCCTGAATATGCTGCTGGGAAATACTGTGCCACGTGGTTTGTAGGCGCATCCATAAATAATCAACAGTGGCTGCAGGAGGACCTGAACTGACAAGGTGCCGACCGACCATATCCCAGACATGATCAATGGGTGATATATATGGCGAAAGGGCAGGGCGGGGAAACAGTGGTATCCGTCGTTCTTCGAAGAAGGCTTGCACATTCCTAGCCACATGCGGCCGGGCATTGTCCTGCTGGAATATGGCGTCTGGAACGGCCTGCAGGAGGGACAGTGCCTCGGCCTGTGAAACCTTCCTGATGTAGCGGTAGCTGTTCAGATTGCCTTTAAGACGTAGGAGGCAAGATCACATGTTATAGGCAATTGCGCCCCAAACCATCACACTTGGCGTTTGTCCGCTATGCCGCTCAACAATACGACCTGCCAGGTGGCGTTCGTCTCGAAGGCGTCTAACACGTATGCGGCCATCACTGTAGGACAAGTTGAAGCGGACATTTTGCCACTCAGCACGCCGGTGTCGGTGTTCACGTGCCTATTGCAGTCTAAGGCGTTGGTGGTTGCTGGTCAATGGAAACCGCCGCAATGGCATGCGTGCCACCAGTCCTGCCCTTAGAGGACGGCGTCGAACCGTCGATGCAGACATCCCCACACCCGTTGCAGTGCTCCAACGTCGAGCCAACACCGTGGACGAAGCTGTTCTGACCGTTACAGCCAAACGGACAAGATGGCGGTCATCTCGCGCTGTGATCACATTGTGTCGTCCAATACCTTGCCGGCGCTGTGTACGGTCCTCTTCTCTCCACTGGTTCCACATACGCCTCGCTGTTGAAGCAGCGTACCCTGTACGAGTCGCAATGTCGCGGAACGACAGACCCATCTCCCGGAGCCCTATCATTCTGCCCCGTTCGAACGCACTCGCATGCTGATATTCCCTCCTGTGATGTCGGCGAGGCATAGTGGCACTTATGTACACGTTTCCACTTCGTTTGATGGCTCCGCGCTGACTGAGCGTTGCGTAACACTGCCCTGGCCGGTGACACACAGAAGGGCATTGCTGGGCCTACGTGCACGCCACCTCTCTACAATTAAAAACACTTATTATGGTTTCACTGTTCTGCACGTCCTCTGATTTTGGCTTTTTTCAGACCATTGCTTCTGAGTGTTTCACTTTCTACAAACAGCAGTGTATGATCGGTGGAAAACGGTACAAAAATGTTGCAAAGTTTGGGCTGGGAAGACTTGGTAGAAAGGAGACGAGCTGCGCGACTATGTGGAATGTTCCGAGATGTCAGTGGAGAGATGGCGTGGAATGACATCAGAGGACGAATATGTTTGAGTGATGCCTTTAAAAGTAGGAAAGATCACAATATGAAAATAAAGCTGGAATTCAAGAGGACAAATAGGGGCAAATATTCGTTTATAGGTAGGGGAGTTAGGGATTGGAATAACTTACCAAGGGAGATGTTCAAAAATATTTCCTTTGCGATCATTCAAGAAAAGGCTAGGAAAACAACAGATAGGGAATCTGCTACCAGGGCGACTCCCCTAAATGCAGATCAGTATTGATTTTGATTTGATTTGATTTGATTTGATTTGATTTGATTTGATTTGATTTGATTTGATTTGATTTGATTTGATTGGATTTGGATTTGGATTTGGATTTGGATTTGGATTTGATTTGATTTGATTTGATTTGATTTGATTTGATTTGATTTGATTTGATTTGATTTGATTTGATTTGATTTGATTTGATTTGATTTGATTTGATTTGATTTGATTTGATTTGATTTGATTTGATTTGATTTGATTTGATTTGATTTGATTTGATTTGATTTGATTTGATTTTGATTTTGATTTGATCGGGCCGTGGTGCAAAGAATAATGGTTTGAAAACCAGTTTTATTTATACTGTACAGTAAGTAACACACAAGTTTCCTTTTTCGAATATTTCGCTTAGGTTTGTTTTCTTTACAACTTCCTTCACGTCACACCGACTCAGATAGGTCTTATGGCGATGGTGGGATAGGAAAGGGCTAGGAATGTTATGGAAGCGTCCGTGGTCTAAAGGCAGAGTCCCAACATTTGCCTGGTATGAAAATCAGGTAACCATTGAAAACCAGCTTCAGAGATGCTCAAAGTGGGGTTCGAACCCAATATATCTAGAATGCAAGCTGATAGCTACGTAACCCAAAACGGGCGGCCACTTACCGCTATTGCGTTTAGTGTAACTGGCTGCACCTTCATGCTGAATAACCCGTCAGTACGCGTGGGTACAGTTAATATAAAATATAATGTTAATTCCTTTTATTGTGGTCTAAACATTGCAAGACTTTATCTACGTTCGCGTTCATTAGGGCTACGTGTCTGAATTAATTAAGCTCCTGGAACGAAATGGATATGTAATTTTCACCCTTTAGGCCTTGTATGTTATTTTATGTTAGTTGCTTTTTGTTCTGTGAAACTTCCCTTGGGGACTGGGTATTTATTTTGTTTCAGTTTTTCGGTAGCCGTGGGCTATTTTGGCAACTTATTTACAACTCACTGTGATGGAGTTATTTTAGTTCACAGGCTTCTAGTCTACTTGTATTCACTCTGTTCTTATTTTATTTGTTTATTTTCCCCCGCCTTCGTTAATAAACCAAGGCGTAATATTTACGTAAGTTTTTCTTCCATCTTACCATAACCGCTAAAATTTTCCTTACATACTGTTAGCCGTATTCGTATTTTTAAATTTGGTGTAGCCGCTTAAGGTCTACAGTTAGAGGCATTGTGATCTATAATAATAATAATAATAATAATAATAATAATAATAATAATAATAATAATAATAATAATAATAATTTTTCAATTTGCTTTACGTCATACCGATACAGATAGGTCTTATGGCATCAGTGGGATAGGAAAGGGCTAGGAGTGGGAAGGAAGCGTCCGTGGCCTTAATTAAGGTACTGCCCCGGAATTTGCCTCGTGTGAAGACCACGGAAAACCATCTTCAGGGCTGTCGACAGTGTGGTTCAAACTCCTGTCTTTCGTCTTCCGAAAGCAAGTGCTGACTACGTGACCCAAGCCGTACGGCCGCTTTCTTAATAATAATAATAATAATAATAATAATAATAATAATAATAATAATAATAATAATAACATCCTATCATGAATAAATACCGTGGTATCTCTCTCTCCTGTTAATAACAAACAAGATTCTGTCAAAAGGCCTTCGAATGAGAGCAGAAGAACAACTAGACCCACAAATCGGTGAATATAAAGGAGGTTTCAGTAAAAGGCCTTCTTGCATAGAACAAACCTCAAATCCATCATGACATATTTGAAACTCAGGAATAAAGAATTTGTAGTGACATTCATAGACTTCGCGAAAGTAAATGATTTGATAGACCGTACAACCAGATTAGAATTTTAAAGGAATTTGGCCTAGACAGCAAAACCAGAACAATAATCCAACAAACATTGACCAAGGCTAGTTCGAAAGTGAAGTCTAAGGGAAAGATTTCAGAAACCTTTGAAAGCATTGCAAGGGTTAGACAAGGAGATGGAGTATCACCGCTAATCTTCAACTGCGTCGTTGAAAACTTCATCCGGGAGTGGCGCAAAGAATTGAATAATCAAGGAGTTCAAATTGGAGTCTGACTAGGGTGCCAAAGCCAAAATGTTGATTGCCTACCCTTGGCAAATGTTCTTTCAATGTTTTCAGATTCCTTAATCACAGCCATCGAACAGGTTTTTCAGCTTGAAACACAAGCAGCGAAGGCAGGTGTACAGATCCCTTTTGCGAAAACAAAATGTTTAACTAATATCAATCTGGCACCCAAAGAGGTCACAGTGGGACAAGACAAAATGATACGAGTAGATAGGTTCAAGTATCTGGTAGAATTGATAACACCGAACTTGTCAGAGAAAGAAGCCTTTATATTACGAATAAACAAAATGGAAATGGCGTACCATTTAACCAAAGGCATCTACAATAAAAGGTCCACAACTTTCAAAGAAATGCTGATGCATTACCGCAGTGACATCCGTCCAGAAGTCTTATACGTTTGAGAATGTTTTGCAAGGAACAAAAAATAAAAATGGCGTATGGCTTTTAGTGCTGGGGTCTACGAAGACAAGTTCGGCCGGTCAGATGCAGTTCTTTTGATTTGACGTCCTTAGGTGACCTGCACGTCGTGATGAGGACGAAGTGATGATGAAAACGACACATACACCCACGTGTCAGTGGAATTAACCTATTATGGATAAAATCCCAACCCTGCCGGGAATCGAACCCGGTACCTCTGTGACCAAAGGCCAGCACGCTAACCATTTAGTCATGGAGCCGGACTGCAATGATCAAAAAAGGCCTGATCGAGAAACTGGAGGCCAATGATAGGAAAATTTTGAGAAAGATCTTAGATCCGGTCCAAAAGAAAAAAACTGGAGTACCTAAGACGGCATAACGGCGAGGTATACACACACACGTAGAGAAGATTACCGATACCATCTGGAAAAGAAGAATTATCTTTTATGGGCATGTGTCACGAATGCACCCAACAAGACTGACCATCCGCATCATTCATTACCTTCTTTCAGCAGAAGAAAAACAAAGGAGCTTGGTTCAATGAAGTGGATAGAGACCTTGAAGAAGTGGGAATGACACATAATGACATTAGTTAACGGAAGAAGAAAAATCACGTGGGTGGTTTCAACAAGATTAAGTCCTTGCTCATACAGAAGAAGATTCCCTTCTTACAATCTGGGAAGTGTTTGCAGACAGATTGATCAGTGCTGGTCTATTTCCCCCTAGTTCTCCAGATCTAACAGGGTGTGACTTTTACTTGTAGGATAAATTGAAAGAAAAAGTGTTATCAACAAATCCTCACACGTTGGAGGAACTGGAAGAAAACATTACGAATGAAATCAGAAACATTACAGCGGCAGAACTCACTCGTGTCAGCCAGAAAGTGGTTACCAGACACAGTGCCTGTATAAGCCATTAAGGACAACACTTCCAGGATCTTTTACAAGGTAAGAATTCATATAAGAGTGTAAATACGCTTAAAGCAGGGCGGCCGCACTCGACATAAATTCGGCTGAGGCGTCTGCCGTAGCGCAGAGTACAGACACCTTGCGTTTGGTCTTAGTTTATGTGATAATATGGGGATGGTCAAGGCTTGGGAATGAAACGAACGTGATCTTAATCAAGGTTCATCCCCAGCATTTGCCTGGTATGGAAATGGGAGGCCACGGTAAACCATCTTTAGGGTTTCCGACATTAGGATTCAAAGCCACCATAGCCAAAATGCAAGCTCGAAGAAGGTCACTCATGCTCGTCAACTGAAAAGACCTGCAGTAGACCTCTTGGAGTCCGGACACCATTGTTATGTTATGAAACGAATGACTCACTGAAGTCTGTAAACTTACTTATGGTCTATCCTGTAATATTATGCCATTGCGATGCACTTCAAGTTAATCTCTTTAGTAGTTAGTAACATTGAGTATGCACTTTAGTAAAAACGGCAGTGCTTCATAGTCAGTCGGTGTGGATTCCGAAAGCATGTAATTTTTCCTCCATGTGTTGAACTATTAACGCTTGTTCGGATGAAGATAATAGGATTACTGTCATCAGAAGATTAAAGGACGAGACTACTGATGCACAAACGTGTCATTTGAGGGGTGTACGTACTAAGTAACGCTCACTGCGATACGAGATGAGATTATGGAAATATTACACATGAAATAGAGGGAATCAATTATTCAACTATTGAGAGTATATGTATAGTGCTTATCTGAAACATATCCTTTCAAGAGTGGGTTTTCAAAAAGGGAATTCAGATGTACTTGGAGTTGCTTGGGGAAGTAATACCAAATCGGAGTATGTTTATTGTCGCTATTTCATACTGGGTATATCGTACTCTGAACCTCGCACTTGGGTAGGAAGAGTTCTGGTATACTTTTTAAAATTTATTTGGTTTTAGATCAGTGTGAGACCAAACAGCCATCTGTATATTGCAATGTGCTAGTTTGAACTTAACAATTCCTTACAATTAATTGACATTGATTGGAATATATAAAACACATATATATTTCATATTTTCACATTATAATTAGGACATAAATATCCATATAAAATCTGTCATATTTTTATGCAAGTTTCTGTTACATAGTTACTAATAACAGTATAAACTTGTTTTGTCTTCAGTCGCCAGTAGTGTACTGACGCAGGGTTGTAACTGTTGCTTAGCGTGAATCAGAGATGTAATCAGCATGATTTTCTGTTTGTTGTAATGAGCACATGATTTATGTCCTGAATCGACTCGCCATCACATGTACAGTATGGTGTGTCCACTACATACATACGATAAAAGGGACTTCTAAAACTTCCGTGATTGAATCACATTCGAGTGATAGTTGAGATGAATCCTCGTTGCATGTTCCGTTGTGCGAACCAAGCACATCGCGGGGAATTCTATTCGACCATTGAGTAATGCCCCTTTGCTTCTTTTCACTTCTTTGTCCGCTGACTGTAGGCTCTTTTAATTATATTCACTGTTTGATCCATGAAGTTGCTGGTAGAATTCATGACCTGTCCACTAACACATTATGTAGTATCCCGAAAGGCAAGGATCCACACAATATTTTTGGAACCACGTCTTTGGACTTTGTTACGTTTTTTTAAATAATACTGATGTGGTATATATTGGGTTTCTGGAAGATAAGCGGTGTAGGTAGTGTGCAAAAGGACGCTCAGTGAACCGCGTGGCATATTTGAGGACTATAATGGCAATAGATTCTGCTGCATAGATAGAGATATGATCTGGCAAACGAAAACTTTGAGCTTCATGTTGTTCAGGACAATAGAATGCACATCCTACACCACGTATTGGTATTTTTGAGCAATCAGATAAATTTAAAAAACGAAGGATACGAAGAATCGAATCATCTTGGTATAACTGAGCCAATCTGTGATGTTTATATAGAAATTTTAGTGATTTATTCACTTGCATATGGTATATGCATCGTTCAAATGGATACTCAAATATGTTTTCTATGGGTTGGGAGAATTTGAAAGCGTGAATACTGACATTGATGACAGCAAAGTTTTACCTGCTAATTACTCATCAGATGCATAAAAGAACGACAAAAGTAATAATAATGGCACGTGGCCTCCGGAGAGGCCTGTTACAGGTCTTTCGATGGACACATATGGGCAACCTGCACGTCTATGATGAGGATGGGGCCCTGTCTACGATGAAGTCTAATGCTGAAAACGTCACAAAATCTAGTCCTCGAGCCATAGGAATTAACTAATTAAAGTAAAAATCCCCTGCCCGACAGGGAATCGAACACGGGACCGCTTCAACTAAAGGCCAGCATGCTAACCATTTAGCCATCGAGCCGGAAGGTAGAGAGTAGAAAGTAGAGATCAACCTTCTGTGCAATGTATTAATGTTAAACCATTTTGGGCAGACAAAGTAGGGGTGCCCACACTACGGAAAACGTAAAATTAAGCAATTTCTTCAATTGTGCCGAAAGCTGAAGGGCTAAAGGCCTGAAAAGTCTTCAAATTGTGAGTCTTGGATAATTATATAAACTTAAATAAATTTCGAAAACACCTGAAAGCGGTTCCGGGAAAACAGCCTAAAATCACTTGTTTTTGACTCGTTTTCTTTTTCATTCAAATCCTAGCCAAATGAACTTCTTTGCATAATTTTTATGTAATGTGTTCCTTTGTACAATATTCTCAGATTTTCTTGATTTTTAGAAAAATATCCACACCGGCTGTAGTTATGAGGGCTTAAGTGAAATTGCATTGACTCACATTAGCGCTCGTAATGGTAGAAAAAAGGCCAAACTGCTAATCTAATTGACCGTACAACGGTGATTATGAAAAGGATTGTGATTTATAAGAACAAATAAGGACTATATTGTCATACTTGATATATTTTGTTTATCTAAACTTCGTAGCTCATATCCCTAGGATATTTTCAACATTTAGTTGCTAGCATGAAGGGCTAGAACTGTGGATTCTTGGTACACTTCAAAACATGGACATCTTAGATGTTAATAGAATGTTCAAAAGTAACCTTTAATTTGCAGATGGGTCCTCAGCTGGCTGCAATCATTTCCTGTTGCCTGACCCCTGCTCTAGGTATACAAATCGTACCATTTTGGAGCAAATTAGCTGTCTTACTTACTTACTTACTTACTTATTTACTTACTTATTTAGCTTTTTACTTACTTACTTACTTATTTACTTACTTATTTACTTTTAGCTTTTTACTTATTTATTTACTTACTTACTTATTTGCTTACTTACGTACGTATTTACTTATGTTTTATTTTTACTTACTTAATTATTTACTTATTTACTTACTTACTTACTTCTTTACTTATCTACTTACTTACGTACTTACTTAATTACTTATTTACTTACTTAATTATTTACTTATTTATTTACTTTTTACTTTTTACTTACTTACTTATTTAATTACTTATTTATTTATTTATTTATTTATTTATTTATTTATTTATTTATTTATTTATTTATTTTATTTATTTATTTATTTACTCACTCACTTAGTTTACCGTTCAGGGTTGGTTTTTCCCTCGGACTGAGCGAGGGACCCCACCTCTACCGCCTCAAGGGCAGTGTCCTGGAGCGTGAGACTTTGGGTCGGGTATACAACTTGGGGTGAGGACCAGTACCTGGTTCAGGTGGCTTCGCCTGCTACGCCGAGCAGAGGCATTATGGCAGAATGGGAAGATTGGAAGGGATGGACAAGGAAGAGGGAAGGAAGCGTCCGTGACCTTAAGTCAGGAACCCGCGGAGGATTTTCGTAGAGGAGAAGTGGGGAAGCTCGGAAAACCAGTTCGAGGATGGCTGAGGTAGGAATCAAACCCCTCTCTTCTCAATTGACTTTCCGAGGCTGAGTGAACCCCGTTTCGGTCCTCGTATCACGTTTCAAATTTCGTGGCAGAGCCGGGAAACAAACCCGCGTCTTCGGGGTGGCAGCTAATCACACTAACCAGTACACCACAGAGGCGAATGGAGTAAAATACCCCTCCTGGAAGGGGTTTAATTTGAACCGCTGGAGAAATTCGGCCCCTGGACGTGGATGTCCGACGAGAAGAAGCGAACGGAGGTGGGATATGAAAAGTGAGAGGTATGGCAGAAGTAAGTGAAAACAATGTTAGACTCAGCTAAGTGGGCCGTGGTCGCCAAACTGAACTACGAAATACGGAGCTGATGGTCCATGTTTTTTCGTGTCCTATGACAGGGAGGGATTGAACTCTTTTTCCCCCACCAAAAGGGATTAGATAAGTTAGATAAGAGCATGCTGTCATATGTACACTTAATCATTAAAAATTAACAGGAAAATATATCCATTCACAAATTAAAAACACAGTCTCACAAGTAAATAATACAGGTGCTAGTTCACTTTTCCACCTCTTGCATCTTCAAAAGTGGCTGATAGTTCTACCTGCTCCACCACGGTCCTCACGTCATCCTTCCATCTAGTTCTCAGGCGACCCCTAGGGTGTCTGCCAGCTGGTTGAGGGATTTCATTCTTGTTTTCGCAAAATATGACCCAACCATTCATCACACTTCTAATGTCAAATTTTCTCAATTTTCGGTACAAACCTTCCTTTTTATCTTTCCTCTCATATTCGCATTTTTGCAACTAAAGTAGGACCAAAGATATTCTTAACGAATTTTATTTCAAAAATGCGATATTTAGACAGAGATATGTGTATATATATTTGCGTTACGAAATTTGCAATAAAAATGTGTGATGTAATCCGAGCCAGTACCTTCTGTGTAAAATATATCTGAAATAACAATTATATTGTATGTTCATATGCAACTGTTATATGATACGTTAATTGAGGTCGTGGGTAGATTTAAATTATCTCATATTAATATTATAAATACCAAGTTATAAATTACCTGATATTAATAATTCGGATTTCAGCAGAACTGCATATGTCAAAGCATATGGGTTTTATTCTCTATAAATATGCGCGTGTGTTAAATCACTCCTTCACTTTATACAGGGTGTATCAGAAATATATCGACAAAAATCAGTGATGCTCTTCTTGTTAAGAACGCTGTTTTAATCGGATTGGCGGAGAAAACTTTTCTTTACGAGAAAATGAGGGGAAAAGTACTATACGGGTAAGACACTCCTAGCACCCCTACGGTTGGGGGGGTTGGGATGGAGTGACATGAACAACATAATCGAATACGACCAATATTAGTGTCGAATCGCTACTTTCATGGTCGCTGAGATGCATTGTGACATTCTGGGTGCCGTTTAAGTCAAAGTTCAGCCTCAGTGGCATGAGGTTTAGAGGGGTTGAAAAAGAAAATGTCCAAAATGACCGACTGTAGTGTTGAACCCACAGTTCCGGGTTCGTTAAACTAATTGGTGATAGTCCCAATGACAGGATCGTCTAATATACATCATATCTATTGCGCGACGCGTAAAGACATATAATCACCAATTATTTTTATTATTTTTTTTGAAAGGAACATCTAATTCCCAGACAATACGGGCTGCAGCAAGTACAAACATCCACGCGAAACAATCTAAAACTTAAAAAATAACACTCTACAAGTGTAAAAAGTGCGTAATCCATCAACACAATAAATAAATCCAAAAAAATCACTTGACACATAATTAACTGGTAATATACATCGTAAAAGAAAATGTTCAAAAAAGGTTAGGAAATTTCATTTTTGTTCTTGGTAAACCTTTTTTCTGAGGATTCTCTTTTTAATGTACCAAAATTGTCAACACTTCAGCTGGTTCCTCCTTGATTGTAATTAACCTATCAGATGCTGGTAAATATGTTCTCTAGCCAATTAAATCCTGGCGTGTGTACAGGAATCCTGCCAATCAGCAAAGTGTTCTGGAAGCTTCCCGTTACGGAATTATTCAAGCAAGGCAAATTCATATCAAGATATGTTATTTGACCTGTTTATAACGAATACTGCGCAGCAGCACGAGTCCACTTGTTATCTTTAAATTCTGCTATCCCATGACTTTAGGCATGTCAGTGTATTATATATTGGTTTATGATAGCTGTAGCTACGACAGAATAAGCGCATACATTATATGACTGCTGATAACGTCTGGCTGAGTGGCTCAGACGGTTGAGGCGATGGCCTTCTGAACCCAAATTGGCAGGTTCGATCCTGGCTCAGTCCGGTGGTATTTAAAGGTGCTCAAATACACCAGCCTCGTGTCGGTAGATTTACTGGCACGTGAAAGAAGTCCTGCGGGACAAACTTCCAGCACCTCGGCGTCTCCTAAAACCGTCAAAGGTAGGCAATGGGACGTAAGAACCAATAACATAATATATATATGTATACCAGGTGGCTCAAGAACGCCGTACTTTCTACTTACAAATGTCCCGCATGCACAAATGATGAGTGAGATGTCTACCAACTGATTTTCACAGGCACACTACTGCCAGCGGGTAGGTTACGTCAGAATATGAAGAGATAAGAACCAGCCTCTCGCTCGCAGCATGTTACTCAGCGTTACAGGTCTAATGCACCCCTTGGAGTAGTGAACATCGTTTTCCACCGCATATTTCTAGGCTGGTGTATGGTACAGCCGCACTGTATTTGCTGCCAGCATATCGGCAATGGATAGTGTGTTCAGCAGCGACAAATACACAGACATTATTTTAATTTGGACAACCTGGTCGGAATGCAGCCGAAGCTCCAAACAGACGTAGGCCAATGCCCCCTACACACGTATTTCACCGAACAGTTTTAGTTTTTGTTTCATACAAGCGACTCTATTATCGAGTGGAATGTCTACACGTGTATAAATTAATATGTTATTAAATTTCCTTTTCTGCATCTTTGGCGTGTTTACAAACAGTAGCGGTGATTAGGGGGTGGGGCGAGGAGGGACAGTGGCACCCTCCCCCAACTTCTTGGAGTAAACATTCCATTTTTTTCTACTTTAGCCAGCTGGAACTAGGAATTATTATAAAAAAGCTATTTGTACAAGCCTTGTTGTCTTATCTGCTAATTCTTTCCTTTATTTTTTAATTATTAACATAATTATTGGCTGAAATACACACAAAATGCCGTTCGTCGCGGCTAAACGATTTGTATAGTGCTGCGGCAAGTAAGACTTTGCATGTGCTGTGAGGAAGGGTGGTAGGGGTACATATTTTTTGACAAGGTCGTGGACACTGAGTTATAATTCACCCGCTTGCCGCGGGCATCCATCAGTCTGCCAGTCTCGTTTAGTGTCTGTTAGTTTCTTAATGTGTATTCAAATACTTGACACGAGCCCAGGAGGCAGTGGCGAGGCTTTCCTGAGGAAGATCCTGTGAGACAAGGTAATGACAGAATTATCTCAGACATGTGATAGTCCTACGGGTTGTTTGAGAGGAAGGTTTCAACCCTTTTTCTTTTAATGTAATTTTGTAAATTCGTGGTTTTAATGTTAGATTATCGGGGAAGTCTGAAGACTCTATTTCTATTCCCTACTGGGAAATGTGTAACATAAGGGAACGAAGATTGATGACCCTCTGTATTTTCCCATTCAACCTTGCTTCAGGTGTCTATAGCTTTCAACTTCAACTTCAAAATTTTGTAATTCTGGTCTTGGAATTAGTTGTTCCTCCTTTAGTCGCCCCCTTGTAGTATAGGATTAGCCTCTGTATCTTCTGGCCGAAAGCCTCATTGCCTTTTGTTTTTAGGCCGGTTGTGTGCAACCTTTTCTGTTATCATTAAGGCCACGTAGTATGGGCAATGCTGCCCTTATTTACTAGGTGTTATTATTAGGGTATCTGTTTCTCAGTTTCTGTTCCCTTTTGGAACGGTTACGAATCTTATTATGGGGCAATGGATAAGCCCACAACGGGGCCACTGTGTATGAATTTTTTAATGTTTATTTGTTTATTATTATTATTGATAACGTGTTTGAATAGTTTTCGATCAAGTAGGTCCTCTGAAGAAAACCTATTCTTTGTTAAAATATATTTCTTTGGGGAATGAAGTTATACCAGTATTAGGATTTCGTATAGAACTTGGGATGCCATCAACCACTGAACTCAAAACAGAGTCTTGATAGACTTCTTTTTGCTGCAAAATCCGCTTTGTAACCTGAGCATGTGTGTGTGTGTGTATGTGTGTGTGTGTGTGTGTTTTATGTCGCAGGTAAATATTCCAAAGTAAAGGAGCCAACATTAAAGCACATTCCTCCGCTATACTAGCAAGGTTGAGAGTCCTGTATAGTTTATTATCCATCCTAGGATATCGAATGCTAGCGTCGCTCTCTGCGTTACAAGTTACAGCGTCTAGTGCCTGGCTCTACACAAGTTATGCATCCCCCACAGCGTACAAAAACGAAATCGCCTTCGGTAACATGGCGCGCTCACTTAATTGAAGTTTCAAATGTTATCAGGGTTTAGCTTTCAGAAAATCTTGTTAAATTGTAAGCAGCAAAGAAATCCCATCCATTAATAATAATCATAATAATAATAATAATAATAATAATAATAATAATAATAATAATAATCATAATAATCTTCTCAATCCGTTTAACCTCCAGGATTAGTTTTCTCCTCGGACTCAGTGAGGGATCCCACCTCTATCGACTCAAAGGCAGTGTCCTGGAGCGTGAGACTTTGGGTCGGTGATACAACTGGGGAGGAGAACCTGTACCTCACGCAGGCGGCCTCAAATGCTATGCTGAAGAGTGGTCTTGTGGGGTTGGGGGGGGGTGGGGAGTTTCGAAGGGTTGGACAAGGAAGTGGGAAGGAAGCGGTCGTGGCTTTAAGTTAGGTAACATCCCGGCATTTTCCTAGAGAAGTGGGAAAGCACAGAAAACCACTTCGAGGATGCCCGAAGAGGGAATAGAACCTCCCGTCTACTCAGTTGATCTCCCGAGGCTGAGTAGACCGTGTTGCAGCCCTTGTACCACTCCTCAAATTTTGTTGCAGAGCCGGGAATCGAACACGGGCCTCCGTAGGTGACAGCTAATCTCACTAACCTTTACACCACAGAGGCAGACGATAATAATAATAATAATGTTTGTCTTACGTCCCAGTAATTACATTTACGGTTTACGGAGATGGCGTGGTGCCGGAATTTTGTCCGGTAGAATTTATTTCACGTGTCGATAAATCCACTGGCACAAGGCTGACGTATTTGAGCACCTTCAAATATCATCGGACTGAGCCAGGATCGAACCTGTTTAGTCGGGGTCTAGGGTAGCGCCTGAATCGTCTGAGCTAGTCAGGGCAACCAATATTTTCTGTAGGTTACTTATTACTTTGATCATAATTTGATTATAATATTTTCGTTGCTTTTCCCATTAATATGTAGAATAGTATTTCAGTTTTATAATGACCGCGCGTGTTAACTCTGTACGACTATTGAACCAAGCTCTACATTCGGGAGACGAGCGGGTTCGAACCCCACCGTCGGCTGTCTTGAGAATTATTTTCCGTGGTTTCCATTCTTCCCTTGCAGGCACATTCCGGGACTGTTCTTATTTACAGGCCACACCCGAACCCTTCCATCTCCATACCCAATTTTGTTTACAATAATTTATTTCATCTTCAATAGTTCCTTATGTGAGGTTGGCGTCAGGAAGGGCACCCAGCTATAAAATCATGCCATATAAATTCATCTCACATTATATAGCCCTTTCAGACCGAGTACGCACAATTGTGCGGGTTCGTATTTTAGTTATCCCTGACCGTATTTGATGTTTTTTCGGCGCTACACCGGACTGCAGTGATTGTGCAGGACACGTGGCGTGTATTTCAATTGATTTTAGTATGCGCTTGACCACCAGGGCGAAGGAAGAAGAGTTTAAAAAGCACAGTTGATCGGCGAGATGGCAGGAAACAGTAGTGCCGAAAGTAAGTATTTATTTACTGCGTTTATATTAATCTAGAAGCTTTACTGAATACCGGAATATATTCAATGAAGTGTGTACATTGGTTAGTGAACGTAAATTTTGAAGCTACACCAGCGTACGTGATACAACGAGGTTTTAAATTTTGATACGCACAATTGTGTGGGTCCTGTTTTTCGGATGTTAGTTTTTATTTTGTAAAATAAACTATTAATATGTGTATTGAGGAGCATTTTAGTCAGTTCTTGACGTACAAACAACAATTCACACCTCCAGTTTTCTTTCAGGTCTGAAACGGCTATGAGCCCGTATGAAAAAAACGATACTAAAGTTTAGGCATATATACACTCGTTATACACTCGTTGTACAGACAGCGTTTTCTAATATCCAATGCAATGGGAAAAATAACCATTTAGTTTTGGAACCAAAGATTTATCATACGGGTGTGACCATCGTCGTTCTGTTTCGTCTAATTTCAATTTGATATTTTCATATGACAATGGGAGTGAAGAAACATACATACTGACAAAAAAATATTAAGCACCTATACTCGTCTTTATACCAAATGCCACTGGGAGAGCTGGCGGTGCGGTTATTGCCCCATAGGTGTGAGCTTGCATCCGGTAGATAGTGGGTTCGAACCCCACTGTCGGCAGCTCTGAAAATGGTTTTCAGTGGTTTCCCATTTTCACACCAGGAAAATGTTGCGACTGTACTTGAATAAACACCACGGCCGCAGACCTTTCCTATCCCATCGTCGCCAGAAGACCTATCTGTGTCGGTGCGAAATAAAGCCAATTTACACTAAATGCCGAACATGATTAAAGAATGTCTGGTGTAGTATCGTGTAACAGGCTGTCTTAACAAGCGCACGGAGAGTTGGTTTATCATCACCAGCAGTCGTATACACGACAGACTTTACGTGTGCCCGAAGATAGAAA
The DNA here is from genome assembly GCF_040414725.1 of Anabrus simplex. Lineage (NCBI taxonomy): Eukaryota > Metazoa > Arthropoda > Insecta > Orthoptera > Tettigoniidae > Anabrus > Anabrus simplex. Next base: position 50,712,166 of record NC_090275.1, read on the forward strand.
ACCAGGGATTAAAGTCAGGAGAGTGTGGTGGCGGAGCAATGGTCGATTAATCCTGCAGCTATGCATTTCCAGACCCATGTTGTCATAACCTTATTTGTTCCTTTCATCTTGAGGCTCGGATAGGTTAGAATGCAAACGTAAGGCGGAAGTAGTCGCTCCAGTGTTATGTCGGTGTAACAGTATCTTATTCATGATATTCGTTCAGAAAGTATTATTATGTTGTAACCTATCTATTTGGTTTGGATCATTGTGATTTTATTATTGTTTATTATTATTTTTATTGTTTCCTGTCTTGCCTTCCATTCTAGTGTATCCCTAGCCTTCTAATCTGAACGGTTTCCTTTCTTCCCTTCTGGTACGCAGCATTGGGGCGCGTGTTTGTCTCGCTGTGCACACCTGTGTGTGGCGTGTCCAGTGTTGTCAGGCATTGAGAGTTAGTATGGCTTGAGACGGTTCTCTTTACAGACGTATTATGTAGGATATTCTTTATACATTGGGGCTTTTTCCCTAGATTGACCCTTATGGGTCTATGCAATGTATGTATCTGATACCTTCTTTTATATTCGGTACTTATTTTTTTTCGACTTGGTGCGTTCAATCTTTAATCAGGTGTAACCTTCCTTCGGTTTTAGTAAAAGGCTACCTAGTAATTCTGTATACTTTAAATCTGTTACTATATTCAACCAACAGATAAGAAACTTATTACATTCCAGGTTTTGGTTTTTAACCTAGTGCAAAAAGTGATCTAATTTAAATGTCTACCTTAAATGAATTCATTTAATGAAGTATTGCATTTTTAAAGTCGTAACTTAATTTCGATTTTGACCTAACAACCATCCTTGGTATTGTTAAAAAATAACCTTAATCATTTCATAAAGAACCTTCTTGTGTTTATATAAATAATAACGAATAAGATCAGCCAATGGCCATTGGGATATATCGTAAGATTGATTCTATGTATCTCAACAATTATTGTATTTATATTTTTATTTATATTTTTCTTTATTAAAGCCTTGTTATTACCGAGCTCGATAGCTGCAGTCGCTTAATTGCGGCCAGTATCCAGTATTCGGGAGATAGTAGGTTCGAACCCCACTGTCGGCAGCCCTGAAAATGGTTTTCCGTGGTTTCCCATTTTCACACCAGGCAAATGCTGGGGCTGTACCTTAATTAAGGCCACGGCCGCTTCCTTCCCACTCCTAGCCCTTTCCTGTCCCATCGTCGCCGTAAGACCTATCTGTGTTGGTGCGACGTAAAACAACTAGCAAAAAAAGCCTTGTTATTATTTATTCCCGAATGTTCATTATATAGTTTGATCAGCAAGTTGGCTTTCACGCAACGATCTTACTGATTTTGGGTAACTTACGGGTGGCTCCTTCCACATCACTTAAATTTGCTGTGTATTCATGTTTGACGTCCTCGGTTCATCAACTAATGTATTAGTCGTCGCCACGTTTCATCCGTGATTAGAACAAGTTAGGGTTTCTGATAGTTCACATCGCTAATATTTATGCAAATCTCACTGCAGAGCCGTTGTGCGGGTAAAATACACTTGCGCCTTGGTTAAATACGTTTGCATTCTAACTTACTCATGCCTAACAATCCTTCCTTACCCATGAGGAATCCATTCCCGAGGTTTTGCCACTAACTACTGATAGATGTGTAATTCGGACTCTCTAAAATATATTCAAAATCAAATAAAAATAAAAATCACTTCATTTGCAAATGAGGTGTCTACCTCGGTGGCAAATGGTACATTAAAGTACATTATTGACAAGCACTAAATTTTAAATTAACAATAGAGGAAGACATTTTCCTAGAATACAATATTATTCAATTTACACTAACAATTTTTCTATTAAACACAGAGCTCATCCTTAATTAATTTATATTGTTTAAAAAATTCTACTTATATCTCCTGTACTTACAAACATAGTCAACTCATATACAGTATGTGGAATTAATTCAAATGATACTATACAACTGGTATAAGATTAAAATTTGCATTGTATTTATTTATTTATTTATTTATTTATTTATTTATTTATTTATTTATTTATTTATTTATTTATTTATTTATTTATTTATTTATTTATTTATTTATTTATTTATTTATTTATTTATTTATTTATTTATTTATTTATTTATTTATTTATTTATTTATTTATTTATTTATTTATTTATTTATTTATTTATTTATTTATTTATTTATTTATTTATTTATTTATTTATTTATTTATTTATTTATTTATTTATTTATTTATTTATTTATTTATTTATTTATTTATTTATTTATTTATTTATTTATTTATTTATTTATTTATTTATTTATTTATTTATTTATTTATTTATTTATTTATTTATTTATTTATTTATTTATTTATTTATTTATTTATTTATTTATTTATTTATTTATTTATTTATTTATTTATTTATTTATTTATTTATTTATTTATTTATTTATTTATTTATTTATTTATTTATTTATTTATTTATTTATTTATTTATTTATTTATTTATTTATTTATTTATTTATTTATTTATTTATTTATTTATTTATTTATTTATTTATTTTGTACCCATTTTGGAACCTAAGTAGCAAAACGACCTGCTGCGTATTAATCAGAGCCCCTTTTGCCACCGCTTTTCAGAGTTCCTGAAGGGCCTTCACAGCTACCCAAGCGGTCCCAGGGCCCGCTCTGCTCCTCCAAGGATCTGTAGGGCTGATATTGTACGTAATGCGTCCAGAAAGTGCGTATTAGATACTGTACATGTTGTCCACCGAGCCGAAATGTTTAATTAATTTACTCACATTTAGGTTCTTCTTTTGCATCTTGTACTTTCATTGCTGGGAGGACAATGAGTAGCACCATCATGACTTGGGTCATCTTATGTTCCTCCAAGCATCTCCTTATATTTCCCTCCCCTCCCGGTCTTCCCCTGAGATTTTTCAGTTTCCTCTTTCATTGTCTTCTGTCTTTGGTGCTTCTTTATCCTGTACGTACACCCTTCTCTGTCGCTGAGTTACGGAATGCTGATTGGCATGTATTTCCACCTTAATCCCCATCTCAGTCCAGTATTTCCGGAGTTCAACAATCAAATCGTTTCCACTTTCCCTCTCGTGCTACCTGTTATCTTCAGTCATTCTGTCCATGTCCACGCTGCTCGCTTGTCCAGCAAATATAGCTCTTTCGAGTCTTATTTTTTCTTAATCCTTCTCAAATTCTGGTACAGTTCCTCACCTTCCATCTTTCAACAATTCTTTATTATCCTATTATCTTCTATGATTTTTCCCTCTTATTTCTCAAGTTTCACGTTCCCATGTCTTTCTACTGCCATCGTCTTGGTCGCGCACAGTACTGTTTCCTTACCGTTGCCTTGTAGTGTCTAATCTTCACGTCCATTACTTTTTACATAAACAGCTATTTAATCACTGGTGTACTGGAGTAAAAATAACGTCTCTCTCATCAAGGATACCTTGAAAATGCAGAGATCTTCTCTAGATAGACCTGCCAGCTAGAGTGACGAGCAAGGTGACATAAAAACAAATAAACGACGTGAAGTTCTAAGACTACTAAAGTGGGCGCTGCAGTTACAGGATTTGGAAAGCTGTCAGACAGGTGGTTTCCTTTCGTTTTCTGCTTTCATTACTTTAACTCCACGGCATGAGAATATTCTTAACTAAAACTGCAAATGAAATACATTTTCCCAGAGTGTAACAAGTTACTGTATCAACTCACAATCAGTAATACAACTTTGACAAGTGAATTCAAGCAAGATTTATTTGGATTATCCTAGTTGATTTAATAAGTCATTCAGCTACTTAAAAGAGAACGCAGGCTACTACGGAAGATCTTGGGCAACAAACGGGTTGACGGGCAGGTTCAAATGAAATCCAGTAAATAAGTATACAGCAAGATGGAACTGATAACAACAATGGAAAGAGAAGATTGCTTTTTTATGGACACATCTTCCCTATGAATAATAACTGGCTCACAGTGAAAATCTCGAATTTTCTAAAACCAACGGCATCTAAGTTGAGTTGGTTCGAAGAGTGTGAGAAAGATCTGAAAGAGGTGGACGTTACGGGGGATAAGATCATGACAGGGTTAGTTTCAGAAGGATGGTGAAAATCTATCAGGGTTTTATCGTGGAGACAGAACCCAGAAGGCGGAGAGGCCCTTTACCAGAGGAGCGGAAGAAAGTGGCAGGATGTCAAACCCGGCAGATGAAGAATACACAGACACAAATAATGAGCTTGGTTTTTAACATGCAGTCCATAGACGCTCAATTCGAAAAACAAAAAAAATTAGTTTAAAAAATTTACTTTCAGGGTTCAAAGAAGGCCGTGTTACGTTTCTTGAGAAGTGTTTGGTTTTAGTGCAATTATAGACGAAGGTTTCTAATGGAAAGAAGAGATTATCTTTTCATGACAGGAGTCCATGCGTATCGCCATTTAGAACGCCTGGAAGGTATGCAGAGCCACTTAACAGAGTGGACGGACAATTTGCCGGTATAACTCTTAGCCACACCCGTGCAAGGACACCTGTGTTATCATTGCTGTAGGGCGGGTTGTAGCCTCCCCAGGCTGAATATTCCTTATGTATGGGTTACAATGCGAACGGACTTATGTCCCCACCAAAAAGTTGGCTGCCTGTCCCGAATCCTGTAGCTGTTATCCTGCGTTCGGAAGACGGTGGTTCAAACCCTACTGTCGGTAACCCTGAAGATAGTTTTCTGCGATTCCCCATTTTCACACCAAACAACAGCTGGGGTTGTGCGCCAATTAAAGCCATGGTTACTTCTTTCACAGTCACAGCCCTCTCCTGTCGTCGTCATAAGATCCGTCAAAGTCATTGCGACCTAAAATAGACAGCAAATCATATGGCCTCAGTGGTCATGTGCAGGAATTTTAATTTGATGTCATTTGGACTGCCTCCGCGTAAATTTCTTGCTTCCCATTTTCTTCACTACATGGCAAAGAAACCAGGTCCCTGTTGGGCGATCTACGAAAGAGGTTTAGTTAAATTTGGCAAGTAAACAGCAAATTTTTTACCAGAAATCTTTAACGTGCCGACTTTATATGACATGAAGTGTAGAATTTGACATTATTCTGCCCTTGAAAATTCCAAGAACTTCTACCGGGTTTGAACCAAAGATGTTAGGTTCCGGAAGCCAACACCACCACCGATCAACACATAGAGGAATAATGATGACTTTTTTTGAAGTCTTATGGCGACGATGGGATAGGAAAGCCCTCTGTTCAATATAATAATAATGTCCGGCTACTGGCTGAACGATCAGCGCTTCGCCTCTGGCTTGATTGACGGTCGGCTCGGGGAAGTTAACTGCGTAAGAGTAATTCTTTGGCTCGGGGAATGTGCTTGTATTCCTATCAATATGTATCATTCCATCTACATAGAACATACTATAATACCAGTCACGATGGAATTTTTTTTTCTAGTTGCTTTACGTTGCACCGACACACACAGGTATTATGGCAACGATGGGAGAGGAAAGGCCTAGGAATGGGAAGGAAGCGGCCGTAGCCTTAATTAAAGTACAGCCTCATCATTTGGTGTAAAATGGGAGACCACGGAAAACCATTTTCAGGGCTGCCGACAGTGGGGTTCGAACCCACTATCTCCGGGATGCGAGCTCACAGCCGTGCGCTCCTAACCCACGATGAAATAAAGAATGCATTCATCCATATACGATAAGTGTCAGAAAGGACATCCGGCTGTAAAAATGGATAAACTCCACACCAAGGACTGCCCCCAAAAGATGATAAAATATCAATAATAATAATAATAATAATAATAATAATAATGATAATAATAATGATTATAATAATAATAATAATAATAATAATAATAATAATAATAATAATAATAATAGCAAAAAGAATCATGCAAGTAGCGCACAACTCGTAAGAGATCAAGAATAATTGGTTACCGAAAATACCCAGGAGGAATGGAAATTCAAGTTATTTTTAAAAAAGAAATACAATAGCAACAGGAGTATTTTGTGTCACATAACGAGGTTCATATTTGGAATTCACTTACTTCCTCTTAAAATTTCAGCTCCGTAGACGATTGGTCAGCGTAGTGGTTCAGAGGGCTCCGGATTCAAGTCCCGACCGTGTCTGTGATTTTAGTGTTAATTCCCTTGTCTCGGGGGATGGGAATTTGCGCTGTCCCCAATATCCCTGCAACTCTCACACCGCTACAGTAACATGAAGTTTCCCATAAATGGTAGACTCCACCAACTCTCATCGGAGGGTCTGCCTTACAAGGGCTATACCAAGTCACACGAAATTATTATTACGTCTTAAGGAAACCTACCTAGGCACACTGGAAGCAACAGTTCGCTACAAGGGTGAAATGGTAGTCTATAGAAATTGCAAGTTTGCTTGCAATTATCTGTAACCTACAAGAGTCCAAACCAAATCCCATGGCGCAACAGCTCCTTAGGGTCATGGCCTATTGAGCGGTCGCTGCTCAGCCCTAAGGCCTGCAGATTGAGATGTCGTATGGTCAGCACGACAAATCCTCTCGGCAGTTACTCTTGGATTCCTAGACCGGGGAGGCTATCTCACCGTCAGATAGCTCCTCAATTGTAATCACGTAGGCTGAGTGGACCTCGAACCAGCCCTCAGATCGAGGTAAAAATCCCTGAAATGACCGGGAATCGAGCCCGGGGCCTCCAGGTAAGGGACAGGCATGCTGCTCCTATACCGCGGGGCTAGCTTCCAGAAGTACTAGATGGCGGAAAATTCACACGAAAATCTTAGCAGTGCGGTTTTCCGATACGTTATGAAATAACACAAGAAGTCTTTCCATTGCCGTGAAGAGTTCATATTTTATATGAAGAGCATAAGGAAAGTACGAGGAAGAAATGTAATAGTTTATCGAAGTACTTTGGTGACGCAGGGATAGGAACGAGAGAGAGAGAGTATTCGGAATTTATTGTACGTGATTTTATTTAAGTTGCAGTCCTGTATTTGCCTGGTGTAAACATGGGAAACAAAGGAAAATCACTTTCAGGGCCATCGACGCGTGGGATTCGAACCGACCAGCTCCCTAATGAAAGATCACTGCTACGCAATCCGAACCGTGCTGTCAGTTTGCTCGAGTTCTGATTTTCAAGGCAGTCCTGTGTTAAGGCTTGCATCTGTGTTACGTTCATCAAAGACTTCAGGTTTTATCGGAGCCTCACCAGTTTAATTGAGGAGCTACTGATTTCAGGTGGAATCAGTCGTCAAGAAAGAGGAAGCAATAGTATAAGGACTATGTACAGGGTGGGCAAAACTAAACTGACCGGGAACATATTTATAAGCCTGACGCAGAATTGACCCTAGTTAGTGAACAGGAGAACCGCTCATCACAGGAAATGCAGGAAACTGTGATTTCGATGCACCAATCAGCAGCTGTCCCCCGAGTGCGTCGCTGTGTCATTACGTGTGAGACGTGTTTAGCGATCAGTTGAATGCAACACAAAATGTTGCTTACGATAAAACGTCGAGTGTTAAGCGAAGCACGATTCGTGGCAAAACTTGTGCGGAATTGTCTGCGCAAGAATAAAACCTCCAGTAAAGTACGCAGTGCAAACGTTAGTAGCAAATTGGCGTGAAACGGTGTCTGTAGAGAATTAAAAAACTTAACTTTCGGAAAGTGTTCGAACACCAGAAGAGTGAAAGAAAACCTTGAACGAAATCTGACCAAATCTCAACTACATTTTGGTGTGCAAGTTAAGAGATCGTCGTGTGGAAACATTTGCAGTAAGCATCAGCATCAGCATCCTTGCAAATTTGCTGTTGTGCATACTTTAAAGCGTCCAGACAAACCTAGGGGCGTTGAGTTCTGTCGGTGGACTTTTGGATCCTCAGATTTTCATTTTTTCAGATGAGGCCATTTCAAGCCTCTTCTGTGGTGTTCATTAACAAGGTCAATCCAGTTTGATTTTGCCCACCCAGTATTACCTTAACCCTTTCAGACCGAGTACGCACAATTGTGCGGGTTCGTATTTTAGTTATCCCTGGCCGTAGTTGATGTTTTTTCGGCGCTAGACCGGACTGCAGTGGCTGTGCGGGACTCGTGGCGTGTATTTCAATTGCTTTTAGTATGCGCTTGACCGCCAGGGCGAAGGAAGAAGAGTTTAAAAAGCACAGTTGATCGGCGAGATGGCAGGAAGCAGTAGTGCCGAAAGTAAATATTTATTTATTGCATGTATGTTAATCTAGAAGCTTTACTGAATACCGGAATATATTCAATGAAGTGTGTACATTGGTTAGTGAACGTAAATTTTGCAGATACATCATCGTATGTGATACAACGAGGTTTTGAATTTTGATACGCACAACTGTGTGGGTCCTGCTTTTCGGATGTTAGTTTTTATTTTGTAAAATAAACTGTCAATATGTGTATTGAGGAGCATTTTAGTAAGTTTTTGACATACAAACAAAAATTCACACCTCCTGTTTTCTTTCAGGACTGAAAGGGATAATATCCGCACTCAATTTGGTGTGATGTATATCATGCTCAAAATAAGAGATCTAGATAAACTCTTCTTGGTGGTGCCGTTTAACAGGAATATTTGCTCATATTGAAGGATCGGACTATATGAGTCAAAATCCAATATTAGATGTGATCAACGGGAAGCAAGGTATTGTAAACGATTTTTTTAAAGGATTTGCCGAACATATTAGAGAGTGCGTTTGGGTTCATGAGTGGTATGTGGGCGGGCATTATACTGTTAAAATTCTATTCTCTCTGCAAGAACACAGTGGGCGAAGAGAACTATAGACTATGGCTCCCCACCTCTTGATCCTCCAATAGTGGCTCCCGTAAACAATGAACAAAGTGTCAATTGTCTTCTCGAACCCATTGTCAGAATACATAAACAGTATCGCCTACCTGTCGTAGGAGGTGATTGTAAATAGAAAAGCCAGAGAGCTGTCAAATAGGGAGCGTGGGTAGGCAACCATGGACTCATAGCTGAACCTGGCATTGCTTCCTCGTGCTATGGCCAGTTTTCTCAATTTCATATATCCTATCTGACCTCAGTTCGCTAACTCCTGTTCTTTTCCGACCCAAACGGTATGATGTTTTCAAATCTCAATTTTCGAGTCCTTCGTAGCTGTTGTCCTTTGGACGATACCTTCATTTTTGTAAAGATCGGAACTCCTCCATATTTCCGTCTGTTTAATGTTAATAGAGTTACCCTATTCTACTTCCGCTTAAAACAAAACAAAAATTTCCACGATCATCACCACTAACTCACGCTTATCTCTCTTATCCGGCCTTCCTGAGTCAACTCTATTGACTCCAATGGTATTAGACTTGCAAATCCTTTTTCACACCTTTAGTGCCCCTTTCCTCCCTTTTTTCCGATACCCCAATTCTTATAAAGGCCCCACTATATTTTCTGATTGGTTAACAGAGGATGGTTGCCCAGGTGTAATTCATCTTAAAATTTTAATCAAACATGTTGGAAGGTAGCAACGGGGGTTTAAGAACTTCGCAGGCACTTACGTCTTTTGTCATCCAGAGAAGTCTGCTGTGGCAGAAAATAAAGGGAAACATTTTATATCTCGAATCATTCGTGACGTGATAGAAATGGCTAACCCGCTAATAATTTTAACAAAACTGAACTCGATAGCTGCAGTCGCTTAAGTGCGGCCATTATCCAGTTTTCGGGAGATAGTAGGTTCGAACCCAAATGTCGGCAGCCCTGAAAATGGTTTTCCGTGGTTTCCCATTTTCACACCAGGCAAATGCTGGGGCTGTACCTTAATTAAGGCCACGGCCGCTTCCTTCCCACTCCTAGCCCTTTCCTGCCCCATCGTCGCCGTAAGACCTATCTGTGTCGGTGCGACGTAAAACAACTAGCAAAAAAAATTAACAAAGGTGACGAGTGTATACTGAGTAGATCATGGCTACCCTCCATAGTTAACTTGTCAACATCTTTCTTTTTGGCTCTGGAGGCCTTGGACTGAATTAAATTTGTAACAGTCTCTCTCTATCTTGAGACTGGTTACTATGAAGTGACAGTTGCAAATACATTATTTGTTAATGCTCTGAAGACGATTTTTGTCGCAGGTTCGAAACGCGTCCGCAGATTATAAACATTACGCGACCTAATATCCCCAAATTAATATTATAATGTCAATCACTACTACTACTTTGTCGATGCCACATTAAAACATTACTGCTCTGAGCACTAAGATAGAATCTGCTGTACACTAGGAATGCAGTATAGAAGGTGAACGTTTACTCCAAACTAAAAACTGTCGAATGTTGATCGTGAGTGCTCCCTGTGGGCAGGGGTGGTAGAATAACATCCTGGGTATGCCCTGTCTGTAATAAGAGACGATTACCAGAAGTATTGAGACGATTGCTGGTCGAGAGGTTTCTAGGTGTATCCTGCTTCAGGACGGTGACCTGACTAATTAAGACGGACAGGTAGTCAGTCAGGTGAGTATGTGTGTGTTCGGTTCAGTTCTGCTAGCGATTGAGATGGTTCGCTCGAGTGAGTGGTGCACTGGATCAGCCGGTGGACACTGACGATTGGTTGTGTGTGTGAACTGACGGTGAGAGCGGGACAGTGCAGGTGAGTGACGAGGGACCGCCGTGAGTGTACGGACCACGTACAGAAATGTAAGACAATGTTACGAGCCCGCAAGCTGTGAACTCTGTGATCGTGAAATTGTAGAACTCTTTGCTCCTAGAAACTTTTCCTCTCGATATAATATTCGTCTTGCCAGTAATAAAGAAACAAACTTAATTCTAACAGGTCTTCTTCCCCTATTCTTTCTCATCCTGTACAAATCATCTATATCCCTTTCAGTACAGTCAACGCCTACATTCAATTTCATTAGCTTTAAGACTGTTTCCATGAATTCCATCGTGGGTTTTCCTCCAGGCCGTAAACAATAATGTGTCTTCTCTCCTTCTCCTCCGTTCTTCTGCTATCCCGCTATTGAATATTTGAACTTGTTCTTCGAGTGCCTTAATCCTCTGATTTAATATCGCTCTTTCTTCTTTGTCTTCTCTCATCTTCTCCTTTATTTATTTTAGTTCTTCGGTCAGCTGCCCTTCGTACCCTTAATTTGCTGAGACTGCACCTGAACATTTCTTGGATCTAGTCAGCCTGAGAAGCTTCGCACACAGCTTCTTTGACTTTCTCCATGTCCTCCCATGACAATAAACCTGGACTCATCTCGACCCCTCCAATGAATAGTAGAGTATCCACTATAGATACCGCCATCAACAATTCTACGAGGCCTATTTTTTATTATCTCCTATTTTTCACTCCGCCTTAATCAACTTAACCCGGGTGTGCCATCGCCCTAGCACACTGGTGCACTGTTACGCCCATACTGCTTTCCCGGCACTTCCGTATCGTTACCACACACGTCTGGTCACTAGCTCAGCTCAGCAAAGACTGTCCAGTGTCATTTTTTACTGCCATAGGATATACCGGGTGTATGCATAAGTTTTTGCCGGTTTTCTGGTAAAGAAAACACGTAATTTTCAAGATAAATTCAGTTCTTGTTTACTCAAAATATTAGCTATCGGCTGTGTTATGAATGCTATGACACGAAAACTGCTTGTCTTTTGCGGCAAACCATTCCTCGAGTCATTTTCCAGCTTCCTAGAAATTGCTAAATTGATGCTCTGCGAGCGCATGGTCCATTGATGCGAAGAGGTGATAGTCAGATGGCGCTAGGTCGGGGCAGTACGGCGGGTGTGGAATGATGTCTCATTCAAGCGATTTCAAGGTGTATTTCACTGGTTTTGATGTGTGAGACGGTACATTGTCGTTAACAAAACCACTTTGCCATATCTTCTCGCCCATTCCGGTCGTCTTTCGATCAGTGCGTGATTTAAATTAATAATTTGTTAGCGATAGCGTTGTGCATTAACGGTTTCGCCAGACATTTGCTCGTCTTCTCACTTTCGTGGTCTATCAGAGCGTACTGCCTTTCACATAGAAATCACCACGTTTAAATGGTCGAAACCTAGTCTCACATGTTCTAATCGATGGAACGTGTTCACCATATGTTTCTATCAGCAAACGATGACTTTGCACAGCCTTTTTATTTTGATTAATTAAGAAAAGCAATGTGTGCCGCAAATGTTCTTTTTTCAGGCACAAACGTCGACATGATGACTGAATGATACAACACAGACGCTAGTGTTTGGTGGACTCAACTTGTGTATGTTGGTAGGTTGATGTGAGACGAACAAACTGACGTGTATGTCAAATTCATACGCTGCGTACTGCTCGCTGGCGCCATCTCTTAGTCAAACTGGAAAAGACTAATGCATACGCCTGGTAACTCTCAGTTATAGAAAAGATGCGGTGTGTTTGTTCTAGTTTGTAAGTGTCACAGCGAATAGTTAGTGTATGTGAACAGTGAGAGGCAACACTTGTTCATTTCCGCCTAGGGACCAACTGTGGATATATCTCGATGGATATAATTGAAGTTGAGCTACGAATTATGTTGTCAAATCGTTTGTAAATTACTATCTCATTTGTAACATGCATTCATTACGACGTATGTGAAGTTTGACGAGATTCATGTGGATAATGCATTTATAATGAATGACTGTGTGATGTGATATTCAACAATGTAAAAATGATTAATACCTTGGAGCTTTGATATTAGTTCATTTAAACTAATTTCCCTTTGAATATACATTTCAGTCCGTAAATGATCAGTAGAATTAGCACAAACTCTTAAAAGCCTCCTAATTCCCTGATTCACCTGTTATATAATTCGGAAATCCAATTAAATTGTAATTCTAGGTTGCTTTAAAATTATAAAGTCCTAAATATCAATGAAAGCTGATACTAATGGGTGAAACAATCACAACATGATTTGAGGTTCTATTATTATATTCGCGTGACATATCTATCAGATATTATGAAGAGGCTGAGCTTCAAAACTGTATACAGGGTGAAGTCGAACACCAGGGATAAATTTTAGGAGATTATTCAGGGACTAGGGGACCCGTGCGAGAAATCTCGCATGTTCATAAAGTATGTGGTGGAGTATCCCCCCTGGTGAACTAAGGAATCCACAAATCCGTACAATATTTGAGAGTCTTATTTACCACTTAATGTAATCTTTGATTTTTTAATATTTATGGTATCCACTAGGACGAATGTTCCGGAAGTAATTTTTGGTGTTATCATTCCTTTCTTAACTGATAATTACTGCACATTATTATGACATAAAACAGGCGTCCCAGCGGCCAAAATGTGAATTGAACAGCAATGATGGCGCGTATTTTCCTACAGCAACATTATTTGCAAATCGCACACTTCGTACAATAGTTTTAACTCGTTGTTTTAAAAAAGTATCGATATTTATGAAATGAGAGTGCAGTTCGTCGATGTTAATCTCTATTATCTTTCTTTTGAACGCTCATTTGTCACGATCGGTTAATTGTGAGCGCCGCAAAAGGGATCTACACTACTGAAATAATATATATGATACATTCTGAGTGTATGTGTACAAGGGACCCGTGGTCTCCAGTTGCTTGTTAAAGAGTAATTGCATTTCGTTTGATTTGTTGTCACACTTAGTTTGTCCCTACAATGCACTGAAATAATAAATGCTAGTTCTTGACGAACGCCGCGGTGTCGGAATTTTGCCTCGCAGGAGTTTTTTAAGTTGCAAGAATCATGGTGATCAACATTGTAAACAGTACCTGTAAGAGAACAAACACTCTGTGACAGAATTGTACGTGTTTCGTCTGGGGGTTGTTGCATTACTCTGTGCTTTTTTTCTACAATTTGTTTTTAAGTGGCACCGACGTCTTATGGCGACGATGGGATAGGAAAGGTATGGGAGTTGGAAGGAAGTGGCCGTGGCTTTAATTAAGGCACAGCATTTCCCTGGTGCGAAAATGGGACACCACGGAAAACCATTTTCGACGTTGCCGAGACTGGGGTTCGAAACCCCTCTCCCGGATTCAAACTCACAGATGTGCGCCCCTAACCGCACGGCCAACTCGCCCTGTCTCTATATTTTGTGTTGTACATTTCGGTTATTGTATATTATAGGCTTGCATTTACTCCATTTCCCATGTTGTACGTTTTATTTGTCGGTGTAATTCGGCTTCACCTGTATTATGCAAATCTATGTCGTACTCTGTTTGCGGAACCATACTTGTCGTGTAATTAATAATATTGTTAATACTGATATTTTACACTGTGTAAATTAGTATTACCTACTAAATGTGTGTTAGTAACTTCTCAGGGTTAAATAAATGACCTGTCTATTTAGCTATTTAACATATTTCCCCCTCGGTAGTCTTTCATACTTCTAATATTAACAAGGGCCAAATACATGGATAATATAAATGATCTATCTCCCTTAGTTTATCAACAGGAATGCAGATAGCAATATATCGCATTGAATTACTCATATTTCTGCTACAACTTTAAACAGAGGAAGTTGTGTGACCTTGGGAGCACAATGACAAAGACTGGCGGCGCAGAGGAAGACGTCAAGGCTCGAATTCGGAAAGTAAATAGATTCTTCGTTTTACTATACCCTATTTGGAAGAGCAGTAACCTTTGACAAAAAACCAATGTCCAACTTGTTAAAACGTATGTGAAGTCTGTTCTCCTTTACGGCTGTGAATCGTGGCAGGTCTCTAAACAAATCACACACCAACTCCAAGTGTTCGTGAATCTCTGTTCGCGGCGTATCATCAATAAAAGTTGCCCTGCGGTGATCGCAAACAAAAACATGGGGAAGAAAACAAACCAGAAACCTTCTGATGTAGAAATAAGAGAAAGAAAGTGGGGTTGGATAGGACACAGATTGAGAAAACAGGACGAAGCAGTTGAAAAGTCTGTCTTAGAATGTAATACAAAAGAAATGAAGGAAGTGTAGAAGACATTGGAGGCGAACCGTTAGAGAGGAACTGTTTGGAATTGGGGAGAACATGTGATGGAGTAAAAGACGTGCCGAGTGGAATGTGTTCATGGGCGTCCTGTCTCCACAATGAGAAATAGGATTCAGATTAGATTAGACTGTTACAACTTTAGGTACAATTTTTAAGGAAGGTATCGAGTCGTATCCTTTTCTGCTAACTGATGATATTAGTGTTTACAGTGAAGAATTACAAGTGCATAGGAAGTATTTTTTACCCTATTAAAACACGCTCTCAAAAAAAACATACCTTCCCTCAAATCTTTGATCGTCATAGTGCTTACATTTAGTTCTAAGTTTATATATACCGGGCGAGTTGGCTGTGCGCTTAGGGGCGCGCAGCTGTGAGCTTGCATCCGGGACATAGTGGGCTCAAGACCCACTGTCGGCAGACCAGAAGATGGTTTTCCGTGCTTTCCCATTTTCACACTAGGTAAATGCTGGGGCTGTACCTTAATTCAGGCCACGGCCACTTCCTTCACACTCGTAGGCCGTTCCTCTCCCATCGCCACGAACCTACTACGCTGGCGTAGCAGGGGGAGAGGTGATACTCCCACGTGGTGCGTCCCAGGTGTAGGATAGGGGGGGTCTTAACCAGCTTGCCGTCGGACTTGGGGGAAATAAAATACCTCTCGCGGACGAAACACACAACCCCATGTAGGTGGGGGATGCAGACGGAGAATGCACCTACGGTATCCCCTGCCTGTCGTAAGAGGCGACTAAAAGGGGCGACCAAGGGATGATAAAATTAGAACCACGAGTCTACTTGTAATTAGTACCATCACGCAGGGAACACCATGGGTCGCATTTACTTGCGCGTAGTACCACTATGTTAGGTACACAATAGGTTTGTCATTAGTAGCGACAGTGTGTGGATCAGGATGAGGGTCTTGCAGCAACTGTGATTCGTACCCCTATATGAGTGACACCATGGCTCTGTCTTGCCCATGCTTAGTCCCCACTATGTGAGGAATACTACGGGATAGTGCGAGTCCCTGTGGTTAGTCCACTTATATGAGGAACGCCATAGGTTTGCGTTGCCTTTATAGGTTTGCGTTGCCTGTAAATGGCGCCGCAATGTGCGAAACACTATAGGTCTGTGTTACATGTGCGCATTACACTACCTGTGAACAGTACCATAATGGGTGGAATACCGCGAGTCTACGCTACTTTTGATTAGTACCGCAACATTACACATAGCATGGTTCTACTTTCCTAGCGATAAGTACCATTATGAAGAGCCGATGACCAGGATTTTGGGCCCGTTTCGACTACAAGCATCATCGACTCAGTATTGTGCTATAAAAGCAGTCCCTTGGTCAATAATCCTATTGTTTAACGCTAGTTTCTGGGAATGTGGACACTGCGGGTCGGATCCACTGATTGTTTTAACTTCATATCCATCCATCCATTCTTCGTCCTCACGTTTTCGAATTCTGGTCAGTGGAGGATTATGAATTTTAAAATTGTCATAACATTTCGTCTCATTTCGTAGCATTAGGGGCCGATGATCTAGATGTTTTCTTCTTCTTCGCTTTGCCTCATGACTGAGGCGTCGTGACTATCATAATATTCAGCCACTTAGACTATGCTGCCTCTTGTCATTTCTTGATGGATGCAGTATTTTTGTATCCGTCACTTGGCACAGGCCAGAGCAAAGTGTAGCTTCCACGGAAGTCCCTGTCTCATCCATGGCTGTGACAATATGGAAGCTGCTGGGGTATGAGTAGTGCTGAGTAATGACATTTGGAGCACGACTAGTGTCTGAGTGTTATGAAAGGTGTTGCTCATAGGATCAGTCGTGCTGCAGTAGCACCTTCCGGTCCAGTGAGGAAAGCAATGGCAAACTACCTCACTCCTTATCTTGCCTAGTACTTCTCATTTGGGCTCTGCCATTGGTTTTTGTGGTTTACCTATAACTGCATAGCCTTTGGTGATGCTATTTGAGGATCCAACCAGCCTCTGGGCTTATGACCTAACAAACAACAACTAGACGATGGACCATACTCCGCCATCCTTCCCTATCTAAAGCTTTCAATGTGGTTGTTCTAAGAGAACTCTGTAGGGAACCGTTCACCATGTCAATCCATCGTGTTGGTACTCGTCCTCGTTGTCTGGTTCCCTGGACTTTGCCCTCAACAATCAGATTTTGAAGACTACCATCTCGGCTCATTATATGTCCAGAGTAGCGTACGATCCGCTGGGAGACCTTACACGATAGACGAACTTTTATCTGAAGCTGGTTCAAGATTGATGTGTTCGTGCGATGAGCTGCCCAAGGAATCCTCAACATTTTCCTCCAAAACCACATTTCAAAGCTTTCCTTCCGTTAACGATCACGTTTGAGGATGGTCCACGTCTCCGCACCATACAAGAAGACTGAGAAGACTAGAGATTCATCGAGCTTCTTTTTTGTATTGATGGTGGTGATATTATCTTTCTAGATCTTCCGCAGACAGATCATTGCTACCTTTGCTATTTCAAATCTTTGCTTTATTTCACCTTTGGAACCACCAGAATTGGAAAGTAAGGAGCCTAGATATACATACTAATGTACAAATCCACACCCTCAAATCTGTTTGATATGTGGACTGTTGTTGTTCTTGCGACCAACGATCATGACTTTGGTTTTCTGTCGATTTAGGCGTAATCCAATTTCTAAGCTTGCTTCCTCCACTCTCTTGATCAGCTCTGTCAACTCCTCTTCAGATGATGGTATCAAGGTGGTATCATCAGCAAATCTCAAGTTGTTAATCTTGGAAAATCCTTTGTCCTAGTCATCTTGTGCAGTTCTCATTGCATATTCACCATAGTGATTGAAAAGTAACTGTGACAGGATACATCCCTTACGGACTCCAACCCTCGTACAAAACTGCTGTGACTGTTCATTTTGAATCTTCACAGTGGCTGTATTTTCCTTAAACAAGGACTTGAGGAGGTCGATCAAATGGAGTGGCAAACCCATGTCATCCAAAATTTTCCAAAGATGGTTCCATTTGACAGTATCGAAGGCCTTTTTGGTAGTCAATAAAACACAGGTATACCGGAACATTCAATTCTCTAGCCTTTTCTGTGATTTGTCTTAGACTTAAGATCTGTCCTCGAGTGCCTTTTCCTTTCATGAATCCTGTCTGGATTTTATGAATTTGATACTCTAGGAATGCCCGGAGTCTCTCATGCCGGATATGAGGCACAACTTTAGTGGCTCAGACGGTTGAAGCACTAGCCTTCTGACTCCAACGACAGGTTTGATCCAGGCTCAGACCGATGGGATTGGAAGGTGCTCAAATACATCAGCTTCGTGTTGGTAGATGTTAGGCCACTTTAAACAACAAGCATCATCATCATCATCATCATCACATGTCCCATCATCGCCATAAGACCTATCTGTGTCGGTGCGACGTTTAATAATGATACGCCCATTCGAGATCAAAATAGGACTGCGCTCTAGAAATGGTAATGAAGGAATGGTTTAAAAAATGTCCCCGAAAAATAAAAATAGGTAGGAAAATCAAAACAAATTGCCTTAGTTTCGCTGACGACTTGGCACTTCTACCAACTTATTTAGATGAAGCAAAAATACAGATACCAGAACTTCAAGAAATTTCAATTAAAACTGGCTTTAAAATATAAGTCGTAAAGACAGAAATTATGTTCCAAATATGATCTAAATTAAAAGAAGTACGCCTAAGTATAAATGCTAATGAGGTCAAAATTATAATCCATTTCTAATACTTGGGAGATGTAAAAAAAAAAATGAAATGGTGTATGGCTTTTAGTGCCGGGAGTGTCCGAGGACAAGTTCGGCTCGCCAGATGCAGGTCTTTTGATTTGACTCCCGTAGGCGACCTGCGCGTCGTGATGAGGATGAAATGATGATGAAGACGACACATACACCCAGCCCCCGTGCCAGCGAAATTAACCAATGATAGTTAACATTCGCGACCCTGCCGGGAATCAAACCCGGGACACTTGTGGCCAAAGGCCAGCACGCTAACCATTTAGCCATGGAGCCGGACACCTGGGAGAAGTAATAACAAACACCGTAAAGGAAAACCCTCCATCCAAATAAGAGCAAGCAGAGAAATTAACCTGGCACATTCACAAATTAAATGCCTGTCCATACATTCAATACTAAAACACTACAACGCAGTTATAAAACGGAACCAAGTTGCTCATAGGATCGGTTGATGCATGCATTTCTGTGGGTTTGGCAGACTGATATGTAATAGCAAATTCTGGCTCAGTGCAGAAAGCAACGGGAAACTTCCTCCCTCCTCATTTCCCTAGTACGCCTCTTCAGTGGTGCCTAGTCCATCTATGACAGCTGATGGCGGTGCTGTCGAGGATCCAACCAGCCTTAGGGCTGAGGACTGAACACAAATACACGTACATGTTATCGAGGAATGTAAGTCTACATTAAAATGGTGACAAATTTCCCTTGCGAAAAATCAAATGATCATAAATGTTTTTCGATGAATGAAACTCAAATTGATGAGGACTAATTTACTTGCATGAGACATCTGACATCTCACCTTCCGCAGGAGGTCAGAGGGATATCAAACCTCGGAAGATTTAAAAGTATGTGTTCAAATTATCTCTATGAAACGAGCTCGTAGTGCGACAGTCTTCTTCTCCTTCTTCCTCTTCTTCTTCTTCTTCTTCCTCCTCCTCTTCTTATTATTATAATTATTAGACTATTATTATTATTATTATTATTATTATTATTATTATTATTATTATTATTATTATTATTATTATTATTATTATTATTATTATTATTATTATTCATCAATAGTGTTAGAAAGTACTCAGCTGTGGTTTACTGCATAGTTATCCTTATCCCTATCCCCATTTTGCAATGTTTTTCACCCACAGTAAACACATGAAAACTGTAACATTCGTCAATGTGATATATTTCTGGAATTGGACAAATTAATTGTAAATATTAGCAGGTTTATCTATATTATTATTATTATTATTATTATTATTAGCGTATTCTCCCAATAATGGAAGACGTTAAGCAAACAACTCAATCAAGCTTTCTTTGGGTTCTTCTTGTTCTTCCAATAGGCTTTCATTCTCTCTGAGAAGGCTTGTTTACGTTCTTCCGACCATTTCGGTCTGCACTGTTTTTGCTTTGGTTGCTCTGATGTAACTTCCCACTTGTTGACTTTGTGTCTGAAGGTGTCTCTTTCTAAAATGTCTGTTGCACATATGTTTGCGTTTTTGAGGTCCTTTCGAAGTTCGTCCAGCCAAGGTGTTGAATTCTTAAGTGAGCTAACATAATTTAATATTCTTTTTGACAGTCGATTTTCTGGTAATCTTGTGAGGTGTCCAAAGAATTTCATTCGTCTTTTCTTAATGTCAATTTCAATGTTTGAAACTTTTTCTGTTGTTTTGATTGATTGTAGCCTGTAACCATCTTGGGTATATCTTGCTCCTAGGATTTTCCTGATGATCTTCCTCTCTTGCTTTTTTATTTCTTCTAATTCTTGTTTACTGTTAAGTGACAATGTTTCACTTGCGTATAGGACTGTTGGTTTTATGACTGTGTTGTAATGCCGAATTTTTGTCTGTCTTGACATGCATTTTTTGTTGTAGATGTCTTGAACTAACCCTAATGCCTTCTTGACTTTTTGGAGACGGTTTTGCTGTGAGATCTTCTCAAGGCCTGTCAGTTCGATGAATTCTCCGAGGTATTTAAAGTACGAGACCCGGTCGATTTTACCGTATTTTGTTCTCAGGCTCGTGATATCTGTCTTTGAACAGAAGAATTTAGTTTTCTCAAATGAAATCTGTAGTCCCACTCTTTCTGCAGATTCCTTAAGTATCTCAAGCTGCTTGATGGCAGTCTCCTCATCCTCTGTTAAAATCGCCAGATCGTCCGCAAATGCAAGGTATGGTACGTAGAGGTGGTTTTTGGGAAGCCCAATCGGATCGGTTTCCAAGATTCACGTTTCTTGAGTTCCTTCTCCCATCCTTCCATAACCTTGTCTAGGACGACGTTGAACAGAATAGGAGAGAGTCCATCACCTTGTCTCACACCTGTTTGAATGTCGAAGGGTTCTGAAATTTCTCCCATAAATTTCACTTTAGATTTTATGCCCGTTAGTGTTTGTCTTATGAGTTCTAGGGTTTTGGGATCTAGTCCTCTCTCTTCTAGAATTTGGAATAGTGAGGGTCTGTCTATCGAATCATATGCCTTTTTGAAATCTACAAATGTGCATACTGTAGGCTTTTGTCTGAGGGCTCGTAGTTTAAGTATGGTTTTGAGGTTGAAAATTTATTCTGGGCATGACCTGTTTGGTCTGAATCCTGCTTGAAATTCTGATAATTTGGGTTCTAATTGTTGTTGTGTTCTATTATTATTATTATTATTATTATTGAAATTCGTTCTTTGCTGTTTGTTAATTTCTTCGTAGGAAGCAAAACGTTAATTTATATTGTGTATTATAATAGTTACTTTTATGTACAGCAGGATAGCATAGTACCATAGTAATTTGTTTCAGTCTCTTTTTTCATTTATTCAGTATGTTATATATTTTTATGTTAATTATGTATTTCACTGGATAAGTGTAAAACAGGGACACGTGTCCCTAACTTTGCCAGTTAAAATAAATCATATCTATCTATCCATCCATATATCTATCTATCTATCTATCTGTGTGGAATTTGGAGTCTATAATTGTAGAATTCAGTGCCTATGAAACGACCAAGAATTAAGTAATCAGTTCTCTGGGATATGATAAGATGAGGTCTCTTTTACAAAGAAAAGAATTCTTCTATATGTCTCTCATTCCTGGCCTTCACATCACAGCCCGTATGGTTGCTAGGTAACACGTTTTGTATCGCTAATTTCTTGACGTAAATTATCTGATGACACTCAGACATAAGATACATCCGTGGATTATGAGTTTGCGAAGCGAAAAGTTTACTCCTGCCATGCCCATTCGTTGTGGAAATTTGTCACTGGCTGATCTTGTGGAGAACTTTTCAAATGTTCACATTCCATTTTCTCGAAATTAGGTTAAGGTTGCGCCTTGCAATTCGATTCAGTGAATGATATCGCCATAACATGTACTGAAAATCGATCAAAACTGAACGGACACATTGTCATAGCCTCCTTTTGGATGTAGGCGTGGTTGCTAAATGCTTAGGGAAGTTTAGAAACCAGTTACATTTGGATTTAATAATTGTCAATATCATAGTATCTGTAAACAATATCCGGAAATTCCCTTGTCGGGACGTTCCTTAAAGTCCTGTGGAAGAACACATCGTCTTCAAGCTGGTCACAAAGAGAGGAGACGACAACCCATACACACTACTGTACCGTGAGTTCTGCTTGTTAGGGAAGTTTCTAATAAAGCGTCTTTGTGACCAGAAGAAGATCTCTAATATCAAAGACGAATGCTCCTATCAAAGGGACAATGAGGATTCAAGCAAGGATTTTGACGGTTGAAATTTCTTTTCCGTAATTTCCTACTGTCTGAGACATGAATTCTATTCTTCTTATAAAGTTAAAAACTGGAGAACAGAAGTAGAGAGGGTATCAAATTGTATAACTCAGCTTGTGATTTCCGAGATATTTCTAGTCAGAATGAAAAAATGAAGGACTGTGTGAAACATAGAGGTAGCGTGTCTCTTGGTGATTGTCTTGAGAAAGAGTATAGCTAGGAAAACATCATACCTTAATTAACGGTAATCAGAGGGGGAAGGAAGAGATCTGACCCTGAGCAGAATGAAGGTATCGTCAAAAGAAAGACCAGGAAGGGAATCGGAGTTTGATTCTCGGCCAGTTCAAGGATTTAAATTACGAATATAGGGCTGAAAAGAATTTATTCAGCCTCGTGAGACCAGATGAGGAGGTGTCTGATGTGAGAAACAGCGGTATCTTCATGAAAGCCAAGCAAAACGGCTAAATATGTCCCTAAACTGACCACGGGTCACTTGGAAATCTACAGATCATTTCGAAGGACAACAATTACCTTGGCACACCATGACCTTTGTATTGTGTTGTTTATTTATTTATTTATTTATTTATTTATTTATTTATTTATTTATTTATTTATTTATTTATTTATTTATTTATTTATTTATTTATTTATTTATTTGAGAAGTAATATCACTGGACAGAAAATTAATCTCCCCTGGATAAATCATTACAAGCGTCATTTAACACCGTGTGACTTCGCCTCTGAACTTGATAAGCTTCTGGATTCGGTTAGGAAGTGAGTCAACAAGGTTGTGCAGGTACATCGCATCCAGATTAAGCCACTCACCGAGGATTTGTTCTCGTAATCCCATCAAAATGCGGGGAAGCTGATTTCGGCGTTTTACCCGCTGTTCCAACATGTCCAACAGATTTTCAATGAGGTTCAAGTCAGTTGATTTTGCAGGCCAATCGATTTGTGATGGGGTGGGTGTTCATAAAACCAGTCACATATGCGTGCAACCCGATGAAATTTGCTGTTGTCATCTTGAAAAATCAGGGTACCATCATGCAGATGTTACCTGAAATGCAACATCTGATCTCCTCAATGAGCGGGCCCAATCCGCGACGATAAACACCCCTCCCCCTCTCCCAAAACCTCACAGACCCACCTCCGGCTTAAACCTGACCTTGCACACATCCAGGATGAAATCATTAATTTGGCCTTCGGTTCACTCGATGACGTGCGTCATTGGAATACAGGCAAAAAAATTGTTTGTCAGACCACGTTACATTCTTCCAGTTAGCTGCTGTCCACTTTCGATGAATTCTAACCAACTGAAGAGACGCAGCTTTCTGTGCCTGTATAAGCAATGGCCTCTTGTGAGGTGACCCACTCCAAAATGTGTTTGCATGCAGTTCCTGTCACACTATTCTCTGGCTTATTTATTCGTGTCAGTAGCACAATATCGATTACAGATGCAAATTAGATAAAATATATGAAATTACAATCTTCACATAAAATTAGTTATTTACAAAATATCGGCCCAGAATTTGGCCACGTTAACAGGATTGATACTGGCCTGTGCCAGATCAAGTTCTGTGCATTTAACAGGGCATAGAGGGCAAATAATAAGGTGCCTTGTCGTTTGTACCACGCCGCATTCACATAGTGTCTGATTCCCCTTCAGGAGGCCCCATTTCTTCGTATTGTCCTTTGATTTTCCAACGTCTTCTCTTAGTCTGTTCAGTGCCTTCCATACAGTCCAGGTTTCTTCATGACCAGGGGGAAGCTTTTCCTCCAATTTAAGCGTTCTAGATGATTCCAGATTAGAAGTCTGGTCTTCCTTGCATCTGCAATAGCGGGGGATGAGGAGTGCATAGAACTGTTCCTGGACTTCAATCGAATTCGTGCTAGTTTGGGTCCATGTAGGGGGTGGGTTGATCTGGTAGAAGCCCGTAACCTCTCCATATTTGCAGCTACTTCGCGTCTGATCTCAGGAGGGGCTATTCCTGCGAGGGAGCACAGTTTGTCTGTTGGTGTTGGTTTCAAACATCCTTTAATATGTCTGCATGTTTCATTCAGGGCGACATCACCCTTTCTGGTATGTGTAGATTTATACCAAACTGGAGTAGCATACTCATCTGCTTAGTAACAAAGTACTAAGGCTAATAGGTTTGGATGGACCTTCCTTCACTGACTGCAACAATTCCTGTCGGATTTGGAAGCGATTTTGATTCACCAGCCGTGAAACGCGTTCCGAACCCTCTTAGTCAGAATTTATTTCCGACCACAATTCTGACATTGCGTTTCGTAGCCACGTGTGGTGCACCAATGTTTGTAGACACGCTGAACAGTTCGCTGCGAAACACCAACAAATCAAGTAACTTCACGCACCGTATGGCCATGAGCAAGGCGAAACACGATTGCCCCTTTTTGCCACTTTGTCACATCCTTATATCTATCCATGTTAACGTACTCTGTCCGCTTGAAACATCAAAGCCTCACTGGTCGCTAGTGCCCTGCGCTCACGTAGAGGCAGTGAGCGTGCGGTTGAGCATGGGATTCGTTCACTGCGCCATCTGTACAGGCTTAACGATCCATCTCTGCGTAGACATTTTTTGTCCGTCGAGAATAGTTTTTACCACAAGCTACTCGAATTCATGATCTTAAGTTTCCTCTTTATTCAAAGTCAGCATCGGTCTACAAGTAATACAAAATATATGCAACAACCATGGATATGTTTCAGGTCTGAGGGTCTATCTGGAAAAAGCGTTATGTATTTTGCGCGGAGAGAAAACCGACACAACGCTGACGAAATTACTGGGTGACTGTAATCGTTGTGAACACAAAGGGGGCATCCAGTAAGCTTGTAGACGTCGCATACGTTTGTTCGTCACTAACTACGTTTCCTGCGAACCAGGAGTAGCACTACAAGCAAAGCTTTGTGGACCGGGCCTGCATTTATATGTATTTATAAGAATTAACCGATATTATGGAATCTCGTCTGCACCAGTAAAGCTGACAGCTTGCTTGGATGTACGGGAGATATTCTGTAAACCTGTAAGCGAATCCGTAGTTGGTATGTATTTTCTTGTCATATGCATCAAAACCAGTGTTTCCAACTCATCAATACAAAAAGTAGGTACACTGTATAAAATATATAGCTTAAATGGATAAAAATTACCGACTAAAATAGCTTTAAAAAGGCTAGATGAACTCACCGAGCTCCAACAAGTGGTCACAATGTGCTGACAAAAACAATGCTATTTTACCCTCTGCTTCACGCAAGCCTAATGAGCTTGTTGTGTGGAAGTATATTGTTTATCGCGTTGTGCACGTGGTCTTAAGTCAAACACTTTGATTTTATTTCACATTTACAGTATTAGTGGCTAAAAATGTGGCTAATAGCTACATAGCTAATAGAAAATGACTTTTTAAAATATCTATAAAAATGGGTAAATTGGCGATACTGACCAAAACTGTCTCTTCGAACTCTCTGTAGCATATCTGCATCCTAGGTTCAACTAGGTTCATCAAATATTCAAAATCCATTGGATTTCTTACTCATGTACATAGATCACTTTTATGGCCATACTTATGTTTCCATTTACTTTATTACTTATTGTGTTCTCTTTATGCATTGCTTATTTTTTCCAGTTTGTATCTTACATTTTCATTATGACTTTGTCTCTTTCTCATTATCTTTACGCTCCGAATTTTATTCTATTTTATTTGTTGAACTCTGGTTTCTTTACTTATTATGTGTTGTCCAAATCTGTAATTTTTAACTTATCCTTGATTTTATGATAGAATTGTGCATTTCCTTTATATATGTATTATCTGTAAATTAATTATGTGGTTAAGTGTAAGATAGCGTCACGAGCCCTAACTTCGCCACTGCTAAAGTCAATAAATAAATAAATAAATAAATAAATAAATAAATAAATAAATAAATAAATAGGAAATCATATAACAGAATGATGGCATACTTCGTTCTTGAAATAACATCATCAGATCTTATCAAATCACATTGAAAAATATTTAGAAATATAGCAACGCAAACACATCAAGGTTTGTTAAAAAATGAGAAAAATTGTGACTGAATGTTGGTGTAAGTTTAGGGAAAAGAAGCCGAAAGCAGGACGGACGTGGCACATCATGAACAGCTTCCTGTCCATCACAAAAGCGTTTGAACCCGTCATAAATACATTTTATGTCATCATCATGAGCCGTTTTCTAGTCGTCGCTCGTCTTCTGTCCTCATCTCCCTAATCTTCCTTACCTTCCTCTCACTCCCTCTTGTCTAATTTTCTCTTTCCTCTATGCTCGTCCCTATCCTTTTCCATATTTTTTATCTCTTCTTTCTCATTCCCTACTTTTCTATCTTTTTCTCCTCGTTTTACGTATCTGCATATCCAATACTCTGGTCCCCTCCATTTTTTTCAGTCCTTCTCGTTCAATATAAACAATTTTATTTAACTTGTACCTACGAAACCCCATTGAACTAAAACATTTCCACGTCACATTTTGTTCATCCCTACTAAAACTAATACTTCAGAACTCATATGGCGAATCCCATTATTTACTCTTGACTGATCTATCTACTTTGTGAGGTTATAATACTGTTTATTCTGTTTATTGAGTTTATTAATGCGTTACAATTTGAATGATTATTTCCCTGCCGTCCAATAAATCCCATATCCACCGTATTTTATGTCAGGTCTGTGAAGTAAATTCTGCTTGTAGTGCATTGGAATTTCACTGTGAAATTTAATATATTATTAAGTTACATCAATATGACCACCAAGTTATTGGCAGGACATAAATCACAAAAGGAAAATAATGTACAAGAATGGCGGCTTTTTTCAGTGCCTCTAAACTTGTAATCACTATGATGTCAGTACAGTTTTAATGTAGTCTTTGTATGGCAGTAATTTTCAGAAAATAATCACTAGAGCTTGAAGGCTTAGGTTGTAATAGGTTCGAATGAAAACTTAATGAAGCGAACAAATAGTATTCTCTAGGCCGCAAAATATATGATGATGATGATGATGATGATAATGATGATGAAGGTTTGGTTAGAATGCAAACTAATTTGGTTATTAGGACGTGTCGTCTAGCCCGTTCTCCCGTTATGCAGCAAGAGTAACATAAATTCCAGGGTTCTGGTGGGCCGTACCCCTACAGTGTATGCAACACTCATAATATAAGCGTAGTGTAGGGTAGACAACATTTGGAGATTTGCATAAACATAAGGGGCTCAGCCTATTAAAACCCCTACACGTTATGTTACTATCGTTATATTACGGAAGAGCAGGCTGGAGGACAGTTCCTTCTAGTCACGTTATTTTACATTCTAACATATTACTGCCTAAACATCTGGGCTTTAATAATTACCGTTTATTTTCCTGTGAGTGGAAGCTGCTGACAGTTGTTGGTATTCATTGATTTAAAACTAATCCGAGGGAAAGCTGGTAGGGGCCCGTTACTTCTAAGAAAAGGAAAGGCCGAGGTGGACGTGAAAACGAAGGGATCGCTAAGCCTCTCAAGCCGCTGGTGTCGTAAGATAATAAGTGGTGATAAAGAAATGTCGAATGGAAAGGATGTAACTCCTGAGAGTGACAAAAGTAATTGAAAGCAATGCTGGGGGCCCCACGGTAGCAAACCTACGCTGTACAGTTTAAATCAGAGTTTCTGAATGTTTTCTGTAAGTGTATCTCCAATGGATTCCCATATATTCAGAATATGCACTCCCCATCCCATTCTATATTTATATATACCTATCACTAGATTTTTAGGCGGTGTTACGTTAGAATGCAAACTAATCTAGTTATTAGAAAGTGTCATCCAGCCCGTTCTTCCGTTACATAGCTAGAATAACATAAATTCTAGGAGTTCTTATGGGCTGTAGCCCTAAATTTTATGCAAGACTCGTAACATAATCGTTATGTAGGGTAGACTATACTTGTTATCGCTTTAACCGCTTCAATAAGTTAGCATTCAAACATATCGACGGCATCAAGTATTAACACCGTAACTTTTCCCCTGTAAAACGTCGTTACTTCAGTTCTTCTAGGAGACAACGTGAAGATCTTTTATTGCTGCTAAGTTTTGGGAAGCAGGAGATACGATTTTTACGAGGGTAATCCGATAAATAAGATTCCCTATTTTACAAAAAAATACAATCGGGATATTTAAAGTTGTAAAATACTTTATTTTCATTCTACAACTCGTACACTAATTCTCCACATAGTCACCATTTATGTCAAAACACTTTTTGTATCTTGGCAGCAGTTCTTTGATACCTTCGTCATACTAGGTCGGATCCTTTCTCCGTAGCCAGCGGTTCACCTCCGCTTCCACCTCTTCATCAGTCACAAACCGCTTGCCTCCAAGGTGCCACTTAAGTTGTGGAAAGAGATGAAAATTACTCGGAGAAGGATCCGGAGAATAAGGTGGATGGGGAAAAAGGTCCCATTTGAAGTTCTTCAGCAAATCCTAGGTCCTTTGAGCTGAATGAGGGCGCGAGTATACAGATGAAAAATATCGAAGTAATGGTTTTGTTGTTGATCGTAACTCTTTTGTCTAGCCTCGGACTTACGATATTAATACTTGGAGCCGTCGATATTACTGCTTAAAAATTCAAAGTCTACAGTGTCGGTATTATAATAAAAAGCCAAGACCTGACACTACCGTACAGTTGTAAGACCAGAAGTTTTATATCACAAACACTGAGCTTGAGCAATTAAACCTCAAAACGAGAATAGAAAAACCTAGAACGAAGGATTGGTAGAAAGATGTTAGGGCCAATTAAAAAGGAAGGAACAGGTAGCTCAGAAAAATGAGGAAATGCATAACAAGATGGGCAAAGAAATGGACGTCATCAGGAAAAGAGGCAGAATTTGTTCGGTCATGTGTTTCGTATGTTTGACAGCAGAGTGACGGAATAGATCCTAACACAAATTTGGAATCTCAAAGGTAAACCCAGATTGCACAAAGGTGCGACTGATAATTTGAGGCTGAGCGGGATAACGGAACAAGGTGTCCTAGATAGACGTATCATAAACAAAAAAAATCCAGGATTGGAAGGTACCTGAAGATGAGGTCAAACCAGCGAAACTCATAAGAACTGAACTATATGACGACTTTCAGTTGCCCACATGTGTTTATTATGCAAGTTTATGTTGCCATCTCTAAATATGACCTCGTCTGTGAACAGAACAGATGACAGAAACGCATGTATGTCAGTGGCCATGTGCAAAGCTTGTAACTCAATACCAATGCACTGTAGGATATATTATGTTCATATAAGGGCCATTCAAAAAGAACGAATCTGGAGGCTATAAAATGTAAACCTGTTCCGTTATTTCGAAAGTATTGCCCAGCACTGTTGAGGCACTTGTCCTACTGCGACACAAGGCGGTGAATGGCCTTCTCGTAAAATTCCTGGGGCTGTGTTGTGAACCAGTTCCGAACGTACTGCTTGACGTGTTCGTCCGAGGTAAATCGTTTACCATGTCTTGTCACCAGCGACCACTCGTGACAGGAATTCATTCCTTTCCCTAGCATACCGCAGCAGATGTTCAAGAGAGAGAGGTCCATTCGACATGCTTCCTGTGCTGGTAGAATACTATGAGACACCCACTGGGCACACTTTTGGCGAAATTTCAAACTGTCCTTAATGATGGTGTGAACACTTCCGATGATCACTCCATCCTCTGCGGCAATGGCTGTTACCGTAATTCACCTGTCTTGCATAATGAGGGCATCCACCTGCTGGACAATGGCATCGGTAATGTGGTGTGCATTATCGGCCAACGCTGAATCGCTTGTGCCACGCTTGGACACTTGCAACCGACATGCAGTGTTCTACGTAAAGTTGTGCCATTCTTAGATGAATTTTCGTTTCCCTTACACTCCCTTTATCTTCTTTTGAAGCCTCAATTCATAGTTGTCATGCAGGGCTGGGTACAGTGGACGAACAACGGGTTCGCGTGTTCGGTCTGTCGTCACGTGGTGTGCACCCATGTGCCTCCAACGGCGAGTTTCGGACATTAGCGTTCTTATAGGGACCGCACATTCTTCCTCATACAATTGCATTACGATCCTTTCAGCGGTTTTCTTTTTATAGCCTCCGCCTCGTATCTTTTTGAATGATATATCTCTTCTTGTTGTGATCATAGGAATTACCCCCATTTTTTTAAAAAAAATATTTAGATACACCCAAGGACAGCACGAAATTCACAAGAAAAGTTTTCCAGAGTTAAGGAATTATGAAATAGAAGAGGTTAACTGAACGGCGTCACTATGTTGTTCTCTGAAAGGGTATTGGCAAAGGAACGCAGAAACGAAAAATTATTTTGCATAGGCAGCAATTTCAGGGTGGACTACTGCACACATTAATGGCCCTGACGAGAACAAATAACGACAAATTTTCTTCCAAGCAATATTGAAAACGAATTGAAAAAAAATCCATGAATGTAATGGGCACGTTTCGAACACAGTATACAAGGTAAATTGAAAAATATATAGATGAGATGTGCAGGGACCTGAGAAAACACGCGTATTACGAGGAATATGAAAGTAAAGTTGGAATTGAAGCCGACGAATTGGGAAAATATTCATTTATAAGACGAGGAATAAAGGATTATATTCATTTGTCAAGGGAAATGATCGATACATTTTCAAGTTAATTGAAAGCGTTTAACAAAACGCCAGGTAAACAACTGGTACGGAATCTAGCATCTGAGCGACGGACCTAAATGCAGACCATTGATGATTGAGTAGTGGACGAAGCGGGCATGTATTACCGAGATTTCACTGTAGCATATTACAAAAAAACTGACATTATTGTGCATTCTAAAAGCTGTACGTCTTTGCTAGCTGATATCCATAGCTACACTTCGCGCTCTTCGAGCGCCGAGTAATTACCTATCAGTTGTCTATTGGGGTTCACTACGTCCATGGGGAAAAGTGTAGGTGTATTGGTAAATAGATAGAGTCGTGTGTATTGAAAAGAGATGTTGAATCCTACCGGGATTGTAGATTTTTTATCCTTAAAGAGCCGATATTCCGAAAATAAATACAGGTTCTCTCGTGGGAATACTTCTTGATAGAGCCTTCAACGTTTCCTCAGCAAGAAATCTTCCAATCAACACATCCCAACAGACCGAAGGTATGACAGCTTTACTTAAAAATCGAACAAACATCACAACTGAGCTTCCCAGAAAGACCTGAAATTATATGAAGTAGTTCCATGTATCACCCCAGGAGGCAATAGATGAGTAGACATAATCTCCATCGGTCGCGGAAAAGACAGAGCCGTCAGTTTGGAGCCAAATGTTAGACTGAGAGTGAGGTCAAGCTAGCCTAAAGATGTAGGCCAATTAAGGAGAACTATCTATGAGCCAACAATAGAGTATCCCTAGGTCTCTTACAGAATATCTAGTGTTATTCATAATGGGATATGACCTCCGTAAAGGCCTAGTGCAGGCCTTTATCCAGCAGACAGCCTATGGACAACCTGCATGTCTGTAAGTTTGTAAAGATGGGGCCCTACCTGGGTTGACTTCTAATGTTGAAGACATCACATTACCCGGACTCCAAGCCCGACGAATTAACCAATTAAGGTTAAATTTCCTAACCGGCCGGGAATAGAACCCGGAACCCCTTGGACCAAAGGTTAGCATGCTAACCATTTAGCCATGGAGGAGCTAGACAGTTCTATCGTTGAAGTTCGTGGACTGTTAATCGGCGCCAGAGGAACTACCACAAAATTTAGTGTAGGAATTCTGCGAAACCTTGGAATTATCTTAATAGGATCATCCTAGATGTGGCGATATTAGCGATTTGGCGGTGACTTCAACTTATTCGTAATCATTGTCTCAGTCCGCAATAACAACAACTGTTAATAATTAACATTGTCATTAAGGTGTTCAACACTGTCGATATGATATTGTTGCGTTCGGTAACCCATAAATTGAGAAGTAATAAATAAGTACACAAATAAATAAATAAATAAATAAATAAATAAATAAATAAATAAATAAATAAATAAATAAATAAATAAATAAATAAATAAATAAATGTGTAATTAAACAGCCCTTATAGAACCAAGACCAACCACGTGGAGTAGAGGTAGCATGCCTATATCTCACCTGTGGAACCGAGGTTCGATTCTCAGTCAGTTCAGAGATTTTAACTGCAGACCGATTGTGTAAGCTGGAATGGGTTCCAGTCAGCCTCGTGAGACCAACTGCGAGTTATCTGGTACGAGGCGTAGTGGACCCGGTCAAGGTTGCCAAGCAATAGGCTGAGGATATCACGCCGATCACGTGGCACGCCAGTATCTGTAGGCCATGTGGCTCGTCAGCAGGTCAACACTCAGATGGGCTGTTCGTTTTATTGTTTGTTACTTTCTTTGCTGTTTCAGAAGTGTGGAACAGAATTATATCAGTAGGTCTATAAGGCTTAAACATGCTGTAAGTAGTTACGTGGGGCTAATTTTTGAAATAATAACGTCAATAATAATAATAATAATAAAATCGTAATAATTAACGTATTCTCAGCTAGATTGTGCTTTTCATTTTGATGAGTCATTTATTTAGGCCGCGTACATATCATAGATTGGTTTGGTGGATTGCAAGAACGATCTTTAAGGTTAAATTGGATCGTCAGATCTCTCTTTAAATTTTAGGTCGAATATCACACCTATAAATTGTTAACGATACGATAAAAGGTTGATATAATTCGTTATTTGTGGTTCTTTCTTCTCCAAATGCGAGGGCAATCCAAAAAATAAGGACACCTATTTATTTTCTAAATACAAAGAACCGTTTATTCCTATAATATTTACGCCATTTTAAACGTTGAACATTTAACTATTTTTCTACATAATTACTGGGACTCGGATATTAAGGCTATAATAGGTTAGAATGCAAACATAAAGTAAATAACAGGTATATTCTACCCGGACAACAGTTCTGCTTTGAGGTTTGCATAAATATTGGGATACCAGCCTATGAGAACTCCTACAATTTGTTACTCTCGATACAGTGCAGAAAAGCGGGTGGACTACACTTCCTACTGGTTTGCAATCTAATCTATTACTCCCTATATAACCAGATTCTAACAATCACCATTTCGGACTCTAGTACTCCATTTCGGTCGATGCATTTGTTTTAGCTATGGATTCAGTTATAATAAGAGAAGATTTGGCGAGTGAATATTTTACTGATAGAGAAGAAGATGGAGAATACAAACGTATTTTTTCTCATATACTGAAATAACCAGGAAAGTTCTCTGGGCATTTCCGAATTATGCCATCGACTTTTTACTAAATCCTGGAAAACTTAACTCCATTAATCTTGAGACAAACAAATCAATTGTTAGGATCTGCATGTCTCCAGAAGAAAAACTCGTTGTTACTTTCAAGTAATCTTTTTTTTTTTTTTTTTACAAAAAATACCTCCAAGCTTTAAGCAAGCTGTCTCTTAAATTGTTATGGGAAGTAATTTTATTTAACTTGGAAATATGTATCGTACTGTACGTGTATTAAAGTAGTATTATATATGTATGAATCAGTATTTTAAATGGAATGCATTCTAATGCAATACTCCTGTAAGCGTGTGGATCCTCAAGATTTGCTTTCCTCCTGAATAGTACCTTTAGTGTGGCGTATCTCCATGTCCGGAATAGATCCTCTTATGTGGCATTGATTCATGACGGATGTCCAAGCTGTTTTGAGCTCTGTAAAGCTCTGTTTCAAGTGTTCATTAAATAGGTTATCTGGACCACAAGCCTTGTAGTCCTTACTTTTTCGAATTTCTCCTCTTCCTCGTCTTCTGTGAACAGCCGGATAATGGTGATGTTGTTATTGTCGTTCTTCATGGATGGTCTGGAGTCCTTGGCCTGTAATACCTTACTGAAATGTGATGTCCATGTTTCCAGTGCCATATGCCTTGGGAATTTTGGTTGCCTTGGTTGCAGAACCCTGTAGGGATTTTATTCCGCTCCTTCTATCAATTTAAATTCGGTCAAACGCTGGAATGCTTCCTTGGTTTCTTTAATCACCTTCTTGTAAAGCCTCCTTAGTGTTCAGTATGTTCGTACGTTTGTTTCTGTTTGAAATGTGGTCACTTTATGTAGAGCATCTAATGTATTCCCCCTTGCCTGGTAGTAATCATCATTGAACCATGGTTTAGCTCTACATTGGTTTGATCCTTCTGTTACCTTTGAGTTTTCCAGCATATTTTCTATCGTATGTACTGCTTCATTCAGAGTTCGGAAACGTATCCTCTCTACGAGATCTAGTGTTCTTGCTAATTCCTCAGGTAGGAGGGCGTTATCGATCATCCTCGAATTCGTATCTTGTCGTGGGTGTATTCCATGATGACTCAAGATTGGAAAAGGTCAAATTATGATCTACGACATGGTCATGACTTGATTTGCGGTACATGGCTTCCATCACAGAATATGTGACAATACGAAACATCATGAACCGCAGGAGGATTGTAAGTGTCGGCTGTGCAAGAATCGTTGCGATCGCTAGCACCTCCAGGAACGTGGAAAATGAGTGGTGTCCTTGACCAAATTTTGTAGTGACTAACACAGAGAACTATATGTGGTATTCTAAGTGAAAATTTATTCCACGTGTTTATCGATATAACTATCCCATCGCCATTGGCTACATTAAATTAAATTATATATATATATATATATGAGTATTACTATACAAATTGAGAAATAGTATACAAAACCAAAAGGTTTAAACAGAATCAAATGTCAAGTACTTCAAATAATGATACCGTAGTATTTATTTATGTATGTATCGTATGGCATAAATATATTAACTTCGTCGCCGTAAGACCTATCTGTGTCGGTGTGACGTAAAACAACTAGCAATATATATATTAACTAACCCGATGGCACTACAACCCTTGAATGGCCTTGGCCTACCAAGCGACCGCTGCTCATCCCGAAGGCCTGCAGATTACGAGGTGTCGTGTGGTCAACACGACGAATCTTCTCGGCCGTTATTCTTGGCTTTCTAGACCGGGGCCGCTATCTCACCGCCAGATAGCTCCTCAATTCTAATCACGTAGGCTGAGTGGAGCTCGAACAAGCCCTCAGATACGGGTAAAAATCCCTGAGCTGGCCGGGAATCGAAACCGGGGCCTCAGGCTGTTATAACTTTCAGTGACCTGCAAATTCAGAGGATCCAGGATTCGATTCTTGGCCATATCGGAGATATTTATTTTAGATCCGCTTAGATGTTCGAACTTAACTTTAATTGATTTTACATTTCAGTAACTACAGAACTACACTCTGTAACCGATATCGAAGTCTCCGTTATAATCGTTTATTGGATTACAACACACAAAAATATACGAACATAATTAAATCGAAAGCAGGTCAAATAAAGGTTGAAAATATCAAACCGCATAACTGATAACTAAAGCCTAATCTATTGTTAACTTCCGCAAAGAAACCTCATTCGAAACTGAGTTGAGTGATTTTTAATACACCAACTTCTTATTGGTGTTTACATCGTTGTCGAATAAATGTGTGACAAAAGTGAAATCGTCTGCAAAATTTGTGCATCATACTATCACGGGTACGCAACATATCAACACAAAACCATTTTCTAGCTAAAATATAGAATTTATCATTTTTCATTGCTGTAATTATTTTCCAATTTTTTTTTTACAATTTGTTTACGTCACACCGACAAAGATAGGTCTCATGGCGACGGTCGGATAGGAAGGGCCTACGAGTGGGAAGGAAGCGATCGTGGCGTTAATTAAGGTACAGTCCCAGCATTTGCATGATGTGAAAATGGGAAACCACGGAATTCCATCTTCAAAGCTGCCGACAGTAGGGCTCGAATATCCTATCCCCCGGATACCTGCTCACAGCTGCGCGCCCCTAACCACACGGCCAACTCGCACGGTTTTCAATAATTTGGTGAAGGTATTTTGTGAGGAGTGTGTTGCGGTGCTGTGTTACACTCAGCACAATAAAACTGCTGCTAGGTGCAACCAAGTGGTAAATCCTCTACGCACAAATTGTAAGAAAAAACCTATTTCGACTGATTCTACAATTTTCATTTTTTCTTTCACTTCGAGGAGTATGCGGAGCCCCTTAATGGCTCGGGCCTCGAAGCGTTGCTCCCCTGCCAACATCACTGCAACACATACGTTACACAATACTATCACCCACAAACATAAGACCCAGTTTGCAACACACGGCAGATGAAGAAAAGCCACGCGAAATAATTATATTCAGAACAGAGATATCTTGAATAGAAAGGTCTGGGCTTCCTGTGATATTCTTGTATTCTCCTATTAGGGCTAATTTTCTGAACGGTTGAGATGGCATGATATTTCTCAGACCTGGAAGCCGATATGCGGGGAGCCAGTCCAATTAGAGTAGTGAGTACAATAGGACCCACCAGAGTTAGCGTCTGACGTTTGCCGCTAACAGCGGGGAAGAAAGTTGACGAACGCTGCTCGAAAACAGTCTGTTGCCATGACAACGAACCCAGCGATGCGACATTTTAGGGATGCTACCGCTGCGAGGTTGAGCTTTCCTCCAATTGCTTTTGAGCTATCATGCGGAGTCGTAGCGTTTAGCTGTTTTGGCTTTAGTTGTTCTTTATTTCTTCATTATGCCCATTCAATAATAATAATAATAATGCTATTTGCTTTACGTCCCACTAACTACTTTTACGGTCTTCGGAGACGCCAAGGTGCCGGAATTTAGTCCCGCAGGAGTACTTTTACGTGCCAGTAAATCTACCGACACGAGGCTGTCGTATTTGAGCACCTCCAAATACCACCGGACTGAGCCAGGATCGAACCTGACAAGTTGGGGCTAGAAGGCCAGCGCCTTAACCGCGTGAGCCACTCAGCCCGGCTATTCCCATTCAAAGAGCACGTTTAAACGTGTTCGCTGGCCCGATGGTTTTCCTCTTATTGAACGAAAACCTACAACCTGTTTTTCAATCAGTGACGAGGTCAGGGATGGGATGAATGAAGCTCCGAACTGTCGGCGAGGATAGGAATTGTGCCGGCTGCCGTGGCCTGTCGCACTCCTCTGGGGCAATGATTAATGACTAACAGATGATTTTAAATGATATTGGAGTGTATTGCTGGAATGAAAGATGGCAAGGAAAACTGGAGCACCCGGAGAAAAACCTGTTCTGCCTCCACTTTGTCCAGCACAAATCTCAAATGGAGTGACCGGGATTTGAACCACGGTATCCAGCGGTGAGAGGCCGGCGCGGTCTGCCGGGTGAGCCACGGAGGCTCTTCTTATCCTCCCCAAAACTCATCATGAATGCAATGATTGCATCCTGCGTTCTGTGGACCACATCCTACCAGTTTTCTTTGTAGGTTTCTCCACGAATATGTGCTTGGATACCATTGTTCTTAGGGCTCTACGATCTTCTATGATGTCGTCCGTAATATTCATTTCTTTAATTAATTTCGTGTGGCTATTTCTAGCCGAGTGCAGCCCTTGCAAGGCAGACCCTCCGATGAGGGTGGGCGGCATCTGCCATTTTTAGGTAACTGCGTGTTATTGTGGTGGAGGACAGTGTTATGTGTGGTGTGCGAGTTGCAGGGAAGTTGGGGACAGCACAAACACCCAGCCCCAGGGCCATTGGAATTAACCAATTAAGGTTAAAAGCCCCGACCCGGCCGGGAATCGAACCCGGGACCCTCTGAACCGAAGGCCAGAACGCTGACCATTCAGCCAACGAGTCGGACATTCATTTCTTGAAGGTCCGCCTTAGTTTCTTCTAGCAAGTTTATTTGACCTTCTTTGAGTTATTTCTTTAATTGTAATTATTATTATAATAATAATAATAATAGTTATTATTACTGTTAGTTTATTATCGTCATTAAATCAGTGGCTAGTTGTACAATTTCCCATTGAACAACGTCCAGGAACGTGACTGCCAGAGACATAAGAGGAAGTAGAAATACTGTGTGGAGGATCTCAAAGGAGAAATGCCCTTCCCGGGAAGATTGTTATCGACACCAGGTAAAACAAATTAATTCATATTCTGACAAATTGTGATTTCGTTTTTTGAATTATCATCTTCCTTCTTGAAGTGTAGTTAGCAACTGGCGTTAAATAATACAACTACCTACATACTCTGCATTATAACATAACTTCATTTCTCGTCGCCATATGACCTATCTGTGCCGGTGCGACGTAAAGCCCCTAGCAAAAAAAATAGATATATATAATAACTTCATTTGATCTGGTAATTTTATCCAACGATAGGCAAGAAACAATTTTCCCTGGAAAAGCTTCATACAATTGCATCTAAAGCTGCACTCCGAATCTCATATGAGAAAATCCGGTAGATGGAAGAATCTCCTCGATAATTAGACAAACAATATCTGGTAACTCAGCTTGGCAAAATCCCTCAGGAAAATAATTTCAAATACTTAGGGCAAACCTTCCAACCAACTGAAGCAAACAGAGAGAGAATTTATGAATTACAAACAGCATGTAGAATAACATGGAACAGGTACAACAAATTATCAATATCTGGAAACGCTAAATTAAAACGGGTATTTTGTTCCTGAACATCAACAGTAGGTAGGACTGATCCCGCGTTTATGCTATGCTTAGGCCAGACCGTTACGAGTGGGGAGAGCGTGCTGTTAGATATTTCCCATTGTTTCGTCAGTAACGCTCACGATGTCGGAGCAAGAGGTACACCCCTCCACTGCGCAACGCGTAGTTATAAACTTTCTTGCTCGTGAAGGAGTTACAGTGGCGGAAATTTGGCAGAGATTGAATACACAGTTCGGTGATCAAACATTGTCAAGGACGCGTGTGTTTGTTTGGCATTAAACAGTTCAAGGAAGGACGAGAACTTGTGGGAAATCAGCAACACGATCGCCGTCCCCGGGCCAGCATTACAGATGAACGGTTTTTTCGATCGGCTAGGCATTTCGCTGATTGATTTTCTGCATGAGCGACGCACAGTGAATGCTTCTTACTGCGAGCTGTTCATCAAGGTGGGGGTTACATATTGCCGCAAAGGCCGAGACAAACCGATACTACAGGCTATCCTCCTCCACGACAATGCCCGGGCCCATACTACAGCTCTGACGAGAGTGTGGTAGACTTCATGCGCAATCGGTTGGTGACTCGACCCTGTTCTTTTTATGATGAGGGCATCTAAAAGCTGCCCATACGCTGGGACAAATGCATTTCAGTTAATTAAGCCTGAAGCACTATACGCACCAGAAACCTTGATCACTGGAGGCAGATCGCTAATTAATACTTTAGAAAAACAAGGAAGAAAAATCCTCAGGAGAATATTTGGCCCATTACTCGTACAAGGAGTGTGGATGTAAAGGTCTCATGAATTATGCCAGTCCTCCGAGAAAATTTCAGATACTATGAAAAAAGGACGACTGAAAATTTATGGCCATATTCATAGAATGGACAATGAAAGATTTACTGAAAATATATTTAATTATGCCTCCTCACTAAAAGTCATTGGATAACTGAACTTGAAAAAGACCTTCAAGAAATCAGCATAACAGGTGAAATTATATGAGAAAAAATATATGTTGAACAAACATCACTTTGCTGAAAAACCCAAAACCAAAAAACCAAAACTAAAACTAAAACGGAACAACGGAAGAAAATTCACAGCGAGAGAATGGAGATTATGGAAATAGAAGAAAGCGAAGTCATCCCCTGAGTGAGTCCAAACGCGCTTCTTATTTGGGCACAACCTTGTGATAAAAAGAAAATCTTAGTTATATGGGAAATGAAATCTCGTATGGCTTTTAGTGCCGGGATATCCCAGGACGGGTTCGGCTCGCCAGGTTCACGTCTTTCCATTTGACTCCTGTAGGCGACCTGCGCGTCGTGATGAGGATGAAATGATGATGAAGACAACAAATACACCCAGCCCCCGTGCCAATGGAATTAATCAATTAAGGTTAAAATTCCCGACACGGCCGGGATTCGAACCGGGGACCCTCTGAACCGAAGACCAGTACGCTGACCGTTCAGCCAACAAGTCGGACAGTTATATGGAAGAGAAGGAGAGAGTGAGTGAGTGACTGGCTGATGCATGTAAGTTACGTCAAGACTGTAATTTTTTTCATATGATGTGGATTTGTTGATGTTATCAGCAGTTGAATATTCTGTACTGATTATTGAGATCTCGTATGTAGTGGCAATGATGTCTTCTCATTTAAATGTTGATATTATTAGCACAAGATTAAGAACGGTTTAAAGTTAATTCAATTAGTCCTACATGTATTATTAAAACCTCTGCCTGTATTAAAGGATGATTTACCGAGGGTTGTATTAACTTTGGCAACGCTACATACCTTGCAATTTCTGTCTTCCCCGCTCAAATATTAGGTTCCAACTTCCATGAGTTCTAGTATACTATTATCGAATTACTTAATTTACTAGCTTAGAGGGCTGTGCAACCAAAGTAGGGCACAGTATTCAAACCGGCGGAGAATACTTCGCTTATATAACTGGAGCTATTCGAGATACATTTAAAATGAAGTACGTGTACTTAGATAATATTATTGGCGTTTAACAGCAAACATGTTAATAGAAATTATATCAAATGCACTATTCAGTGTATAGAGAAATTCAATTACATTTCATAAAGCTTTCCTGTAATACCTTTCAGGCGTCTTGTAGCAATTGCTGAGTCAGACGCAAGCTTGCTTCAAATGCATCTGTTTCCCCATACTGGGGTTGTGTTGTATAACTCAGTATCTACTAGCTGCTGTGTACCAGTCTTGTGAACGGGTTCGTTTTCGTAGTTGCGCCTCTTTCTTTTAGCGTATGCCGCAAGCGTTCGAGGACGTGTTCGGTTCGCCGGTTTTATAGCTATTTTTCCCATGGGAGGTGAGCTACATATACGGATGTTATCTATGACAGTAGGAGCTAGGAACAGAAAGGGAGCGGCCATGGTCTTGAGAAAGGTACCACCGAGCTGGATAGCTGCAGTCGCTTAAGTGCGGCCAGTATCCAGTATTCGGGAGATAGTAGGTTCGAACCCCACTGTTGGCAGCCCTGAAAATGGTTTTCCGTGGTTTCCCATTTTCACACCAGGTAAATGCTGGGGCTGTACCTTAATTAAGGCCACGGCCGCTTCCTTCCCACTCCTAGCCTTTTCCTGTCCCATCTTCGCCGTAAGACCTCTCTGTGTCGGTGCGACGTAAAGCGATTAGCAAGACAAGAAGAAGAGAAAGGTACCATCCCAGCATTAGTTTTGCAGAAATGATTTTTAAAAAGGATATCAGTCAAATTTTTGGAAGAAGATCACATTTTATTTGCATTGTGTTCTTTAGGACTAGATCCACCATTTTCATTGAAAAGGGAACCAGTCCAATGCATATTGTGGTGATTGAAATGATTTGAATATACTGGCTGTTTTGAAAGAGGGCATCGGTCCAGGACTAAATATGCGAAAATATTGGTGGAGTCTAGTTCAAGCTGCAAGTTTACAAGTGAATTACACGAGGACATTTTCTGAACTGATTTTAAAAACTGGTCGCAGAAATGTTATGAGAACAAATTGATATCTGTAGAATCTTGAGGGAGGTATGTTCCTGAAAAGGGAAAATTTAAACCTATTACATATTTGTAAGTCAATTTAAGATATTATCGAAATTTATTAGGATCAACCTATTCAATACAATAGAATTTATAAAGTTAGGACTTACATCCTATTAAACTAAAATTTGAAGGGACATGTTTCGCCCTTTAAAAGGGCATCATCAGCCTTTTTACACTCATACTCAAAGATAAAAATCAGGATCCTGATTGTCATGGTAAAAAATATAAAATGAGAATATAAGATTAGAGTGAAATTATACAATGTGAGAAATTGTTATGAGTTCTTAAATAATAATTTACAATTAAAAATTCATTTAAAATGTTTGCGAAGACAAAGTTGAAGTAATTTTAAAATGATTTTATAAATTAGACAAACTAGGCCTTAACCACATAATAATAAGAAGGTCTATGGCTTGTTATTATAATATCATACCAACTTCAACTTTGAGTATGAGTGTAAAAGGGCTGATGATGCCCTTTTAAAGGGCGAAACATGTCCCTTCAAATTTTAGTTTAGTAGGATGTAAGTCCTAACTTTATAAATTCTATTGTATTGAATAGGTTGATCCTAATAAATTTCGATAATATCTTAAATTGATGTACATTTCAATACGAACCAAATATGAAATTTGTAACATGTAATATTTGTAAGTGACAAGAAAAACCAGGAAGTATAGGAAGTCTACGAATTCATTGACGGATTAAGGTCCCATAGTTTTAAATTGGCAAAATGTGAAACCATAACTTTTCTGACTAAGAAAGCAGACAGTCTATAATTAACACAAGAAATAGATTATTTCAAACAACATCAGCATTAACATTTCATTCTTGAAGAACACGTACCCTTTAAAGCTGATATACGCGAGTGGCCAGCAAAGGATGGACAAGACGCCGAATAAAAATTCAATTACGAATTTCAGTTTTCAACATAAATACATGTATTGACCTAAAACACTGCCATTCTCTTGTATTTTGATTCAGATATACAACATTAAATTAGTTTATGCTATATCATGTATGTTCTACCACATTTTTATTCCCGCAGTTTTGAAAAGAGCGCCATTCCTCTCATTTTTTTACGAACTCACCTAAAGTGTAAAAAATAAAAATTTGGTAGAAAATGTGTTTTGGCAATAAATAACTTTCTTTCTTTCTTTCTTTCTTTCTTTCTTTCTTTCTTTCTTTCTTTCTTTCTTTCTTTTTTAATCTGTTAACTCTCCAGGGTTGGTTTTTCCCGCGGACTGAGCAAGGGACCTTTACTTCTACCGCCTCAAAGGAAGTATCGTGGAGCGCGTGACTTGGGGTCGGGGATACAACTACGGAGGAGGACCAGTACCTCACCCAGGCGGCCTCACCTACTATGCTGAATAGGGGCCGTGTGGAGGGATAAGAAGATTGGAAGGAATCAGCTGTGGCCTTAAGTTAGGGAAACCACAGAAAACTACTTTGAGGATGGCTGAGGTGGGGAATCGACTGATTTGACCTCCCTAGGCTGAGTGGACTCCGTTTCAGCTGTCAAACCACTTATCAAATTTCGTGGCAGAGCGGGAATCGAACCCAGGCCTCTGGACATGGCAGCTAATCACGCTAACCACTACACCACAGAGGCGGCGGCAATAAATAACAAATGATAAAAATATTACATCTGTCAAGCTGACAACTTCTTAATAAAGTTCTTCATTTTTCAGAAAGTTAGAATTCACGGGCTTACTCCCTTTTCGAAGCCAATGTTTCTATTACAAATTAATTTTTATATAAAAACTGTTGGGTTCTTCAGTCTGCCCAAAGCCAATTTGCAAATAAATAAATAAATAAATAAATAAATAAATAAATAAATAAATAAATAAATAAATAAATAAATAAATAAATAAATAAATAAATAAATAAATAAATAAATAAATAATGTTTTTTTCTTGAAATAACATCATCAGATTTTATCAAATCACACTGAAAAATATTTAGAAATATATAAAAACGAAGCAACGCAAACACATCAAGGTTTGTTACAAAATGAGAAAAATTGTGACTGAGGGTTGGTGTACGTTTAGGGAAAAGAAACCGTAAGCAGGACGGACGTGGCACATCATGAAAAGCTTCCTGTCCATCACAAAAGCGTTTGAACCCGTTATAAACACATTTTTTGTCGTCATCATGAGTCGTTTTGCTCATTGCTGAGCGTCGATACCTCGTAAGTCTTACCATTTCTTTGCGAGATGCCTCCGTCCGGTGCGGTTTTCAGCTTTCCTTAACATGATCTATTTTACAATTTTGCTTTACGTCGCAGCGACACAGATAGGTCTTATGGCAACGATGGGACAGGAAAGGCCTAGGATTTGGAAGGAAGCGCCCGTGGACTTAATTAAGGTACAGCCCCACCATTTGCCTGGTGTGAAAATTTAAAACCACGGAAAACCATCTTCAGGGCTGCCGACAGTGGGATTGGAACGTACTCTCTCCCGGATGCAAGCTCACAGCCGCGCGCTCCTAACCGCACGACCAACTCGCCCGGTTTACCACGATCTAAAGAGGCAGGCCAGTAATCTTGCTCGCCTGAGCTAACTATCTACTTGCTGTTGTTCCTCGTGGTCTACTGCCTTCAATTTTGCCTTGCAATCTATTCGTATCGTTGTGACATAAAGCCAATTGT
Organism: Anabrus simplex; assembly: GCF_040414725.1. Classification (NCBI taxonomy): domain Eukaryota; kingdom Metazoa; phylum Arthropoda; class Insecta; order Orthoptera; family Tettigoniidae; genus Anabrus; species Anabrus simplex. Next base: position 50,756,828 of record NC_090275.1, read on the forward strand.
GAATAATAACATAATAATAATAATAATAATAATAATAATAATAATAATAATAATAATAATATGTTTGTATGTTGAGTCTTCAGCCCTAAGGCTGGTTGGATCCTCAACAGCTCTGCCATCAGCTGTCATAGATGGCCTAGGCATCACTGAAGAGGCGTACAAGGGAAATAAGGAGTGAGGTAGTTTCCCGTTGCTTTCCTCACCAAGCCAGAAGTTGCTATTACATATCAGTCTGCAAGCCCACTGAAATGCATGCACCAACCGACCCTATGAGCTACGTTTTTACACCATTCGTAGCAGGTACTGGCTGCACAAGGAATGGCATTACTAGCATCGCTCATACCTCAGTCACTTTCATATTGTTAAAGCCAAGGATAAGACTGAGACATATCAATGAAAGTAACAAAATTGCTCCAGTCCATACCAGAAGACATAGTGCACTGTAAACACTAGGTCCTGGCAGCAAAGGCATTATAATATTATATTATATAATAATAATAATAATTATTATTATTATAACTACTTGTACATAATATTATTGTCTGCTCCACCCGGTGTCGCCATATCGAGATTTCATAGTAATTGTCCCCAAATGAGATAATTCTAATGTAGGACTTTACACTGTTCAGCATTTCCCAAATGACGCAACTTGCATCAGTTGTATTCTCGGAAGTTTGTTCCTCCTCTGCATCACATTGTCCTTGCGCACAGGAAAGGAGAAGCTGCTAGAGTGGTACCGTCGTCAAGTGAACATCAGTTTGAGTTAGGTAACTACGGAACTGCCTTCTATGACTTCCTTCCTGTTGTACTTCTGAGAATGACAAATTCACAAGTTTCTGCACTGCAAGTTACGGAGAATTCCAAACATATCTTCGAGCAACCACGGAACACGCAGCTGAAGTGATCAGCCAGAAATACTTCTTAGAAAGGAGGATGAGAATATTGTCAGCGTGTGTCTCAGCTTCAAGATTGCCGTGCTACTGATTGGTCAACTTACGTTCTCTTCTGAACCCGACAGTATTAGAGCATTCGAATGCTAGGTAGTATTTTTCACGCCCTTCGTAGCCGTTGTGTTTCTTTGGCCGACACCTTCGTTTGTCGCACCGTCTAACCACTTCCACTTTTCCCCTCTGATTAGTGGTAATAGAGTTGACTCTTAAACAGCAATCACCGTCATCACCACTTACAGACAGACAGTTGGTACTATGTACTGGTACGATTTTAGACCACCACTGTTTTCCAGGCTAGTTTTATTTTGCTTATCCTCTACATATCGAAAAATGTAAATTAAAAAACATACATTCTGCAGTGTGAGTGTATATGCTGACAAAGGAAAATAGGGCAGTTGAAATAAGATAGGGTAAGGGAGGGAGGTGTTCAATTTATTAATCACAAAGTGGCTCAGAAAGGATGTTTTTATTTATACATGTTTCTTGCTTAAAAATACTTCAGTATGTACACATACCTTTTAGCACCCGTTCTATCGACCCGGGTTCGGAGATGAGGCGAGATGACATCACATGGCATGTTTTTACGGCCGGAAGCCCTTTTTGATGCCAACCTCGGCTGTGAGGCCAGTAAGGAAGAACTGAATAATGGTGAATGAAATTGGGAAAGGAGGTGAATGAAATCGGGTTTGGCCTGTGAATAATAACTCTCCCGGTATTTGCCTGGAAGTGAAAATGCGTAAACCGCAGAAATCCATTCTCAAGACAGTGGGATTCGAACCTACTCACCTCTGGAATATAGAGCTTGGCTCCATAGCTGTAGCGCGTTATTACACGCCCATTCCGTTCGGTTTAAAAATGCTTTATTATTTCTAAGGTATTCAGTTTAGATCCTTTGGTTTCAATATCTAGAATTTTGATATGCCGATCTGGACTGCAGAAATGATTGTTCGACATGAGATGTTTGTCGAATTACACCTTCTGTGGATGGAGGAGGTAAAATAAGTCCATGGTATCCCCAGTCTGTCCTAAGAGGTGGCTAAGAAGGGGACCTGCTGCTCTCAGCTTGGGAGCGTGGGCTCGCGATTACAGTTCCCCTAGCTGAGTCAAACATTCCTCCCAAATCCTTCTGCTAGCCTCCTTGCCTTCATCTTTCCTATGCGACCTCCTTTGGTCAACTTCTGTTCTTTTCCTACCCCGACGGTATTGGCCTTATTTTGGCGTATGGAGTCCTATTTTCACGGCCTTAGTGGTCCTTCTCTTTCTTTTCTCGATATATTCATTCTTCGTAATGTCGGACCTTTTCTATTTTCCTACTGAATAATGTTAGTTGCCTTGTTGTACTTTCTCTAAACAATGAAAATACCACCATGACCACCAACACCTGTGAGCTTATGTAGTTTCCATTATGTAATATGTTTTCTTGTCCTGATTTTACAATTTCATCCTGTCTGACCAACGTAAACGGAGTTGCAGTCTGTAATTTATAAAACCCCCTTTTATTTTTTTACTGATGGAATCTTTTTTTCCATAATGAATGTTTCCTCTTTACCGTTCTTCCTATACGAGACAATGTTAAGTGTGTATAAGCAATGGTTATTTTCCAGAGTTGAATAATCCTCTCCTGAAATATTAGCTGTTTTCAGCTGTATCCCCCAGATACTAATACTGTTAGCCTAACAGTACAATTTACTGATTGAAATGCTGTTATATTCGCATGTTTTCATTCCAATGTTTTCGCAATATAGTTCAGAATTAATCTCGGATGAAGTTATGTTTGTGTTATGCTGGGTGTATATTCCTTGTAGCTTCCTAGCTCTGATGGATATTTGTAAGCTAGTTTGCCCCTTTCCGTGACATTCGTTTATTAACCCTTAACCTTTCTTGTAGCATCTGTTAGACCCAAGACATTATCTTAATTGTTGATGTTTCTAGCAGTCACATGGATGCTTACCTTCACATTTATTTTACGAAAATTTCCCATTTCATTTTTATGCATAGGCGATTATTTTTGTAGCACTATACTAACGATCGAGGAACCATCTGTCATAATTACACGCACTACTAGTAACTACAGCCCAGATATTTCGGCATTCATAGGTTAGAATGCGAATTTAATGAAGTAAATAACAACAGTAGCCTAGTCCGGACAACAGTTCTGCTACAAGATTTGCATTAACATTAGGGGTCCGTCTTAGCAGAACCCCTGGAAGTTATGTTACGACACTTCCTACTAGCCATATGGTTTTGCGTTCTAACCTATAACTGCCTAAACATGCGGACTCTACTTAATAACCCACTTTTGTAGCTGTGATTTTGCATTCGGGAGATGGTGGTTTTCTGTGTTTTCAACTTTCACAGTAGGCAAATTCTACCACCGTCCCAGTCACAGCCCTTTCTAATCCTTGTGTTGCTGGAAACTTCCCATGCACTAGTGCAACGTTTATCTTTATATAAATATTTATAGTGTCCTCTTTGCTTGACGCGGTTAAGGCTATGAGGCCTCTCTTACACTGAACCACATTTAACTACTATATACAATTTTATGATTCTAACTTACATCTACACACACATACGCACATCTATATGATAAAAAGGTACAGTATACATATACTTAAATATCATTAAACAGTTAATAACATATCAATTAAATAACCCACAGAAATAAGATTGAATAATAATATAAATAATAATAATAATAATAATAATAATAATAATAATAATAATATAAATTAATTTAAATCATCTATATATTTAAAAAGTTTACTGAAAACAGCTTTGTCCAGTTCGTCCAGCCGTTCTACTAAACTTATTTGCTTCATTCTTTTTTAATATCTCCGGAATTACCTGCCAGTGAATCATCGGGCATTGATAGGTCTCTAAGTTAAGTCATCCTTGAGCAATCCCAAAGTGAGATCATTACATGAGCTCTCCAGTAATTGCAGGCGAAAGCTTACCCTAGCCCACAACACATTCTGTACTTTGCGGGTTGCACACAGTTCAAGGATTAAAAATGACGGCGACTACAGGTAAACCTCCAATTTCAACCAAACTTGGTACACATGTGGTTTAATACTATATCTGGAGAGAAATACTTTGGCAGTAAGAGACACGTAGCATCCCTAGAAGTGGAACGGGGAGAGAGTGACATGTAGAAATAATAGGAAACGATGTACTTTAGTGTTGAATCCATGGTTTTCTGGGGTCGCTGAGATGATTAATGCCACTCCGGATGACATTTAAGCTCAGCCACCATTGGCATGGAGGTGGGGGTGAGAAGGGATTGAAAAAATTACACAAATTAGTTTGTATCTGCAGTTTTCTGGTTCGCTAGGCTGATTGGTGTATGTCTCAGTGCCATTTCGAATCATGTATGTTATATCTGTAGCGCGACGCTTAACAGTTATCACTAGAGCCTGGATTTTTAGGCAACAATAGGTTAGAATGCAAACTTACTAAAGCGAGTAACAAGTGTACACTGCCTGCACAACTGTTATGCTATGAGGTCTGCATAAACATTAGGGGTACGGCTCATCAGAAGCCCTAGAATGTATGTTACTCCTGCTACATAACAGAGGAACGGGCTAGTCGACACTTCCTAAGAACCAAATTAATTTGCTTTCTAACTTATTACTGCCTAAAAATCCGTATTTTAATATCGCTTATTTTAATTACTTATTTGAAAGGATCATTTACTTCCCAACCAATATGGGATACAACAAGGACAAAGTAAATAACATGTGTATAAATATTAAGAAATGTAAATATATGAGACTAAGCAAAGCTAGACAACCACTCCAAAACCAGCCTACTCTATGTGAAATCCAACTACCGACTTCTAATTCCATCAAACTGTTCGGTATTCACATTACGGACAATATGAAATGGAATAAGCACGTGGAAGAATGGAGATGTAGATGTCTCTCGGGAGGAAGAAGTAAAGCCTTACGAACGGCTTACATTTCCCTGATGCGGCCCATACTACTGTATTTTCTTCTTTCCTGGCACCCAACGACAACGGAAAATACAAGGAAACTAGAGGGTATCCAGCGACGATCAGAACGTTTAATTAACAAGCACATCCCTTTAAGCACAGCCAGGTCATTGCCACCAGTAAACTCGTTATGTAAACAAATGACGTAGCCTTCCTTAAGAAAACATTGACAGACAACACACACATCTCCCCTTTCCACCGCCTGCAGCTTAATTACCGCTCTGTTAAGAGAGACTAAGGAGTTACTCTTGTCCCTCCCCTCGCCAGAAAAAAAATCACATTTAAATGGGTTTTACGCAAGGTCTGCTCGTATCTGGAATCTTCTACCCTCCGAGGTAAAACTGATCCCTCTTCCTGATTTTCTTCGCGCAGTTAAGAAAATGTATATAACTTGTATAAATTAGAATTGCAAGAAAGATGGGTGCAAGTACAGTTGAAAATGTTGGCGAATGTGTATGCATGTGGGAGTGGTTGTGAATGAGTGTCTGTACAGGGGTATGAGTGAGGATATAAATGGCTGGGTCTTCTTATTCTAATATGTATAGAACAAATCAAGATAATTATTATTCTAAGAGTACATTGTTTGTAGTGTAAATATGTACATTTAAAACTGTCTAAAAATATCGAAATATTCAGTAGAGTTTACGTACACATACATGTGGGGATGGAGGCACCTTCGTGTATGTGGGGCTCTCCCTTTCTCCACCGGCCACCCCTAAATTGTACATCTACAATTTAAGGAGAATAAATAAATAAATAAATAAATAAATAAATAAATAAATAAATAAATAAATAAATAAATAAATAAATAAATAAATAAATAAATAAATAAATAAATAAATAAATAAAGTTGCACGCAAAATAAAATAATTTGAAACTAAATCTTTAAATTAAACACACAAAGATAATTCAAGAGCTAGAAAATATTTCATGAAATACCAGTCAACGTCACAATAAAATCTATAAAAAGTCATTTTCACATAATTAACAGGTAATACAAGTCCTAAAAGGAAATAAAAAAACACCCGGGCAGCGCTTGGAACAATTTTATATCACGACACGTTAGTTGACCTAAGGGCTGCGGAGCAGCAGGTGTCCTCTAGATATTACCCTAAATAAAAATCTATCTTTATAATTAAAATTCAATTCCCATACAAGAAAGTCTATGGAGGCCACGTTGATCAACGTAGGCACCGCAAGCTGAGCTTCGGTGACGCTCGCAGACACCTGCTCCCAAACGTAAAGCCGCAGCGATACGGAAAAGTCAACTGAAAGGCGGAGAGCGAGAGAAGGTGAAGGTAATGCTTGGAGTCATGTACCAGATTCAGGAGAAGAAGCGGCGAGAAGTCGGGCTTTGTCTTGAAGACTAGTTTTCTTATATTGCCTCTCGAATTGCGCGCCTGATGTAAGCCGACTTATATATTCAGGTCATGTATTCTAATGCCTTGTAGCATCAATGGTATAGGAGTTCGCATAAAAAGATGTTGAATATTGAGGAATAGCTACCGCTGTGCTATTCTGATAAGTATTGATGATGATGATGCTTGTTGTTTAAAGGGGCCTAACATCTAGGTCATCGGCCCCTAATGGTAAGAAATGAAATAACAAAACATGCAAACTCATCCACTGACTAAAATAAAATAAAAAATGTCATGAAGAATGAATGGATTGACATGAACCCTACAAAACAACAAAACAAACAAACAAACAAACAAAAACAGTGGATCAGACTCAAAAAGAAGGTAGTTAATTAGAGTATTACTGACCAAGGTACCATTTATAAATCACAATGATGCTTGATGTCTGAATGGGTGCTAAATTCACGTCTAAGGCCCCACAGAATGGTACATGTCGCGAGTAAAGTAGAACCATGGTATTTGTCATTTTGGGGTACTGATCAAAAGTAGCGAAGACTCACGGTGGTCCACACAAGATGGTACTACTCACAAGTATTGCAATTCGTACAGGGAACGCAGACCTATGGTGTTTCTCACACAATGGCGCCACTCATAGCCAACGCAAACCGGTAAGGTTCCTCACCTAGGTGTACTAGTCACGGGCGCCGGTATTCCCGTGGTGTTCCTCACATAGTGGGTACCAATCACAGGCAACGCTGAACCACGGTGCCGCTCATATATCGGTACAACTCACAGGCTACGCCCAGACCCGCGGTGTTGCTCACATGGGTACAACGTACGGGTACTGGAATCCACCAGGCCAGGCTTTTTACTGCAACTAATCACAAAAATATTTCGTACCAATTTAGTGATACTACTCGCAAGTACATGCAACCCATGGTGTTCCCCGCATGATGGTACGAATCAAGAGGAGTTTCATGGTTCTAATTCAATCATCCCTTGGTCGCCCCTTGTAGTCGCCTCTTACGACAGGCAGGGGATACCGCGGGTGTATTCTACATGTGCGTCCCCCACCCGCAGGGGGTACTGATAAGTATTAAGCATATGAAAGATAGTGAATCTCGTGCTCAAGTACGGAGGAGATGAAGTATGTAAAACGTTGTTAAATAAACATTGAGTGTGCAATAGTCTTCTACTTTTCAGATTAGAGCTATTCATTTTGAGAAGGCTGGGGTGATAAGCGCACATCAGGCTTCAGCTTCAACACAAATCTGATACAGGCATTGTGTATCTTCTTTAATCTGTTAGCAAGATATGCCCCTAAATCAATGTACACCCCATCGCAATAGTCCAACAGAGGCATGAATGTGGACTGTATGAGCTTTGTTTTTATTTTTCCAGGTAAAATTTTCCTCACCTTCTTCGAAGGATGTGAACAGCTGGGTATTTTTTTTTTGACAAACGGTTAATACCTGTTCGTTCTATGATAGGTTTTCATCAATAAGAACACCCAAATTCTTCACAGTTTTACTGTGAGGTATGCTGGTATCACACACAAAAATACCAGGCATGTCATTCTTGTCTACTGACATTTTTGTGTTGTGATATTTTACAATAATAGCCTGTGACCTTAAAGTTTATTATTTTTAGTCCAAGTTTCTCTACCCTTCTACCGAGAGATATGAGTTCAGAGTTTAGTATACCTATGGTTTGCCTAAACCGCGGGGAAAGAAGCACAAAATACACGCCTATCCTGAAGCCAGACTTGATCCAGTGACCACGTGCTAGTTCAATTCAAACAATAACAACCTTCCTCCTTTGCTACGCCATGCAGCGAAATTTCCTGTTGAAGGAATCTGAAATGTGTTATCTCTCTAACATATTTAAAACCACTGTGAAGGCTAGCGCTCTACCACCTGAACTTCTCAGCCTGGCCATACGATTAGTAGTAGTAGTAGTACTAGTAGTAGTAGTAGTAGTAGTAGAAGTAATAGCAGCGAATTATCCCAATATTGGAAGACATTAAGGAAATACATCAATCAGTTCTTATGTGGGTTCTTCTTGTTGCTCCAATAGGCTTTCATTCTTTCCGAGCAGGCTTCTTTACGTTCTGACCACCACTTTGGTCTGTACTGTTTTTGTTGCGGTTGCTCTGATGTAGCTTCCCAATTGTGTACTTTATGTCTAAAGATGTCTCTTCCTAGAATGTCTGTTAAACTTATGTTTACGGTTTTGAAGTCCTTTCGAAGTTCGTTAGGCCAGGGTGTTGAGTTCTTAAGCGAGGTTGATTCATCTATCCTTTTTGTCAGTCGATATTCTGGTAATCAAGTAAGATGACCCAAGAATTTAGTTCGTCTTTTCCTAATGTGAATTTCGATGATGGAGAACTTTTCTGTTTGTTTTCATTGATTGTAACCTGTAAACTTCTTAAAAGTATCTTGCACTTAAGATTTTCTTAATGATGTTCCTCTCTCTTTTTTTTTTCATTTCTTCGAGTTATTGTTTTCTGTTCAGTCCTAGGGTTTCATTTGTGTAAAGGACTGTTGGTTTCATGACTGTGTTGTAATGCCGAATTTTTGTATGTCTTGACATGGATTTTTTTGTTGTAGATATTTTGGACTAACCCTAATGTTTTTTCTTAATTTTTAGAGACGCGTTTGTTGTGAGATCTTTTAAGGCCTGTCCGTTCGATAAATTCTCCGAGGTATTTAAAGTAAGGGACCCTGCCGGTTTATCATATTTTGTTCTCAGCCTCTGGATATCTGTCCTTGAACATAAGAATTTGGTTTTCTCTAACGATATTATATTATTATTTTTATTATTATTATGATTATTATTATTATTATTATTATTTGTTGTAATAATCTACAAATCTATTATTAAGAAAAATATAGGAACAGCAATTTGATGCACTAAAGACATATTCTTATATCTTTTGAAAGAAAGATGGAATTGCTATTGAAATGCTTTAACACCGAAGTGACGTCAACTCTATCCAGCACTCATAATGTATAAGTCTGGAAGTGTTATTCAAAATGCTAACATTCTACAAAATTACTCGTTGAACTCCCTCTGTGAATAAACCTCAAGAGCAATTTTGTCGCGCTACTTCACATTCATTCAAACCCCACTTACACGCGTTAGCTTAATGACATTTCTCGCGCTGGAATTAGAAATGATTTGGCTGAAGTGCTCTTTGCATGTGGAAAATATGTAAGACTTAAAGTCAGATTTCCACTTCATTTGTACACTCATGGTTCAATCCGTTGGTATCTGAATGTGAAAATTTACTGGCACGTAAAACAGAGGGACAAGATCCCAGCACCTCGGTGTCCCTAGAAACCGTAAAAGTACTTAGTGGGACCTAAAGCAATATTGTTATTGGAATAATAATACAATTAATATGGGATGAGAAATTAAAAGAACATAAACAATTTCACCTATGCCTTTGGGGAGAAAAATGCAAAGGAGTTGAAATTAAAAGACTGGCTTTTTAAGACAATTTTTCTGTACTTTCAGAGAGCCTGAGAGATATAACAACACAAATCAATCTCTTGGAAGAAATAGCCAACAAAACAGGTTTGATAATCTCTGTAGGAGAAACCCAACTTATTACAAATTTTAAAAAACGCTCCAATAGTTTAGACGGTAGATAATGGTCGAACAGAAGATGTAAAGGAATACATACACCTGGGAGAAATAATTAAATCAAATCGTTTGGTGAAATTTGCTGTAGAAGAAAGGTTACACAAGATTGAAAGAGCGTATTGCATCACTAACGAGGGAACACATACATGTGTTACACTCGGATTCGGTTGAAATTTGGCAGGAATATTCGTGGGAGACAGTAGAATGCTAAGGTGAAAACTGCATGTGCCCAGCACAAGTTTAAATGCCAAAATTGAACAAATAAATAGTCGTAAAATTAGAAGTGCCGCGGGAGTATCGGGGTGTGGCAGAGAGGTAGGGAGGAGCGAAGCAGCAGTCGTGAACCAACCAGGCTGTAACGAGCTGCGCCAGCAGCCAATCAGCGTATAGTTAGCGCGTTCCCCTTAACTTCCCGATCAGATGTGCAAAACGTAAATATTAAAACAGCACATGAAACAAGTATGCACGCCCGAGTTCTTGTTACTCGTTGTAATTTTTCAAACCTTATTGGCATCGTTGTTCAAACATCGTCCTTTGAACACTTGTTTGTCCCCTCTCCTTTTCAATGTTTATATAAAACACGCGGTAAAGGAAATCAAAGAGGAATTTGGAAGAAGAATGCAAATCCAAGGAGAGGAAATCCAAACTTTGATATTTGCCGATGGTATTGATGTTTTATCTGAGTCTGAAGAAGATCAGGAGAAATTTCTCTCAAAGAAAGTCAGGTGATGCAGACAATATTAGACTACGAAATTTTCTTAATTGAAGTAGATGAATATTGTTTCTTGTATAGTAAAATTACTAACGATGGCAGAAGTAAGGAGGATATAAAATGCAGGCTAGCACAAGCAAGGAATGCCCTTCTTAAAAAGAAAACATTTGCTGACTTCGAACATTGACATAGGAATTAGAAATTTTTGAAGACTTTCGTCTGGAGCTTTGCATTGTGTGGAAGTGAAACATGAACGATAGCTATCTAAGAATGATATAGAATGGAATCTTTTGAAATGTTGTGTTACAGAAGAATTATGAAGGTGAAATGGGTAGATGAAATCACGAATGAAGACATACTGAATCGAATTTGTTGAGAGGAAAACTATTTTACGAAATGTGACTCGAAGAAGTGATGGAATGACAGGACACATCTGAAGACGCCCAAGACGTGTTCAGTTGATTTTTGATGGAAGTCCTGGTGGTAAAAACGGCGAGGGTAGACCAATGTTTGAATATGAGAAACAGACCATAGAAGATTAGGATGTGCTAGTTACGTAGAAATGAAGAGGATAAGGTGGCATGGAGAGTTACATCAGACCAGTCTCTGGACTGATAACCCAAACAACAATAACATAACAACAACAACAACAGCTACATCAACTGCTGAATTTACATCTGTAAGACAGTATATTATGCCCAGTTTCAAGTTATCAAAATATATATTAATATGCCACTTCAATATATTTTTCTAAGCAATGAACCTCTTTGCTTTCGCTTAAGGGGGGCAAGATTTTAGCATCTGACTCTTGACACACAGAGCAAAGCAAAATGTATTTTTGATGCACAATCAGTCTTAATAATTGTGGCTGAGTAGTAATAACATTCAATGTGTAGAAATGCTGTACAAGTCGTTACACATAGGGCTGGTTGTGCTGAAATAGCACTTCTTCGTTCAATGAGGAAAGCAACGGGAAATTACCTCACCCCTCATATTACGCAGTGTGCCTCGTTATGACTCTGCTCTCAAATTTTCTGCTTCGCTACAACCGACTTTGGTTATATTAGCTGAGGATCGAAGGTATCTCTGGTCTGATGACTTAATATACAAACAAACCATCAAGCAAAGAAACAAACAAACGAATATGAAACAAAGAGACAATATATCATAATTAACCCTCTCAGCTCCGCAACAAATTTGATACACATATTGATAAAAATTTGTGGCATTCGTGTTTATTGGCGATTAACTTCATCAATAATATATGTTTATATGGAAAAGTGTCTATGTTTTTGAAAAAGTGGCTGGGACGTATTTCTCCCAGGGTAACAAATTGGTAATATTTCAAGAACAGCAAACTGTCACTTCTAATCTGTGCCTAACATTTGCTGTACATTAATTTTATACAGAGCCGTTAGTAATATCCCAAAAATTACATTTTAGCATTACTTTTTATATACTGCCTCATAATGTTGTGATCCTTGAATTTCTCCATATGCTCGTCTATTGCCTCATAGCAGTTGGAAATTTTCATTTAAGTGATCCATTACAGGTCTCACTTTACAGGATTGATCTTCCCTGTCTGGTTGAGCCTCATTGTTTGAAAAATGCGAGTACTTCCTAATTTTTTCAAATTGATGACCACGGATTATTTGAGCAACAAAATGAACTGAACAATCGAGTTCACTTGACTAATAACTTCTTACTGTGGAACGACGTGATAACCCATCGTTATATTCTTGCCGAGAAAGACTGTCAATTCTGCACAGTGAAAATACCCGTGTGTTGTACCAGCAACCATTCCTCTAATTTAAAAAAAAACAGTCTTGATAAACAGTTAAATATACTCTCATTTAATTCTGTCTTTCTTCCTTCCAGGTACGTGTTCCTTTCAAATAAATTCTGAATCTGCTGGGATGTCTAATTTTGTGCCAGTATAGGGAATCGGTTCAGGTAAAGAATTAGTTTTAAGGAGACTACAATGCTGAGAAATGACATGTAAGTTATGTCAGCCATGCAGTGATGAACATTTAGAGTTGTCTGGTATAATTCCCTTGATAGTATTATTAGAATATACATGATCCTAGTAGAAATTCACAAGAGACATACTGCCTGTTTGATAAAGGGAAACAGAGTTCAATTCTTTTTCAGTACTGTTCTTAAATATCTAGCATACAAAATAAATATGACAGCATTAGTAAAAGTAATACTTGCAGTAGAATAAAACCATATAATGGGTACACGGATAATCGGGTACCGCTCCTCAATTATCTGTGCCTCGACATCTGCCTTAGTTCCAAGATCATAGTCACAATGTCAATAGCCACGTAAGTCACGTAAAAATACAAACTTGTTTGCTTGTTTTTCACTTCAACCCAGGACCAACACACGATTTTACACAGTTCATAAATTTCTACATGTGACGGTTGTCTGTCTGGAATTCTTTACATTCACAGTTGATAAAATATACATTCTCTTACTTGAAGCTATTTCCAAAGACTGCACTTGAAATGTCTGGGCCACCACAACCTAGTTTATTCCGTATGCAGCTTGCTGACTGGATACACTCAGCCTCTCAAGTCCTTCCATTTTTCACAGCTGTGGTCATTGTTCCACAAGCACCGATCGTGTAAACCACTCGGCTTCCCGCTCGAGGTCTTCCCGAACGTCTGGAGTATGATTATGGAATTCTCTCCCGATTGATGTCAACAACTCCGAAGACTTTCATCTCTATTTATTGACGCCTCAATACACAGAACTCCCTGACAAGAATGTGGAGGTGAATAAATATCGAAGGTTTCTTTTCCGTCCGCACACAGCAGTGGAATTTTGTAGAAATTAGTACAAAAGCCCTGCACTTTGGATGGTCTTAATGAACGTATGTCTGTGAAGACCACAGTAATCATAATTTGGACAGAAATACGTATTCTAACAAGACACAAATTATCACGCGCAATGGATGAACGTTGTAGATATGGTTAGCTTATTAGTCAAGGGTTATACTTCATGGTTAATTTTTTTATGACAATTTATTCCTTGAGATGTTTTTTAGTCCTGTAAATTCATCTCACATGAGTAGTTTTCGTGATTACCCTTCCGACAGTTTGGAGTGAATATGTGCAGCATTAAAAACATCGCAAGGAATAAACTATCATAAAAAGTTAACCACAAAGTATAACAATAACGAATTAGTCAATAACAATCTATAATGTTCTTTCATTGCACATGATAATTTTTGTTTACCTTGAATAAGTATTTCTATCCAAATTATGGTGGCGAAAATAGTGCCTTTTTACTACTTTATTGTGGTCTTCACAGGTATGTGCACTTAAATAGACCAAATATATAAATTATATTTTGGTTATTATGAGTTTTGTTTGAAATCAAACTAAGGGACTGCATGTAGTCTTCTCTTTATATAAAAATGAAATGATGTCGGTCTGTCTTCTTGAGCAACATCACATCTAACTACACTTAATTTTTATAATATAGATCTGAAAATATACTGTTTGCGAAATTATATACTGTAGCCGTACTTGTGGTCTAGGAGCAGGGAGTTTGTTTCTTTCCTAGACGTCCCGGGTTCTATAGCCGGACAGGTAATGGATGTGTAGCTGGATCTGAGGGCTGGTTTTCACGTGATGTGATAACTAGGGCTCAGGTTTTTAGCATTTCTATCAGATCTTTCTTCCTGAAATTTTTGGTAGATATATTTTGTAACCAATCAAAATTGGGGGTGTGTAGAGGCCATTGGCCTAGAGAGTTCAGGAACCTGCCCCCTGCTATAAAAGCTGCGAGCTTTTGGGCCATTTTTTCTTCTTCGCTCCAGGCTAGAGTGCATATGTTAGTGGAGGCACGGAAAAGCCTTGCCCGCTTTCGGAACGCCCACCAGCTCAAGGTAGTGGCAGACACATTTTAAATAGGTGATAGCTCCAGAAAGCTGCCTTGAGGGGAAGGTTTCAATGTTGATTCTTAATGTAAATATCTAAGTTTAACATCACCGTTTAAATGTAATTTTAAGCAAGTTTAAGGACTCTATTCAAATCCCCGCTGGGAGAAGTGTAATTTAGAGAATAAAGAGTGGCCACCCTTTTTTAATTCCCATTCAACTTGGTATGGGGGTTACTAGAACTTTCTAAAACACTTTTGGAAATTAAGATTTTTTGCCAGCTAGTCACCCTCTGTAGTATAGGCTTAGCCTCTGTAACTTAGGGCCATAAGACATATAGGATTTTAAGTGTTTTCAAGTGCATTTCTGAAGGAGGGCAAGTATTTCGCCTTCTAGCATTTTGTTTACTGCCGATATCTTAAACTTTTTCTTTTCACCACTAAGACCATGTAGAATGGGCACTATGGCCTCTGTTTAAAGTGTCATTAATTATGGAGGAGTGTACAATAGACTGTGAACTCTGTTTTCAAGGTTTATCAAGTGTTTGGATAAGAAAACTGTGCCTCGGAGAGGCTATATTGTAGTAAGTTTTGGAGCTCACTCTCCTAGCGTGTAAATTGAGTGGATCAAAGGTTTTCTTTTGAAAATAGTGTAACTTTGGAGCCACAAGCTCATTTTGTAAATTTTTGCAACTACATTTTGATGATGATGCTTGTTGTTTAAAGGGGCGTAACATCGAGGTCATCGGCCCCTGATGGTACGAAATGAAAGAACAGAAAGGTTGAATTCATCCACTGACCAAAATTTAAAAAAATGTCATGAAGAATGAATGGATGGACATGAACCCAACAAAAAACAAAAAAACAGTGGATCAGACTCAAAAAAAGATCGTCAATAATAGTATTACTGACCAAGGGATTACTCATAAAGCACAATAATGCTTGATGTCTAAAGGGGTGCAAAATCCACGTCTAAGGCCCCACAGAATGGTACATGTCGCGAGTAAAGTAGAACCATGGTATTTGTCATGTTGGGGTAGTAATCAAAAGTAGCGAAACTCATGGTGTTCCACACAAGATCGTACTATTCACAAGTATTGTACTTCGTACAGGTAACGCAGACCTATGGTGTTTCTCACACAATGGCGCCACTCAGAGCCAACGCAAACCGATGAGGCTCCTCACCTAGGTGTACTAACCACGGGCGCCGGTATTCCCGTGGGGATCCTCACGTAGTGGGCACCATTACAGGCAACGCAGACCCACGGTGCCGCTCATATAGCGGTACAACTCACAGGCTACGCCCAGACCCACGGTGCCGCTCATATAGCGGTACAACTCACAGCTACGCCCAGACCCGCGGTGTTGCTCATATAGCGGTACAACTCAAAGGCTACGCCCAGACCCACGGTGCCGCTCATATAGCGGTACAATTCACAAGCTACGCTCAGACCCGCGGTGTTGCTCACATGGGTACGATGCACGAGTACTGGAAACCCCCAGGCCAGCCTCTTTACTGCTACTAATCACAAACCTATTTCGTACCTAATTTAGTGGTACTACTCGCAATTACAGGCAACCCATGGTGTTCCCCGCATGATGGTACGAATCAAAAGTAGTTTCATGATTCTAATTCAATCATCCCTTGGTCGCCCCTTTTAAGTCGCCTCTCACGACAGGTAAGGGATACTTCCAAAAATGAAGTAACGGATGAAGAAAGATAAAGGCTACGAAGGGCGTGAAAATGAAAGACTCCCTAGGCCTCGAATGCTCTAATACCGCCGGGGTCGGAAAAGAATAAGAGTAGGGCAACTGAGGTCGAACAGGATAGACGAAAGTGAGGAGCCTGGCACAAGTAAGTGGAAGCAATGCCAAGACTCAGCTAAGGGCCCCATGGTCGCCAACCCACTCTCCCAAGGTGAGAGCCCCTTGGGTCCCTTTTAGTCGCCTCTTACGACAGACAGGGGATACCGCGGGTGTATTCTACATGTGCTTTCCCCACCCGCAGGAACTACATTTTGAAATTAATTCAATGTTGTGGTCAGATCTAGCGAGCTCATCATTTGTCTGTTCAACTGTTATTTGTTGTTGATCATCAAAGTTTAAAGTTTAAAGTAAAAAAAGGAAAGAAGTACAATTTCAAATTTAGTTGTTTTAAATTATCCTCTTTTGCTCTGTCCACCCATTCAAACCCGCATCTCCTTAACCTCTGCAACCTACTAAGCCACGATAATAATAATAATCGTACGGCTTTACAAGTACACAAAATATATAATATCAAATAAAAATGTCCAAATTTGAAAACCAGTCCAGAGCACTCGGGTTCACTTGGTGTAGAAGCCTCAGTTGTTTTTGTCTGAGTCATCAGTCCATAGACTGGTTTGATGCAGCTCTCCATGCCACCCTATCCTGTGCTAACCTTTTCATTTCTACGTAACTATTGCATCCTACATCTGCTCTAATCTGCTTGTCGTATCCATACCTTGGTCTACCCCTACCGTTCTTACCACCTACACTTCCTTCAAAAACCAACTGAACAAGTCCTGGGTGTCTTAAGATGTGTCCTGTCATTCTATCTCTTCTTCTCGTCAAATTTAGCCATATCGATCTCCTCTCACCAATTCGATTCAGTATCTCTTCATTCGTGATTCGATCTATCCATCTCACCTTCAGCATTCTTCTGTAACACCACATTTCAAAAGCTTCCATTCTCTTTCTTTCTGAGCTAGTTATCGTCCATGTTTCACTTCCATACAATGCCACGCTCCACACGAAAGTCTTCAAAAACATCTTTCTAAGTCCGATATCAATGTTTGAAATGAGCAAATTTCTTTTCTTAAGAAAGCTCTTCCTTGCTTGTGCTAGTCTGCATTTTATGTTCTCCTTACTTCTGCCATCGTTGGTTATTTTACTACCCAAGTAACAATATTCATCTACTTCCTTTAAGACTTCATTTCCTAATCTAATATTTCCTACATCACCTGCCTTCATTCGACTGCACTCCATTACTTTTGTTTCGGACTTATTTATTTTCATCTTGTACTCCTTACCCAAGACTTAATCCATACCATTCAGCAACTTCTCGAGAACTTCTGCAGTCTCAGATAAAATAACAATATCATCGGCAAATCTCAAGGTTTTGATTTCCTGTCCTTGGACTGTGATTCCCTTTCCAAATTTCTCTTTGATTTCTTTTACTGCCTGTTCTATGTAAACATTGAAAAGGAGAGGAGACAAACTGCAGCCTTGCCTCACTCCTTTCTGGATTGCTGCTTCTTTTTCAAAGCCCTCGATCCTTATCACTGCAGACTGATTTTTATACAGATTGTAGATAATTCTTCGTTCTCGGTATCTGATCCCTATCATCTTCAGAATCATAAATAGCTTGGTCCAATCAACATTATCGAATGTCGTACTTAACCTCACAGTTTGCCCGGGCCCACGTGTAACCAATATTACGATTCCTATTCCACTTAAATAACTCTGTTCCACTTGCTAACACCTCCTCACAACCAGAACGCTTGACAGCATCACGCGAGTCGTCCAAACTTTACACCCTCACTCGAATTTGCTTATATTTCACTCACGTATCACATATTAGACCCTCACCAACATGCAGCACTCCATTGCCCAGCAGTAGATGACTGACATTATCGAATGCCTTTTCTAGATCTACGAATGCCATGTTCGTGGGCTTGTCCTTCTTGATTCGATACTCTAAGATCAGGCTTAAAGTCAGGATTGCTTCACGTGTTCCTACATTTCTTCTGAAGCCAAATTGAACTTATCCCAACTCAGCTTCAACTTGTTTTTCCAGATCACCGTTAAATGCTCGAAGGGGGTACTCCCTAACAATGTATTCCATTGTCTGCTCCTCCGCTCCACAGTCGCAGTCAGCAGACAAACGGAAACCCCACTTCTTCAACATGTAACCAAACCTCCCTAGACCCGTTCTAATTCGGTTCAGCTTCGACCCAGTTTGACGCGGCAGTTGGAATCCTTTAACCTTCTTTCTTGGATCTTGAACCAGGTGAGCGTTGTTGGGTGCATGTTCATTCCTAAGTTGTCGCCACTTGGAGGTCATGTCGAAAGAACTGATACTTTTAAAATCAGTCCAGGGTAGTTCGCGTGATTTCAGACGAGTTGTTGGTGGATCAAGGAAGAGGCCTTACCGAAGATTGTGGTTACTGAAACCGGGCGTTCCCTGGGCAATGGTTTAACCGGCTGATTCTTCCACAAAGGAGCTTCTACACAGCAACAAGTGAACTTATGTATTAATAGTACTTTTCAGGACCAACCACTCATCAGTTTCTATTGGTAACAACTTACGGATATGTCACTACAACACCGAATCGATTTCAACTGCTAAGAGTCAATAATAATAATAATAATAATAATAATAATAATAATAATAATAATAATAATAATAATAATAATAATAATAATAATAATACTAATAATAATAATAGCAATTAGATTAGTATCACATTCACGATATCTAGAATATCTTTCACTTTCTCGTAATTATTCATTCTGCTTTACGTCGCACAGACACAGATAGGTCTTCATGGCGATGGAAAAACATTTTCAGGGCTACCGACAGTTGGATTCGAACCCACTAGCTCCCGTATGCAAGGTCACAACTGAGTGGCCATAACCGTCTGGCAGAAGTCTCTCGAATATTCTTCTTCTGTTACCACTCCTACTCTTTATTATTATTATTATTATTATTATTATTATTATTATTATTATTATTATTATCATCACTAAACCCGTACGAAAGTTTCGCACAAGCATGATTTCCCTGAACTCGTCCCCACCCCCCACCGCTTCACTCCTCCAAGAAATGAAGAATGTTTTAGTCTGTTGTTCAGTTGTTGAAAACAAAATACTCACCGAAGTGTATACACACGAAGTAGCTAACAGAGTTCATTAATGTGAACATATTTACTATTTACAATACCCCTTTGTGTGCAATATTTGATGTCAGAATGCAATCAAATTGGACTTTTTGTTTGTCATTTTCAGTAATTGATACAACAACAAAAAACTATTTTTAGAATTATTGACTCTAGATAGAATTGTCCGTGAGTAAATACACGTATCAGGAGGGCTATAATGTGATTGAAGCGTTTGTTCCTACGTAGAAGTTATAGACTACGTCGAAGTATACAAAAAATTATTTCCTTCTTTCTTTCTTTCTTTCTTTCTTTCTTTCTTTCTTTCTTTCTTTCTTTCCTTCTTTCTTTCTTAATCCGTCTACAATCCAGGGATGGTTCTTCTCTCAGACTCATATCTTCAGTCTCAAGGGCAGTGTCCTGCACCGTAAGACTTTGCGTCGGGGATACAACTGGGGAAGAAGACCAGTAACTCACCCAGGTGGCCTCATCTGCTATGCTGAACAGGGGCCTTGTGGTGAATGAAAAGATTGGGAGATGGAAGGGAGCGGCCATGCCCTTAAGTTAGGTACCATCCTGGTATTTGCGTGGAGGAGAAGTGGGAAATCATGGGAAACTACTTCAAGGATGGATGACGTGGAAATCGAACTTCCCTCTACTCAGTTGACCTCCCGAGGCTGAGGGGATCCCTTTCCAGCCCTCATACAATTTTTCAAATTTTCTGGTAGAAACGGGAATCGAACCCGGGCCTCCGAGGTGGCAACTGATTACACCAACCACTAAACACAGAGGCGGATTTACACAAATACTAGTATATTAAATATTTGCACAATGTATGGATCATCGAACTCTTACGAATTTGTATTTCTTGCGTGTAACAATCACTCTATGAATACAGTGCACAAAGAAGATACAGACGCTTCACACTCAAGCTAGGTAGTGTTCACGCTAATGACCTATTGGTGATGTTTCCTGACGCCATCTTGGAAGACTGTATATGTCAATACACTTACATTTACACTTATGTACACCTACACGCTCATTTGTTGGTAGATGTCGTATCAGGCAATTGAGAAAGAAAAACAAACCATGGAGGTATCTGGTATCTAGCATGAATGAAAACTCTTTTTATTATTATTATTATTATTATTATTATTATTATTATTATTATTATTATTATTATTATTATTATTATTATTATTAATACCCAGCGAATTATCCGTGCGGTTAGGGGATTGCAGCTGTGAGCTTATATTCGGCAGATAGTGGGTTCGACTCCACTGTCGGCAGCCCTGAAGATGGTTTGCCATAGTTTGCTATTTTCATTCCAGGAAAATGCTGGGGTTGTACCTTAATTAAGGCCATGGACGCTTCCTTCCTACTCCTAGCACTCCCCTGTGTCCCGCCGCCGTCATAAGACCTATCCGTGTCGGTGCGACGTAAAGCAAAGTTTTAAACAATTTAATCAATAATCAACAATGTTTCCTGAAGTATTGACTTTTGATTTTGAATGTTTTGTGGCAGTACTAATCACTAAGCCTCTGCCTCAGGAATACTTTTCCCATCGGAATCAAAATTGAGAAATAAAACATTTTTGTAATGTCTATTCCTGCATATTGTGAGTTTGAGAAGGCCACCACTGATATAGGCGTTGATTGCATATTCCTGTGCTAGCCTTCCCTACGACCTCCCTTACTCAGATCCTATTCTCTTCCATCCCCGAGGATTATTACATTTGTGAAACTTAGGGTGTCTTTCATTTCCTTGCCCGTCTTGGCGTCCCGATTTCTTTTGCCTATACCGTCATTTTGAAACGCCTAAAATGTTATTTTTCTTCCTGTGTCTGGAAGCTCCACCTGTTTGAAAGAGGCAACTAAAAGTGAGATCTCAAAGGACTCTCAAATTCGGTGTACGGTTTGTTGACCGCAGGGTCCTGGCTACGCTTGTGAAAGGTTCTTGGCTTTCATCCTTCCTATCTGATTCTCTTGGCCAACTCTTGTTTTCTTCCGACCCCGCTGGTATTATATTCGTGGTGCTTAGGGATTCTTCATTTTACTTTTTTCGTGACATTTTTCTTTCCTATATCTTTATTCCTGGAAAGTTCGGAACACTCCGAAAAGTAAGCGTTAACAAGTTGTAACTGCCCCTTCAGAGTATGAAGTGGGGTGAGCAATACTGCAAGCTTGATGGCGTCTTTTTCCTGGTAAAAGGCTAATATTAGCATGTCGTGTCCGGTCACATGACCTCGGCTACTGGAAATTTACTGCAAGCTATTAATACGCGTGATGTTATAATACGTTACTCAAGAATTAGTTCGTCCAGAATACGGTATTGCCGTGATACAAAGAAATGAGATGATAATGTGAAATGGATGACTAAAAACCCTAATTTGTGGAAGATCATTTTAAATTATTATGTTTGTATTATAGGGTTTCGAAGTTCGCTACATGGCGCTTTGTTTGCCCGCGTAATTTCAACCTATGTGATTGAACGTTATGAAAAAGAGATTATGGATATACAGCGATGGATAGGAGAAGGGATAGAACATCAGATCTTACTGGACCATGTGATATGGTACTTGGAGGGATATTTTGGAGCCTATGTACATCAAAGACTAAAGCTGGAGAGTATAATTTGCTTAACATCGGAGTAAGACTGTACGTCTTTCTTTTACATCAGAGAACGTCTTGATATAGGAGAAGGTCTTAACTTAGTTCACTTCGCACCTGAGTAGAGCACTACTCAAAATTACTCTCATTGAAACCTGGTTATCTCAATGACGAGAGGTAAAGTCAACGAGAGGCCGGTTTTGACTTGTCTAGAACAGGAGATACCTTTGTCATGTAATTAGTTACGCTACAATTCTGTAATACGGAAGAACACAAGTGTATTCTCTCCATGAAGGTAATCCTAGGTGGTTTTGATATTGAAATTAGGGGTCATTGCCACATTATGTAATGAGTATTATAGGAGGTGTTAAAGTCAGGAAAGTCGTAGTACAATTAGTGGGCTATGCACACGAATCGGAAACAGAACTCGTACCTACAACGAGACGTCCATCAAACATCAGCTGTTACCTCGAACATGTCCAGATAACAGGGTCTACAAATGGTGAATTAATGGCATAAATTACTGCAAGTCTCCGCGTAACAGTACATTTCCTTAAATTTTACTTCATTCAATTTTTCTTTTGTTTCCTCTACGTTCAGATTTCGTAAATACGCCGTCACGTTTTTCATCCATATGAATTTTCTAAACATTTATTATCTTACGCCAACAATTGTGACACACATGCATTATTTAACATAACGTTTCCTAGCATTAATTCTATAGTTTGGCTTTGCTGTGTAAAAAACAACAGTACTAGTACGTAAAGTGTACGGCAGATGTCTTACGGTGATGCATAACCGATTCATAGTTTGTGTTTCAAAGGTTGCCATTAGGAATCTCGAAGATAACTGAGGTCGTCCGATTCAGCACTAGGATGTGCATGTATCACTAAAAGGTGCGCATACTATAGTGATCCCTAACTTCTTACTATTGTACGTTAATCGATGTGTTATATGCCAATAATTAAGGACAGACACACTAAACGTTTCTTTCGATGTGCCAGCATGATGCCATATCCAGTTAGTTAGATTAGCATTTTACCTTTTCTACCATTACGACTGCTAATGTGAGTCAATGCAGACTTTCACTTAAGCCCTTATAACTACATTCGGTGTGAACATTTAAAAAAATATCAAAACACACCTAAGGGTATTGAACCAAGGAACACATTACAGGAATAATGATATGAGTAAGTTAATTTGGCTAAGATTTGAATCTTAGATAAAAATAGTAAAGAAACAAGCGATCTCAGGCTGCATTTCCGGAACAGCATTTAGGCCGGAAGTGATTTTCGAAATTTGTTCTTTTTAGTTTGATAGAGCTATCCAATTTCGGGCCCTTTAGCCCTTCAACTTCCGGCACAATTGAGGAAATTGCTTAATTTTGCATTTTTCGTATTATGGGGATCCCTACTTTGTCTGCTAAAAATGTTTTCAACATTTAAAAAATAGTGTGCCAATACGCTGGATTCAATTCGATTCAGTTCAATTCAATTCAAATCAGTTCTCTCTACCGTGTTCATATGGAGTGAGGGAATATGACGCTGTTGAAGGTGATCTGGCCGTCGGATGGTGATGTTAAGCCTTGAGTAGACTCCTTGGGCTTATTCAACAGGAATAGGCTAGGTGCCGACACCGAGTTTTGCTCTCTCCCTCGTCATTATTATCATCTCGCACTCAGACACGCATATTTCCCATGGGCAAATATGTCCTCGGACACTCGCCGTACCGCCATACGATAAATTAATTTAATTCTGAAGTTGCCACCTGCACTCGTTGCAGAAACGTCAATAAATTCATATGAAGAGTTTATCATGACTAGAATCCGGATTATTAGGTACTGATAGGTTAGAATGCAAACTTACTTAAGCCAGTAACAAGTATACCCTACACTGTACAACGGTTATGCTATGCTATTTGCATAGACATTAGGGGTACATCCTATGTAACTCCTTTGAATTTACTCTACTCTTCCTACATTATGGTACAACGGGTTGCATTACACTTCCTACAAACCAAATTACTTTGCATTCTAACCTATTACCACCTAAAAATCTGAGGTATAATCATGACCTCGAAAACTCGAAGGGCCTTCCTTGGAGCAGAAACGCTATTTGTATCCCAATAACAAGACAAGTTATAAATAACGCTGTTAGAATGTGTATCAGGCAACTCGACGAGGCTGTTGGTTCCCCACTAGACCTCACACGTGCCCGTACATTTTAATTAGTCGGGCTCTGCTAACTTGCTTGAAGCAGCAATAAAAGAGACTTTTACCGGGCGAGTTGGCCGTGCGTGTAGAGGCGCGGGGCTGTGAGCTTGCATCCGGGAGATAGTAGGTTCGAATCCCACTATCGGCAGCCCTGAAAATGGTTTTCCGTGGTTTCCCATTTTCACACCAGGCAAATGCTGGGGCTGTACCTTAATTAAGGCCACGGCCGCTTCCTTCCAACTCCTAGGCCTTTCCTATCCTATCGTCGCCATAAGACCTATCTGTGTCGGTGCGACGTAAAGCCCCTAGCAAAGAAAAGAGACTTACATCGACCGTTTGACACCTAGCTTGAAAATATCTTCCTTAAACCGAATACACTTCAAGGTTTTACAATATTTTTTCTACGTCTATGCTATAGTCCAAGCATGAAATCCGTAATATCCTGAAATTATTAGGAAACTCTAGCACTTAAACCTGAGCAGACAATTCTCATTTTGACGAGCGTAATTGAGTTACAACAAGAAGTTATTTACTGCAGTCCAGGGATCTGTAGAAAAGTTTGTTAAACTTCAGGTGATTGAGAGTTGAATTATTATATAACACCAAGTTCCAGACATTCAAAGAAATAAGTTGGAAACGAATGAAGGCAGGAAGCTAATATGCTAAAATCCCGTACCACATTATGGATAACAAGTAAGGAGTTTCGTGTAAGTACCTTCAAAATATGTAACAAAATTCAGATGCCTGATAGAGCCATAGAGTAAGTACAATTAATGTTTGGAAGTTTAATAGAATGTTATTCCTTTCTGAATTCTACAATTTAAAAAGACATGTGCTACCTAATTTTGTAAAATAGCCTATTGTACACTGCGAATATAAATTATTCCAATTATAAATTGTTAGCTTAACTCTTTGGGGAAATTATTTCAGTGACTTAACATGCTCCAAACACTAATAAATTATATAGTGCCCACCGCTTGTGTTTACTATCGGAGTTCACATGCGGCAGCATATGTTAGCGATTTGAAAGTTGCGTTTTCACTAAAACCCGGATTTTTATGCAGATACATGTTAGACTGCAAACGAATTTGGTTAGTAGGAAGTGTCGGCCACCCGCTCGTCCGTAATGTAGCAAGAGTAACATAAATTATAGGGGTTCTGATGGGCCGTATCCCTAATGTTTATGCAAACCCTATAGCAAAATGGTTGTGAAGGTAAACTATACTTGTTAGTCGCTTCAGTAGGTTTGCATTCTAACCTATTAATGCATAAAAATGCGGGCTCTAAAATATTGTTCTATTCTTACTCTAATGTTGCCCGTGTTATGACTTGGTGAATGACTATAATCACTTCGTAATTCGGTGCGTCTTGACGTACGAGGGCTGTAAATAAAGTATTGATATTGAGAGAACGCAATATATAATGAAATAACAAGAGCAATTGCATTACATTCCTCCTGTTTAATACCTTAAGCCAAATATCGGGAAGCCGTTGAGGCTGTGGGCAAGGTTTTTTTTGGTTGATGACAGAAAACGAGCGCCCTACTGTACGGAGAACATATGCCACGTTAGGAAATCGGTGGTCTCGGGGGAATTCCTTCAACTTCGGGAACAGGTCAGATTCTCAAGGACTCATGTCTGGTGAGCACAGAGGGTGATCCAAGACCTGTCAATGCCACCGTTGTAATAAGAGCTTGACGTTGTTTGCGACATGACGACGTGCGTTGACATTCAACAGAATAGGACGATCGTCTCGCGATAAACGTGGACGCTTGAGCCGCATTGTCAGATGCTGATATAGTTCCAGAAATCGGCAATAGTGGTCACTGTTCACGGTTTACCCCTCAGACACAGCATACGTAAGAATAACACCCTCGTATCCTAGTGGCACAATCAGCATAAGCTGCACACGATTGAGTTCCTGTGGAAATTTCTGTGGACGTGGCGAACCTGGGTAACACCATTCATTCGATTAACGCTTTAATTCATGCTCGCAGGCTAGTGCCCACGTCTCATAAATACGCTGCAGAAATGCGTATCCTTCGTTGCAGTATCTGCCCAGGTGTATGCCAGCCAATGCATATCGGTGCCATTTATGTACGTGGGTGAGTTGATGTGGAGCCCAACGGGACGCAATTTTCCTCATGTTAACACATTTCGTCAGTATGTGCCACACTCTTTGATGACTGAGATCAACGTCTGCGGATAATTCCCGGTCAGTCCATCAATGGTATACGAAAACGAGACCGCACGATGTCAATCTGATCTTGAGGAATGGATAGCGGACCTGTGCGCTGCAAATCCGCCGTCTCATTCCGACCCGTACGAAACGCCAATTGTCCAATCGTGCTATACGGTAATGTAAACTCGCCAAAGGCTTCACGTAATCCTCGATAACATTCTGATGCATTTTTGCCATGGTCAACTTCGATTTTAATCGCTGATCACCCTTTGAAAACATGCTGTTGAACACTGTTCACTTCAACGCCACACAGCAACAACATTCCCGACTGGATGCCCGTCAAATATACACTAAACATCGACAACAGCACCACCTGACCACTCCCATATCCTATTTGCGCATGCCCTATCTCCTGCGAGTGTCCTGACTACATTGCCACTGGTTTATTTAAAGCCCTCATAAGTATGTCTTATGGTTGAGCGTCATCTGAATATATGCTTCACGAAATTAGCTGTAGAGAATGTGTGACGCGATGTTACATAGCAACCGTGCAGGCTGCGATGTGAAGTATTCATAGAGGGCCATGAATCAAAGACATACACAAGGTTTTGTACATATCTTCGTGAAATAATTCAAGTAAATTAATCGTTATAAATTGTAATTCCGTTTACTGGAAGACATATTTATAATCACTTGACTTTCCTAAGGGAAATTTGACACTATTTTTAAGCCTCTAGTGACAGCGAAAGATGACACCGAATACAAATTTTGAATAACTGTCGTCTGTTATAAGTCCCAAATGGCAATCAGTCTTCAACAGAAACAGGAAATTAGTTGTAAGAACAAACAGTTATTATTAGAGCCCGGATTTTTATGCCTTAATAGGTTAGTATGCAAACTTACAGAAGCGAGCAGCAAGTATAGTCTACCTTCACAACGATTATGGTGTGGGGTTTGCATAAACATTAGGGGTACGGCCCATCAGAACCCCTATAATTTATATTACCCTTGCTACATTATAGAAGAGCGGGTGGCCGACACTTTTTACTAAATTACAGTACTTTGCAATTTAACCTGTTACTGCATAAAAACCCGGGCTTTGGTTATTATATATTAGATATCTGTAAACTATAAGAAACAAAATAATATCCTGGATTTACAGATTATACTGTATATACAGAGTGTCTCAAACGTTTTGTGTTCAATTTGAACACGTGGCGGTGGGTCCACAACCGATTATATTGACAGAGGGAGCCAATGATCGAAAATGCATAATTTTGTCTTATGGACGTACACAGCATAAGAACAACGTAGCTCATAGTAATTGTTCAAAGTGACGACCGCCAGTCTCTAAACATGTATTGCAACAGTTCTGCTGCACTCAAGCAAAGATCCCGGGTGTCTGTTTTATACTGGAACAGGCAGCGGGTGATAAACAGCGTTACACCGCTGACCACCAAATCGACCTACTGTACACAACTTAGCTCATAGCAACGTGTCTCATTAACCTGTGCCGCACACACACCACTATCCCTCGTGTCAGTTGTCCATTGCATCAGACAGCTTGTGATGTGTCCATGGTGAGGTGTGTTACTGTGTACAGTGCATAACGCGTAGTCAAATATTGAACGTTACTCGTCACGAAAGTTGGCAGACATGCATTTAATGTACGGCGCGGCAGGATTTAGTGCCCGTAAAGCAGCACGAATGTACGGAGAAATTTCCCCAGCAGACCTCATCCTTATTGGAAGAAGTTTATCTTCGTGGATACCAACTTAAGAGAGACGGGGTTGTTCACGGCACAGAGAGCCGGCCAAGGTATCCGCCAAGCACCAGACTTTGAGGTGATAGTGTTGGATCGTGTGGCCGGATACCCATCAATAAACAGCTATCAGCTTGCCTGTTAAACGCACACTTCGAAGGTTATAGTGTGGGGAGTACTGGCGGAATATGTATTACTCCCCTATCATAAAGATTACAGCCGTATCATACAGAACGTGTGCAGACACTGGGACCATTGGATTTTGAGCTCCGCGTTCACTTCTGTCAATGGATTATCCACTGCAGTGCTGTAGTGCTGAACTTTGTAAAGTTCGTATTGTTCACGGATGAGGCCTCATTCACCCGTGATGGTGTTTCCAACAGCCGTAACAGCCATGTCTGGAATGAGGACAATCCCCACGCCACCCACATCGGTGGCCACCAGCAACGATTCTCTGTCAACGTACGGGCGGGCATTATCCAAGGTCACCTAACAGGACTTCATTTTCTGCCTCCTCGTTTGACTGGTCCACATTACTTGGTGTTCCTGCGAGATGTGCTGCCACAGTTCCTGGAGACTGTATTCCTTGTTGTCCGCGAAAGGACCTAAACAATACATACCCTCATTGTTGGTTTGGAAGGGAGGTCCTGTCGCATGGCCAGCACGATCGCCGGATCTCACACCTCTGGACCTTTTCCTCTGTGGTTACGTCAAGTTGTTGGTGTATGAAACCCCGTAGAAACGGATGACAACCTGCTTACTAGGGTCCAAGCTTCCTGTCTCCTAGTACAACAGACATCAGGGATCTTTGAGAGCGAGCGGGTGAACTTCATGCGCCGTCACCATGCATGCATTGAGATTGGCGGTCGTCACTTTGAATAATTACTATAGGCTACGTTGTTGTTAAGCGGTGTGCGCTGTGTATGTCCATAACAAAGTAAATATGCATTTCTGACCTTTGGTTCCCCATCTCATTATAATAGGCTGTGGGCCCACTATCATATGTTTCACTTTGACGTAAAAAGTTTGAGACACCTTGTATAATGCTACAGATTACAGATATTTTTTTAAACATGGAATTGAAGAAACATTATAAAAGCTGTATTCTCCCACAGGTAACATTCCACATCTAATATATTTTAGGCAGTTCAACAATCAAATCACACACAGACTTCAAGTTCTGGATAACAATGTAAATGACAAATAGACATTTCCAACCTAGAGATTGCTTCAAAATGTATGTAACAAATAAAATCCCCAAATGGGGATCATTTAAGTTAATGAGTTAATAAATTAGTTAAGTTTCTCTCTTGTTTAATTTTCTGCCTGTTTTAAACTAGTGTGAACATTACTTTGTCCACGAGACTCCACATGTTGTCCTATAGATGTCGCGCAGGAACGAGGAAGGAGTAATTTGATCTGTATCAACGAGAAAACTAGACAAAATAAAATGTGAAAAGTTGTTTAATTTATTGAAATTTTGTTACTGAAAATAGACGAACTATGGCATACTTTAGAAAAAAATATGCAAATATGTGACTAAAACATTGGTAAAAGCCTGTACAAAAAAGCATACTGGAGGACATAGACTCAGAAAGGATTTGAATAAGACTGAAAATGCGTCTGTAAAACGAGTGAGACGGATAAGGGGGCATCGCAAACTTCTATACAACTCTTACTTCTCACATCATTCTCCATTGTCCAATAATATTATAGGAGTTACTGAAAAAATGTAGAGGGAAATTTAAATTGATATGATTTATTTGAAATTTTCAGCTAGCTGTTTCAGATTACAGTACATTGGAAACAGAAGTTCCGCCTTCACTATTTCTCTCAAGGGTTTATACAAGAGCATGAGCATGGTGTCTAAATCTACATCAATCGAACGTAAATCCTCTGTCGCTTCCAGCCATCGGGGTCTCCAATCTTGCAAAAGACGAAGCAGGATCTGGACAAAATAGAACCGTCAATCAGTGTCAGTCAACGAGAGTCGACCCTGTCGGTCCGTGTAGCTGGTAGCATACATTCTGAAGATAGTGTGTTCATACTTTAATGTCGCTTGTTTGCCATGGTTCCCCATTTTAACAAACGCAGGGGCTGTACTTCCTTTCCAGTCCCGGGCGTGTCGTAACTTATCGACATAATACCTAGCTGAAATGGAGCGACGGGAAACCAAGAATAAATTCCTTTCTAACGACTGAATTTCCAATGGTTTCTAAAATAAAATTCTGGTAATGAAATCTTCCCTTTGTTCATAATATAGCATACAATTCGACAGCTGTATGTAATCCTATTAGATGTTTAATAATATATTCCCCTTCTTGGCACTTCTCCCATATTTTAAGGGTTAGTACGCAAAGTGGATTTGGCCCAGTTTATCGGCTGGGTGCCGCCCTTCCACACGCCAAACCTGTTTGGAGGGATGAACACATTATTGCGTGTTTCCGCGGTAGTTGTTACAACGGCGTGTTGTATGTTATTGAAGAGTACTGTATTAAGACGAACGCGAACATCCACACTCCAGACCAGATGAATTAGCATTACGCTGTTGAAATATAGGGCCCGGCCGGGAATCGAACCTCAGTTCCTCTGTTCCGAAGGCTTGTACACGCATGCAAAGAAATGGTGTCCCGACAAACTACATTGCCCCACGCCAGTACTGGAAAGGAGGGGAGGGAGCGAACAGGTAGTGCTGAAGGAACAGTGCGTGTATTGCTCTGCATCCGCTCCCGAGCCCGAGCCCATTTCAATCAAAACAATGTCTTAGAGCGGGCTGGGAGGGACTGTTTTAGCACTTTTCGGCACCATTTCACTCGATCTGCTCTTTGTTCCCCTGAAAGTGAATGGGGCACCCAGAGAGAACAAACCTCGCTAACATGGAGATGGTCGTGTAGAATTGAATGAATAGCTGGTGCAGGGATGTGGAGGGTCTCTTCTACCTGCCGATATGTCAACCGCCCCTCTTGCTGCAACATTTTCCTCAGAGCTTCAATGTTTTCCTCAGTCACTGATTCAGACGGTCGCCCAGAACGAGGATCGTCTTCAACCCCAAAATTTCCCCTCTGGAACTCTTTGTACCAGCGGAAAATTGTTGTCCGATGTGGACAGTCTTTCCCCAGCACAGGGGTCATTTCCTCCTGGCACTGGACAATAGATAATCCACGAGCAAAATTATAGCGGATAATTGCGCGATATTCACATTTAGACCACGCTAACATCTTAACTTGCTTTCAGTCCCACTGCTTGGTAACAACTGGTGTGAAGGTTGCGCCTTGCTGCCTTCTAGACCGGTTTTCACACCTCTTTTCATCCCTCACCATAACAGGGGGGTCAAGCCAAGTGTTTTGCATACTACAAAACTTCATTAAAACAAGTTAGGGATTTCAATTCCATAAGTATTTAAACAGAAATAAACGTATAAACATTTGAGTGTGATTTGATAGAATCTGATGATGTTCTTCCGAGAACGAAACATGTCATTCTCTTTTAATTAAGTTGTTTGTTTTTTAAATTTAATTATGTTACCATGTGTTCGTTTTATCCGGTAATTTAGAAATGTATTATTCAAAATTAATTTTGGCACACTAATGAACTTTATGGTTATAAATTAAGTGGAAACTGAAAAGGTATTGCCAAGAATATATTAGGAAACTTGTGCTAAATTGTTGTTCTACAAATTAGACGTTTGTTGGCCAATTTATAAACATACGGATATCCATTACAGTTAGTCTATTAGTATCTTTTCATGGTACGTTGCACAATGATAGCTTTTTCCTTACTGCGACCGTAATTTTTGAGGTAAGTTTTTCCTTATCCATAGCCCCTCTCTGCAGGTGACATAATTTTGTTTGACAAACTTATTCTTTTATGAATAATAATTTTGGTTTTTGTTTATAGTGGTTAAGTGTAAGAGAGGGGCGTGAGCCCTAACTTCGCCACAAATGTAAGTCAGGAATAAATATATAAACAAATAATTTCTACTGAAAAATTAATGCACCTATTCTCTGAAGATTTGATGAGGCAGAAGACTGCGCTGAGAGGTGGGGAGGCAAAAATGGTTGGGAATGGACCTGGAACCCGTGTGGAACTGTGCTGGCCAGTAATTCTGAGACGGGGCGAGTTGGCCGTGCGCGTAGAGACGCGCAGCTGTGAGCTTGCATCCGGGAGATAGTAGGTTCGAATCCCACTATCGGCAGTCCTGAAGATGGTTTTCCGTGGTCTCCCATTTTCACACCACGCAAATGCTGGGGCTGTACCTTAATGAAGGCCACGGCCGCTTCCTTCCAACTCCTAGGCTTTTCGTATCCCATCGTCGTCATAAGACCTATCTGTGTCGGCGTGACGTAAAGCCCCTAGCAAAGTAATTCTGAGTCACGCACTGTGCGGAATTCTGGACGCCGTGGCATTCTTGCTTTCTGCAGTTGACACTCTGACATTTCTAAAATGTTGGCATTCTTAAATTGAAGACATGGATGGAAGAAGGGCTTAAGTCAGGTTGTGGCGTTATTCGGTAAATTGCATATATACGTTCCTTGGAGGCTCTTCTAGATACTACCTAAATGGCTTATCGGTAGTGTCAATAGATGGCGT
Organism: Anabrus simplex; assembly: GCF_040414725.1. Taxonomy (NCBI): domain Eukaryota; kingdom Metazoa; phylum Arthropoda; class Insecta; order Orthoptera; family Tettigoniidae; genus Anabrus; species Anabrus simplex. The sequence continues at coordinate 50,789,627 of NC_090275.1, forward strand.
GTGATGTGCTATATTGAGTTGCGCCGTTCTTCCAAATATTGGTGTCCGACTTAAAATATGCTCCAATGCTGACTTAGGGCGAGCCGCCAATCATCACTCAGCAGAGGCGAAACAGCTGACGCAGAAGTAATGTCAGAAGGAGAAACATCTGATATTTCAGCAGATGACAGTGAATATTTACCCAAATGAAAACTCAGATGATTCGGATACTAAATCCTTTCTATCAGAATGATCTGCCGTTCTCAGCCCAGTGTCATTTGCAACACCACAAACAAAAGGACCTAAGATTTCAATTCCAAAGTATGTCATATTATGTCACTCTCCTGAAGGAACTGTATCAGGAAGCCATACTTATAATATTACGTTTCATGACAAGTTTCAGTTATTGAAGGATATATGGTCTGTAAGATACTTTGGAGAGCTTTCCAGTCCCACGTGTAGGTATTGAACCCAGGAAATTAAAAGTTGTTAAAGATTTGATTTAGTAAGCTTTCTATGCGCAGGTGCACGTGCATGGTTTGAAAATATTTTTCGGGGAGCTGAATCTGTGGGAGTAGGAAATTCTCCATATAGTGACTCCCCTAATAATATGTCGTGGCCTATCAAATGTTCTTACCTGTAAAACTTGTCTACATGCTTCCAACAATGTAAAGAACATTAATTTTCAATGAAAATGTTTCTTGAAAATGGAATAAGGACGTAACTCCAAAATACAAAATTGACAACAAACCAAAAAATTTATAAATATTTTTGATGTGCATATTATGAAATAATCAAGAATGTAGTTAAGTATAATATACCAAAATTTTGTATTTCTGAGAAAAGTGTTTGATGTTGTAATTCTTTACACTCATTTATCTCAAAAGAGTGTTTTTTGAGTTACGCCCTTCTTCCATCCATGTCTTCAATTATTTCTCTGACAAAGAAATATGCTATTTCCTGGTTAATGTGGTGTATAATTTATTACGAAACAAACTTTCGATGTTTGCTAAGTTTGTAGTTAAAATTCTGGTTTCGTTTCACACTGGCGTCGTGGTTACGGTGATAATCGTCCACAAATTTGTTAACTGTACCGTAGACAACCCCGAATTTTTATCCGGGATACATTTTCGCATACCTCGTATAAATTCAAGGCTAAATACTATATCCAAGTATGAGAACGCGAACACTACCTCACACAACAATTCACCGCTTAACTCATTGTGTAATAGTTATAACAGAGCTGTCTGAAGGATCAGATACTAGACCTACCTTTGGCTATCAAACAGTTCTCAAATATTTTCACCACACTGACACAAGACTAACATGACAGACAGAAGACACTCCTTATGACTGTACGTTAGTTTAAATTAGTTTAGTTTCATAATCATAAACTTTTAAATGATTTAATTGGAAGTCTTGCAATATATGTAGGCCTATATTAGAAATAGTTCTACATTGGATTATAATTAAATTAACATGATGTTAATTAGCGTAGGTTACTGAAAATGGGGGTTATTTCGCCCTGTTGTAAACCAGAGAGAAAATAAATAAATAAATAAATAAATAAATAAATAAATAAATAAATAAATAAATAAATAAATATAGAAAGTATTTTTGGGAGGAAATACAATGTCCTCTCTTATTTTAATAACACGAATCAAAAAGAAAATCGAAGAGGCCCAACAATTTGAAGAACAAAGGCTTCAGAAAAATAAAAGGTGAAGGCCACGAGCGAGTACATGAAATTTAAATACTCCCTTGGTCTCGGAAGAGAACAAGAGTTGACCAAGAAAGGTCGGATAGGAAAAATTATTAAAGTTATGGGATTGGCGCAAGTAAGTGGAAGCAATGCCATACTGAGTTGGAACCCTGCGGTCGCTAATCCATGCTCCGAAGATGAGAGCTCCTGCACTACGTTTTCAGTCTCCCATTACGGTAGGCAGGGAATACCATTGTTGAACCCTACCAACATCCCAGCAACAAGAGAATTATCACCTTTGTCTGGTTGGCCATTTTTGTTCTGTACCTGAAACCTCCCCGGCATGTTCTACACGAACTCCACACGATCTAATAAGCTGAAATGTTATTTATATTATTATTATTATTATTATTATTATTATTATTATTATTATTATTATTATTATTATTAACAAATGCGTCGCAATTGGTAAATATCCCGATGGGAATGATCACTTGCAGTAGTATGATAATAAAGTAAAGTTAAAACATAACCACCAAGAACAACAACAACAACAACAACCAATGTACAATTGGCAATTCCATGGAAAGAATATATCACAAGAAAAACTACTACTTTACCACTCTAAATATTTCAAATATGATGTGGTCCTGAAAGCTAAATGCCGGTATCTAGTTACAATCAATTTAGTCCGCGTATGTAACTTTAAGACCACAGGAACTGGCTTCGTAGTCGCCCCTCTCTTCACCCAGTGTCGCCATAAACTACCTGTGTGAGTGAGGGGTTAAACAGATCGAATAAAGTATAAAGTAATTAAACAAAACATCATTTATTGCACTTGAACAGGCCGTTTAAGCCCACGGCAGACGACAAAACGTGCAAAGGCTAGTAAAATTCAGGTAAAGTCATGACAAGATGTCTGCGATAGTAGACATCACAAGTATTTGTCACAGATGTTGGCCCATTTTATTATTTCTTGCTCGTCCTTGTTTTGGCTTGTTCCAATGTCAACAGTATTCTGTCTCGCACTTGGACGACCTCTTGGATATCTTCCAGTTGGCTGATCGGTAAAGAGTGGCTGGGAAGAGAACCCTATGTTCTAAATAATATATCCTAGCCACCAGAATCTGTTTGTTGTGATCGTGTTTCCAATATCGGTTTTCTTAAAAGACATAGGTAGGAGGCTATCGGACTGTTCAAATAAATAAATAAATAAATAAATAAATAAATTAAATGGGAAGTAAAAGGCTACGAAGGGGAAGGAGTCGACCTTGGCCTTAATGAAGGTACAGCTCCAGGATTTTCCTGGTGTAAAAAAAGGAAACCATGGAAATTCATATTCAGGGCTGCCGTAAGTGCGGCTGGAACCCGTTGTCTCACGAATGTAAGATTACAGCCACGTGACACAACTACTCGCTCGGTCAGAATTCCTAATCTACGACAGAATGATTGAAATTTTACCTGAAGAGCTCTTCTATAATCTTAAGTTAATATAACAGTACACATCTCCCACAATGAAACACAGTTATCAACCAAATATGCCACGATTCGATCCCGTAACCGTGAGTGATAATGTTCATTTGCCCAGCCATCAGCACTTCCAAATGGTCAAATCTGAATCAATGTTGATGATTTAATTTTAACTGATATCAGCATATTTAAATATCAAGCCTTTTGTCTCCTTATGATATATACTGTTCATTTGTCTGTGAAACCTGTGAAGAGCATTGTTAGGGGAACGAATTTGGTGTCCTTTCTTCATCGGCTATCCCTACAACTAAAGGGCGCATTATTTATTTCCCGTATTGATCAGCCTTAATAACCTAGCTCTATTCTTCCCTGAACATGCTTATCGCTCATTCTCTGGTCGTTTCTGATCATGTCTAATTCTTTGAAATTCTAAAATCTCTGTCGTTAGTTGTACGAACTAAGAAATGTGAGAACATAACCACTACTTTCAAACAAATAAACTTCCGTAACTATGCTCAGTACTTATTAATTAATCTTACGTTCCATCCCTTGATAATACCATCTCAAACTCCATGTCTAGTGTGACCCGAATAATAATGATGTGGTCTTATAAGACAGGTTATAAATTCTCTTTCAAATGCTTTTAACCCCAAAGGAGACGTTCGGGTCGGTTTTAAACCAACGACAGTGCAGATAATTATTACACCACAACTTATTTGTTCTGTTTTTGCTTGTGATGTCTGAAGCCATCTCACTTCAGTTTCGACTCGGTTAATTTATAACCAGACTCCGGAATTTTAGGCAGTAATAGGTTAGAATACAAACTAATTCAGTTATTAGGAATCATCGCCTAGCCCCTTCTCCCGTAATGTAGCAAGAGTAACATAAATTTTGGGGGTTATAATGGGTCATGCCCCTAAATTGTATGCAACCCTCATAACATAATCGTTGTGTGGGGTAGGCAATACTTGTTACCTGCTTCAGTAGGTTTGCATTATAAACCTAAAATCTCAAACTCTATAACTGTGTGGTTCTTCAGTCTACCTAAACTAATTTTTAATAAATATATTTATAAACTATCTGAAAAAGAAAACATCTATAAAAATGAAATAACTTAACTAAAAGAGAATGCCATGTGTCGGTCTTGATAAACGTCATCAGATTCTATCAAAATTACACTCAAACATACTTAAAAATGTATTTAAAAAATTTCTATTCCTACAGTTCTTAGAAACATGAACGTTTGGAACTTAATGAAGTCCTCACAGCTCTCTACTCTAGCATAGAATCCCACCTGTTGCAATACTGTTGCGTTGGCGTGATTCCAACTGGCTAGCCAGTCCGTTGACCTTCCGCCATTCCACGCACTCCGTTCAGGCTAGGTCAATAACATGTTGCAGTTTATACATAGCTGTTTTATTTTTAGCTCCCCCATTAGTATTAGGGACCACAAGACCTTGCTTGACACAGTGAATGGAGAGTAACAATCAAGATGACTAAAAATGTGTCAGCCGTACGTTTCTGTATCAGGCAGATCTCAGGACAATAGCCTGTGTCGACTCTGTCACAGAGAGATAGAAACGCTTGAGCATCTCCTGTGATCCTGTACACTTAATACTCACCATCATGTCATCAGTTCCACGATTGCCCACGGTCTAAAAGTCTACGCAATATATGAGGAGGTGCATATTCTCTCAACTGATGGAAGGAACAGACGAATAGACATCATCAACATCAGTAGGCAACATAATCGACCCGACTATGCGGTTTGAGACAAATGAGGATAAAGTTGATCCTGAAAAAGAGTCGAATCTATGAAAGTACAGAAATTTATTACAAAGTCAAATACAATCTTGAGTCTCTAAGCATTACTGAGTGACCACTCCCCAGCTACTTGTAGATTTCTGTAAAGATTTGGACTAAGTACCGAACTCCTACACTCAGTTGTGACAGCCGTATAAAGGGGTCGATAGCAATCTTTAGAAACCACACCAATGGGCCTTAACAACTACCTTCAAGAAACTTTGCTTTCATTTAACTTTCAAAACCGTTTATGTGAAATAATATCTATTGGTTATGGTCCTTTTTGTCCTTGTGGCAGCCTGCAAATGTTCTGTGAAGGTATATAATATCAAATTCTAATAATGAACTGTGGACCATTGACTTACCAAATTCATCGAGATTGATTGTTTTTTCAAGGCTTCCAACCTTTATTCCATTCATTTAAGCCTACCTGGCGAATTTATCGTGCGGTTAGGGGCGCACAGCTGTGAGCTTGCATCCGAAATATATTGGGTTCTAATCCCACTGTCGGCAGCCCTGAAAATGATTTTCCGTGGATTCCCATTTTCACACCAGGCAAATGCGGGGATGTACTTTAAGTCAGGCCACGGCTGCTTCCTTCCCACTCCTAGGCCTTTCCTATCCCATCATCGCCATAAGGCCTATCTGCGTCGGTGCGGCGTAAAGAAAATTGTGAAAAAATGCATTTCAGCCTTGTCTTACTCCCGTGTGATATTTCGGATAGTCCTGTCACTCTTTGCCACAGCTTTTACCTCTCGTGGACTTGCTTTTTTGAGAAGAAAAATCAAAACTATTTTCTTCTTACCTTTTCGAAAATGTTAGTTCGTTACACAGTAAAATTATTTCCTGCTTTGAGAATGTATAGCATCCATTGTTCAAAGGAGTCAAATCCATGATCGGGAAAATAGGTTTACAGCTAACACCTTTTAGGTTCCACAGCATCGTACGGTAAAGTGCTGTAAGTCGTTTATTGTCACTGGCTCTGAATTATACTTGATCTTAAACTATATGAAATATAGATAAGTAGTGATAAATATATCAAAAATTAAGTTCCAGAAGGAAAGCATAATTTAATTTCATCGATTGTAAATGTTAAAATCATTAAATCTCTTTAGGATTTCTCAATCATGAAATTACCAACGTTTTGCCCCGAGTGTAGCAGTGGGCTCATCAGTTGGATTGCTATACCTTTCAAGACGCTGGCCGTTGAGTCATCAGTGCAAAATAAATATATTCAAATAGCGCTCTCTTTCCACTTATACAGCCATATAAGTCAATTTTCACCGAAGTAATCTGTGTTTCTGAAATGTTAAAAGACTTGTTCTAATCTTCTAGATATATATTTTAGATGAACACTTTTAATCTTAATTTATCCTCAATATGAATGTGTATCTTACCTTTTTTGATGTGGACACGTCTTATGGCTGAATATTTCCGTTACGAAAGCCAGCGTGAAGGGAGTGTAACACAAGAAACCGTTTATGGTATGTCCTACGGCTGATGGTTACCTGAAATTGCAGCCAAGACCGGGAGACATATTTGTAATAATTTGTTATTTTCACAAAGGAAAAGTTGGTTTGTTTTATGTGTTCTCTTCTTTGTCATTAGATTCTCGTATACTCATTGATAAATTTAAGTTGCAATGGCTGTTATTAACAGCCAAAGGGGCCTATGTTCGTACTTGTAATTTCTAATGTGTTTCTCCGATACGTTGTCACCTCCGTTCACTAGACAGTAACTTGCAAAACTGTCTAAGGATCGTTCCATGCTAAGGAAACAATACTGCTCTAATGGACCTACAGGGAGTGAACACATACCCTTTTAGACATCTGTAATTCCTCGTGATTAAGGAATATTATAATATAATTTATATTGTATTATGAAAGAAAGAAAAAGGGACCTATGCATGTTTTTCCCCGTGAGTTATCAAAATGACTACTTAACGTTCTCTGTTTCATAAATATATTCGCGCGGAGGAAGCACATTGCCAGCAACAGCTTCACTTCCTTGCGTACCTTCATTTTCCTTCTAATATCGATGGCCTGTATTGAATACCTCGTATCTCACAAAGTTCTTCCTATCCATTATATCCTTTAAGACTGGTTAAAGCCTCCGAGCTATACATGGATATGCAGTTAATCAAAACAATGTTCGTTGTTTTCTTTTTTCCTATGGCGATGTGTGAAGGAAAATGAACCTTACCGTACCGTACTATAGAAAAGTATAATTGCGTGACGTATTTACTAACTCCCAGAGTATAATTTTTATAAGTTTCATTTTCCTTTACTCGTATGCATAGGAAAATGAACCCAATTTTGTGAGATTCGAGGTATTCAATCTAGGCCATCGATATGTGAATCGCTGGCAACTTATTACTGCTGAAGAGAATTCATATGTTTATGTGTGTGTGTACGTGTGGTTTCTTCCTAATATTCTTGTACTGTACAACAATTGTTACTAAATATTTTGATGCTGCGGTATGCAGCGATACATCACGGCATGACTTGCACTGGTGTAAAAATTCGGCTGATTTTTATCTGTGCTTGGTTTTGTTTTTTAGCTGTTGTTTGTTAAACGCATTTTATTTTTGTCACTTTAACACTTTTTCTCACAGGCGCATTTCATTTTTACCATTCTTTCCGTGTAGCCATACAACCGCACAGTAGCATCTGTCGTTGTCTGGGCAAATTTATTAAATGCAATTAATTGCATCCCCTACCCTGTACACCATACTGCCGCCGGACATCCAGCAGATTATATGAGCTCCGTATTTGACCACCCATGTACCAGAGATCACAGCCATCCAATATACACAGATGGTTCTCGCATTTCCAGCAGCGGGACACTAGTGGGCTGCGCCTTCGTGGTATATGAGGGTGAAGACGAAATCCATTCTGAGAAAATAAAACTAAAGAATACTGTTCTGTGTTTCAAGCCGAGCTGCTTGCAATATTGAAAGAAGTCGAGTGGTGCATAAACAAAACTACGTGTGCGACTATACTCAGTGACTCACAAGCGGCGCTGAACTCCATAAAAGATAAATATAACTTGCACAGTTCGGTAATACATGTGAGAGAGAATATATCAAAGTATAATAACCATATAAGTTTCGGTTGGTTGAGAGGTCATTCCGCCATAAAAGGGAACGAAAGAGCTGACCAACTGGCCAAAGAAGCTTGTAATTCTAACTTGTATGAGAGTTATATTAAATGCCCAATTTCTTTTGACAAACCGTAAAGGATGAAATGCTCTCTCATTGGAATGAACTGTGGTTAGCAAGCAAAAATAGCTCAGTAACCAAAGACTTGTTTCTTCCAAATATGTAAATATATAGTGTGCAACTTTCATTTAACTCAGTGCTATCAGGTCATGGTAAATTCAATGCTTACTTCGAGTGATTCAAAATTCCAACACAAAATGGTTCGCTGCGCTTCTGCACTGAAGACATTCAAACTGTAGAACACATTCTGTTCAACTGTCCTGCTTTTGAGAGAGCACGTTTTGAACTTAAGATGGATTTATTAACTTGCAGTTGCTATTTTGAAAACCACTAAATTTCATATTTTGTAAAAAAAATATGCTGCACTTTTGAATTTTCAGAATTAATTGATTATGTATCTAAACACATATAATTTGATATTGTCTGCTTATTAGCTGTTTAACATATGTATTGTATATATTATGATCTGGTATTTTAAATATTAGTACTCTAGTATTAAGGATTATGCATATCATACTTTTATCTTTCCATTTCTGTTCATGCCTATTTTGTTGTTTATGTATTGCATTCTCTCATAGAAATTGTATATTTTGTATAAACTACAACTCTAACATTCCTTATGGTAAAATAGGGTTCACAGCACTTTGGAGGTATAATAATAATAATAATAATAATAATAATAATAATAATAATAATAATAATAATAATAATACCCCCACGAGCCTGTGAAAATATCTGTTCTTTATTTTCCTCTCTAATTTGCCTTGAACTCCAATACTGAGGTTTTTTATTTGCAGTATTTTGTCCATTGTTTCTGTATGAAAGCTAAATAAGCCCCCACTAAAATCCCTGTATCCTAGATTTCAGAAGAACTATTTTCAGCTTATTTTCTTCCGCCTTTTCTCTTTCACCTAAGTACTGAGCTTCACAAATGTGTGGGCTGCCATTTTTCTGTACTGATGTCAAAATCAAAAGAAGTCCCTCTAAAAAACCCGTCTCCTTATGTTCCTGAAAATAATTTTCAATATAGTTTCATCCCTCTTTTGTCTTCGAATTAAATACCTAGGGAGATTTACCAATGTATACTCCGCTTTTTTCTCGTGGTGCTGGTGAGCATATCTGTTCGATACGGCAACCCTGTTGTCATAATATCAATACTGTTTTCTTAACATGGACTGACCTATGTTGTCATAATATCAATACTGTTTTCTTAACATGAACTGACCTATGTTGTCATAATATCAATACTGTTTTATTAACATGGACTGACCTATGTTGTCATAATATCAATACTGTTTTATTAACATGGACTGACCTATGCTGTCATAATATCAATACTGTTTTATTAACATGGACTGACCTATGTTGCCATAATATCAATACTGTTTTATTAACATGGACTGACCTATGTTGCCATAAGATCAATACTGTTTTCTTAACATGGACTGATCTATGTTGCCATAAGATAAATACGGTTTTCTTAACATTGACTGATCTATGTTGCCATAAGATAAATACGGTTTTCTTAACATTGACTGATCTATGTTGCCATAAGAGCAATACTGTTTTCTTAACATGGACTGATCTATGTTGCCATAAGAGCAATACTGTTTTCTTAACATTGACTGATCTATGTTGCCATAAGAGCAATACTGTTTTATTAACATGGACTGACCTATGTTGTCATAATATCAATACTGTTTTATTAACATGGACTGACCTATGCTGTCATAATATCAATACTGTTTTATTAACATGGACTGACCTATGTTGCCATAATATCAATACTGTTTTATTAACATGGACTGACCTATGTTGCCATAAGATCAATACTGTTTTCTTAACATGGACTGATCTATGTTGCCATAAGAGCAATACTGTTTTCTTAACATGGACTGATCTATGTTGCCATAAGAGCAATACTGTTTTCTTAACATGGACTGATCTATGTTGCCATAAGATAAATACGGTTTTCTTAACATTGACTGATCTATGTTGCCATAAGAGCAATACTGTTTTCTTAACATTGACTGATCTATGTTGCCATAAGAGCAATACGGTTTTCTTAACATGGACTGATCTATGTTGCCATAAGATAAATACGGTTTTCTTAACATTGACTGATCTATGTTGCCATAAGAGCAATACTGTTTTATTAACATGGACTGACCTATGTTGCCATAAGATCAATACTGTTTTATTAACATGGACTGACCTATGTTGCCATAATATCAATACTGTTTTCTTAACATGGACTGATCTATGTTGCCATAAGAGCAATACTGTTTTCTTAACATTGACTGATCTATGTTGCCATAAGAGCAATACTGTTTTATTAACATGGACTGACCTATGTTGCCATAAGATCAATACTGTTTTATTAACATGGACTGACCTATGTTGCCATAATATCAATACTGTTTTCTTAACATTGACTGATCTATGTTGCCATAAGAGCAATACTGTTTTCTTAACATTGACTGATCTATGTTGCCATAAGAGCAATACTGTTTTATTAACATGGACTGACCTATGTTGCCATAAGATCAATACTGTTTTATTAACATGGACTGACCTATGTTGCCATAATATCAATACTGTTTTCTTAACATGGACTGATCTATGTTGCCATAATATCAATACTGTTTTATTAACATGGACTGACCTATGTTGCCATAATATCAATACTGTTTTATTAACATGGACTGATCTATGTTGCCATAAGAGCAATACTGTTTTCTTAACATGGACTGATCTATGTTGCCATAAGATAAATACGGTTTTCTTAACATTGACTGATCTATGTTGCCATAAGAGCAATACTGTTTTCTTAACATTGACTGATCTATGTTGCCATAATATCAATACTGTTTTATTAACATGGACTGACCTATGTTGCCATAAGATCAATACTGTTTTATTAACATGGACTGATCTATGTTGCCATAAGATAAATACGGTTTTCTTAACATTGACTGATCTATGTTGCCATAAGAGCAATACTGTTTTCTTAACATGGACTGATCTATGTTGCCATAAGATAAATACGGTTTTCTTAACATTGACTGATCTATGTTGCCATAAGAGCAATACTGTTTTCTTAACATTGACTGATCTATGTTGCCATAAGAGCAATACGGTTTTCTTAACATGGACTGATCTATGTTGCCATAAGATAAATACGGTTTTCTTAACATTGACTGATCTATGTTGCCATAAGAGCAATACTGTTTTCTTAACATTGACTGATCTATGTTGCCATAAGAGCAATACGGTTTTCTTAACATGGACTGATCTATGTTGCCATAAGATAAATACGGTTTTCTTAACATTGACTGATCTATGTTGCCATAAGAGCAATACTGTTTTATTAACATGGACTGACCTATGTTGCCATAAGATCAATACTGTTTTATTAACATGGACTGACCTATGTTGCCATAATATCAATACTGTTTTATTAACATGGACTGACCTATGTTGCCATAAGATCAATACTGTTTTATTAACATGGACTGATCTATGTTGCCATAAGATAAATACGGTTTTCTTAACATTGACTGATCTATGTTGCCATAAGAGCAATACTGTTTTCTTAACATGGACTGATCTATGTTGCCATAAGATAAATACGGTTTTCTTAACATTGACTGATCTATGTTGCCATAAGAGCAATACTGTTTTCTTAACATTGACTGATCTATGTTGCCATAAGAGCAATACGGTTTTCTTAACATGGACTGATCTATGTTGCCATAAGATAAATACGGTTTTCTTAACATTGACTGATCTATGTTGCCATAAGAGCAATACTGTTTTCTTAACATTGACTGATCTATGTTGCCATAAGAGCAATACGGTTTTCTTAACATGGACTGATCTATGTTGCCATAAGATAAATACGGTTTTCTTAACATTGACTGATCTATGTTGCCATAAGAGCAATACTGTTTTCTTAACATTGACTGATCTATGTTGCCATAAGAGCAATACGGTTTTCTTAACATGGACTGATCTATGTTGCCATAAGATAAATACGGTTTTCTTAACATTGACTGATCTATGTTGCCATAAGAGCAATACTGTTTTCTTAACATTGACTGATCTATGTTGCCATAAGAGCAATACGGTTTTCTTAACATGGACTGATCTATGTTGCCATAAGATAAATACGGTTTTCTTAACATTGACTGATCTATGTTGCCATAAGAGCAATACTGTTTTCTTAACATTGACTGATCTATGTTGCCATAAGAGCAATACGGTTTTCTTAACATGGACTGATCTATGTTGCCATAAGATAAATACGGTTTTCTTAACATTGACTGATCTATGTTGCCATAAGAGCAATACTGTTTTCTTAACATTGACTGATCTATGCTGCCATAAGAGCAATACTGTTTTCTTAACATGGACTGACCTATGTTGTCATAATATCAATACTGTTTTCTTAACATGAACTGACCTATGTTGTCATAATATCAATACTGTTTTATTAACATGGACTGACCTATGTTGTCATAATATCAATACTGTTTTATTAACATGGACTGACCTATGCTGTCATAATATCAATACTGTTTTATTAACATGGACTGACCTATGTTGCCATAATATCAATACTGTTTTATTAACATGGACTGACCTATGTTGCCATAAGATCAATACTGTTTTCTTAACATGGACTGATCTATGTTGCCATAAGATAAATACGGTTTTCTTAACATGGACTGACCTATGTTGCCATAAGATCAATACTGTTTTCTTAACATGGACTGATCTATGTTGCCATAAGATAAATACGGTTTTCTTAACATTGACTGATCTATGTTGCCATAAGAGCAATACTGTTTTCTTAACATTGACTGATCTATGTTGCCATAAGAGCAATACGGTTTTCTTAACATGGACTGATCTATGTTGCCATAAGATAAATACGGTTTTCTTAACATTGACTGATCTATGTTGCCATAAGAGCAATACTGTTTTCTTAACATTGACTGATCTATGCTGCCATAAGAGCAATACTGTTTTCTTAACATGGACTGATCTATGCTGCCATAAGAGCAATACTGTTTTCTTAACATGGACTGATCTATGTTGCCATAAGAGCAATACTGTTTTCTTGACATGGAATGATCTATAGTACTGGCAACATTAAATTCTTGTCCAGAGGTACTCTACATCGCGCACATCATTAAGGATCAACATTTGTATTTGAAACGTTCATGGTAACGAAATACACACGTCAGAAGCGTGAATTTTCTGGCTGTGTGGGACAACACCAGACTCTAAACTCGAAATACCAACAGCGGCACATCCTTTTCTTACAAGCATCTTGAGTGATCTCCTTCGCTCGATCTATCTACCACGTGGGTAATTTTCTGCGTCGTTTTCCGTTCAGTATTCAGTTATTATTAAAGCCCGGATTTTTATGCAGTAACAGGTTAGATTGCAAACTAAGTTGGTTAGTAGGAAGTGTCGGCCACCCGCTCCTCCATAATGTAGCAAGAGTAACATAAATTATAGGGGTTCTCATGGGCCATACACGTAATATTTATGCAGACCCCAGAGCATAATCGTTGTGACGGTAGACTATACTTGCTACTCTCTTCAGTAAGTTTGAATTCTAACCTATTAATGCATAAAAATCCTGGCTCTAGTTATTAGTATACGAGAGCAAGATTCCGCTTTGAGATGTCCTACTGAAAAGATAAATTTCATTCCTTATTATAAGAGCCCGGATTTCCATGCACTATCAAGTCTCGAAATATGCATGCATTCATGCAAAATCAAATGACGAAACATGCACAATCAAGTGGAAAATATGCACTATCAAAATTTAGTTCCACACTGTTATATTTTCACTTCCGTTTGAAACATTGTACAACAACTAATTTCTCCATATTTTATTCATTTAAGTTCATTCGTTTATCTGACAGAACATTGCTGAACACGGGAAAATGATCATTCTACGTCACAAGAAGTGATAGGTTCATATTTAAATGAAGACATTTAGGACGATGTATATCTGAAGTTATCTCTTTTCGAAAATTAACTAAAAAATTCCTTTTCTTTGCTAGTTGCTTTACGTCGCACCGACAAAAAAAATTTCCTTACCAAAATCCATTTTGACACGAGGTCTCTTCGTATACTTTTAATAGGTGGCATGTCCGGCTCCATGGCTAAATGGTTAGCGTGCTGGCCTTTGGCCACAGGGATCCCGGGTTTGATTCCCGACAGGGTCGGGAATTTTAACAATAATTGGTTAATTTCGCTGGCACGGGGGCTGGGTGTATGTGTCGTCTTCATCATCATTTCATCCTCATCACGACGCGCAGGTCGCCTACATGCATCAAATCGAAAGACCTGCATCTGGCGAGCCGAACTTGTCCTGGGACACTCTCGGCACTAAAAGCCATACGCCATTTCATTTCAATAGGTAGCATGATACCAACACTTCACAGCACAGTCCAACACTAAATTGCAATTTGAACCGTGTAAGCGTGCTGTTTTTTTAACTCCCTTTTTTTCTCAATTATTTTGGCCTCTGACATGTGAACAGTGAGAGTTTGGAGTTCGGGGTAGATCATTCCAGGGAAAGAAAACAGGATTCAGTGCAAAACCGAGGTTTGTAAACTGCTATCTCAGAAACGCGGCGTTACAGAAGTATGATTGAAGTTTTGATAACTTCGTCTAACATAGACGAAAAAATAAATAACATTTAGTAACCCCAAATTTACGGTTAGTTTTTACTGGGACACCTTATTTCTAAGGATTAGAGAGTTCGACGGGGGGCCTTCCCATTTATGTCAATGTTTATTCAAGCAACAGAAAAGAACGTGCTTGGCTAACTGGATTATGGCACCTCTATGCATCTAACTTTGGTTGTGAAGTAATATACCAAGAATACATTTTCTTTTTCTCTCAGTAATAAACAAATAACGTGGATGTACGGTCCTAAATTCTGCAAATCCATGTTCAGAAAAAGGCACTATCATGCAAATTAACATAATATATGCGTCAAAGTCAGAAGAAAAGTCATATAATACAATATAAATGTCAAATTAATCGCTACTAAATACAAAATCTTCAAAATATGCATTATGCATTAATTTTCTCCCCAAAAGGCCAAAACATGCAAACATGCACGGAAAAAGTACAGTTGTTTGGAATTGGTTAGTCATAAAACGAATATTTGCAAAGTTTCAGAAGTGTAACCATCTTATTTAGGAACATGCATTTGCGTGGAAATCCGGGCTCTACTTATTATTTACCATTCTTCACCTCCAAACCCTATGCCCCACGCCGCATGCTCACTCGAGTGTTACGGATTGGAATTGAGTTTAATAAAACGCCGATGAATGCTACTTATCATGAGTTGATAATCTCGGTGAGAGACTTCAGCATCGATCTGAACTTGAATTTTCAGTCTTCTCCCTGGAGTCGGTAATTGCATTGCCTGAAGGCAGTCTTTTAGCCAAGATTAAGCAGGACTGCTGACATGCCGCTACCTCCTTCCCTACTAACGTCCTCCAAGCCGCCAGTTGCGTGATCGAGTTACACAACACAACTCTGCTACTCCTTCGAATTGAACAAAATTACGTAGACTTGTCAACTGCAAACCTAATTATACACAGCCCAAAGAATGTCATGTTATTTCTGATAAATCTAGATGTTCTTAAAAAGTCAGGAAATCAGGAAATTCCTTTTTTGTGCGTTGTGAGTATGGATGTCATTGAAATAAAGGAAAGTGTTGATTACTGTTTTATAAGGGATACAAAGAAATAGCCATCCCTAATAATAATAATAATAATAATAATAATAATAATAATAATAATAATAATAATTGTGTGCATTTGAAACTGGTTACGTGAATGATGTTGATCTACGAAATATCACTGTAATATTTGTCACAAATGGAAGATAGTAATTGCTTTTACTCAATTAAAGTCTCAAATCGAAGGTTGATTAACAAATAATACGAAATATTTTATTTTAGAGAATACATACTTTACTGCCTTACAACAACTATTTCTGCTACGTCGCAGCGCTTCCGTAAGTGTTTTGTTTGTCCAACACTGTCGTCTGTGATGTCTTTGCTCACTGAAGTTCTTTGGTGTCGTTTTATTGATTTTTCTCATTCGATGTAATTTGATGGGCTGTCACTTCATGTGCACTAACTAATTCATTAAACGATTTATTGGTCCAGGGATCATGCTATTTTCCTTTTAAAATATATATATATGTATTGGTCCAGGGATCATGCTATTTTCCTTTTAATATATATATATATATGTATTGGTCCAGGGATCATGATAATTTCGTTTCAACAAAATACCCGCACTCCCATTCATCGGTGCCAGCCCTGGACTTCCAGAAAGAAACAAAAGACGGCGCAAGCAGCGGAATGCAACATAATGGATTCCTGTTTACAGCCAGTAGTCTTTAAGAACCTTGACGTATACATATTTCTTGCTAGTTGCGACGGTATTTTTTTAATCAACCTCCGATTTGAGACTTTATTTGATAAAAATAAATTATTATCTTCCATTTGTGACAAATATTACAGTGATATTCGTGGATCAACATCATTCACATAACCTTTCAAACTCAAAATTTGCCTATGAAGGGATAAGCTCAATCTGTTGAGGGATAAAGTCGGGATGGATGAAAGTTGGACGGACACGAATTTCGCAATTCAGGAGAGGTCGAAAAAGTGGCCATAAATCTCCTAGCCTAATTCTGTAACTTGCCCTTTGGGCAGAGAAACAGGTGCGGCAGATTAGAGAATAGTAGTGGTGAATCAAAAGCCGATAAAATAAGGTAATAAAATGTGTTGTTGGGTGTTTAGCATAGTGATACCTGAATAGGTAGAACAGTGTAAAAGTAATGTATAGGCCTAGTGAAAGCTGTCAGACACTCCTACTTTTAAAAAAAATGTAACATTCAGACATTATAGGAAAGTGAAATATACTGATGATTAGCGTTGGGGATGCTCCAAGAAGCAGAACTGTAATGCCAAATTTTTAACGCTGGATAGAAATCATGTTTTGTCAAGATGCGCAGAAAATCACACTCGTGATCCATCTTGAGAAGAGTACAAGCAGACTCTTAGGCTAAATAGTATCCGCTCTGGTTCCGTACCAAAAATTGACAAGATAACTAAAAGAAAATCGTGCAATGGAAAAATGGTGAAATGGACAGATTGAACTTTTTGAAATGTGTTATCTTTAGCTTAAAAGTATCTTCTGAATGAAAGTGCTTGCAATTGAAGCTCGTTGTTAAATGACGTACTGATGTGCTTTGGGGAGCGGCAAAGACAATATCACAGGTTTGCTGCTAGTTGTGGAGTCCGTGTGCTGAGCAGGTGAAAGTTGCGGAGTTAGTGTGAGCCGTGAGGCCTTCGCGGGTGGCTTTGCGATACGGTCGGAAAGCCCTAAGAAAGGAGTCATCCAAATCAACCTTCCAGAATGGATAGCAAGCAAGATAGAACTCAAAATCTCGACAGGGATGCACGAATTCATAAAACGTGGCAAACACGGAGTGGAATTCGTCACAACAGAAATAAAATGGGTCGAGAGGGCAAAGTAGGATACGATGCAAGAGAATGGACTAGAGAAAGCTGCGGAAGACGATCGGATCTTAACACCAAATCTGCAGAGAACATATGGGCTGACAAAACACATCTAAAAGAAGTGTACCTCCTAGAACGCCAAAATAAGACACTGTGGTCAAAACAGAATACCTATACTCCAGCGAATGTCTTTCGATCAACTAGAAGCTAGAGAGGTCCTAGAGAGCAGAATTATTAGAACAATCATGAGCGCACTCAAGACTGAAGATGGCTGGAAACTTCGGAGCAGAAAACAAGTCTCCCAGAACGTGGAGATAAACTGGGAGACCGTGAAAAATAGGAGGCCGATATTTCTCGTACATTTGTGTAGAATGGACAGAAACAGACTAACAAAGTGGATGTTTGACTACCTTTGGGAAAATAAGACCACTGTGCCATGGATCAAAGTAGCTCAGAAAGACCTGGAAGGGTTAAACACCTTGGAGGTCCAAGTGTTCTAAAGGATCAGGTTTAGGAAAGGAGTAAAAAGAATGGAATGGTTTCAAGTGAAAAGAAATACAAAGACTCCATAGCGTGGACAGAGGAGCAAAGGCAGCAGGACAACGAACGTAGCAAACAGAGGAAAGACCAGACAAAAATCCAACTGCCTCTGCCGGGTTTGAACCGGTTATCTTGGGACCCGCTATCCCACATTTTACCACTGGACCACAGAGAAAGCTGCAACATCTTATCGTCTTAATTCATGATAGAGTGTTAAACTTTCCAGCACATTTTATGCAAGCTTTTATGTGCGAATTACTGATCGCCACAAACCTTTAGTTAGCACTCCCCCCTTCTACAAACTTCTGCATCGAATATTCTCCTTACCGAGCTCGATAGCTGCAGTCGCTTAAGTGCGGCCAGTATCCAGTAATCGGGAGGTAGTGGGTTCGAACCCCACTGTCGGCAGCCCTGAAGATGATTTTCCGCGGTTTCCCATTTTCACACCAGGCGAATGCTGGGGCTGTACCTTAATTAAGGCTACGGCCGTTTCCTTCCCACTCCCAGCCCTTTCCTGTCCCATCGTCGCCATAAGACATATCTGTGTCGGTGTGCGTAAAGCCAATAGCAAAAAAAAATAGTATTCTCCTCCTGTGGGTGTAGCGGTAGAATTGAACAACATCCCCTGCCTTTCGTAAGAGGTGATTAAAAGGTGACCCAAGAGTTTCATTATACACCGAGTAGAGTAAGCTTCTGTGGTATAATGGTTCCTGTGATTAGCTAACACCTCCAGAAGCCCGAGTTTGATTCCCGACCCTGCCACGGAAAGTGTTATGACGGCTGGAACGGGGTCTACTCAGCCTTTGGAGGTCAACTGGTTACAGAGAGGTTCGATTCCCACCTCAGCCATCCTTGAAGTGGTTTCCCACTTCTCGAGGCAAATGCCTGGATGGTACCTAACTTAAGGCCACGGCCACTTCCTTCCCTCTTCCTTGTTTATCCGTTCTAATCTTCTTATCCCCTACAAGGACCCCGTTCAGCATAGCAGGTCAGCCTGCCTGGGATGGGTACAGGTCCACCTTCCCAGTTGTATTCCCCTGACCCAAAGTCTCACGCTCCAGGACACTGCCTTTGAGACGGTAGAGGTTGGATCCCTCGCAGAGACCGAAAGGAAAACCAACCCTGGAGGGTAAACGGAAAGAAAGAAAGAAAGAAAGAAAGAAAGAAAGAAAGAAAGAAAGAAAGAAAGAATAGGCTAGTTTTGGCTAGACTTGCAGTTCTATATTCGGAAGATGGGTGGGATGATCACCACAATCTGCTCTTCTGCGGATGTTTTTTGTGGTTTTCCATTCTCCTGTATAAAGGCGAATGCCGGGAGGGTTCTTGTTATAGGCCTCATACACGTCACCTACTCCCCAAATCACATAACCGATATAAATCTTCCTGGCATATAGTAGTAAAAGTACTAGTAGGCTGAGTTGAGTGGTTCAGACGGTTGATGCGCTGTCCTTCTGACCCCAGCGTGGCTGGTTCGAACCTGGCTCAGTCCGGTGGTATTTGAACGTGCTCAAATACGTCAACCTCGTGTGGGTAGATTTACTGGCACGTAAAAGAACTCCCGCGGGACTAATTTCCGGCACCTCGGCGTCTCCGTAAACTGTAAAATTAGTTAGTGAGACGTAAAGACAATATTATTGTTATTAGTAGTAGTTTCTTCTTGTGAACAAGGCTTGGTGACAACAGGTCCCCTATCTGAGTCTGGCACTACTTCAACTTATTTTCGCCTGGTTCCTCGCCTTTATTTTTCCGTCTGATTTCTCTTGCCCAACTCTCGTTCTCTTCCAAGCCTGATGGTATTAGGTTTTTTAGGTCCTTCTCTTTCTTTTACCGACACCTTCATTCTTCGAAGTGTTGGACCTCTTCCAGTTTCCTTCTGATTAGTATCAACACAGGATGGTTACCCAGTAGTGCATCCTCTTGAAACAATAATCACCATCACCTCAACATCTCATATGTTCAAATTATTAGAACCTAGTTTTAACTATTGTGTGCAGGTGGCACTAGTGGCCTAGTCGCTGGCATCTCACCAAAGGTGCCGCGGTTCGATTCGCAGCGAATGCATGGAGAATTCATGAAATGAAAAATCTCGCCCTTACGGTGTGGTTTTCGCGTGAAAATGTAACTCGTATGGTTAAGGGAACCGGGAAGGATGAAATGATAGAAAAATGTAACTTCCGATGTTTAGTCACATATCTCAGAAACTAAAAGAGTTATTTCCTTGAATATTATTTATATATTCAGAATACATTTATCATTATTTGGATAGAATCTGAAGCGTCCATGATGAATATTTTGTGTTAAAAAAACATTAAAAATAATACTTTTAAAATATATTATTAAAAATTCCCTCTACTGATGTACCTTTTTCTGAGAAAATACTCAAACCAGACCAAAGAAATTTCTTATGCATAGTATTTAAACCAATTATGAGCTGCTGAAGTAAAATAATTGCCCCATTGTTTACGGAAGTTGAGAAAATTGTTTTTATCCTACTTGAAATCTGAAATTTTCTGTAAAATTTTCAGTTCTCTTCAAGCTGACCTGCGTGAAATAATGAAGATTAAATTTACTTCCACGAGCAGATCTATGTACTGTCTAAGAGACTGCTAAGTTTCAAATGTATCGATGTGATAGTTTCCGAGAAAAAGGTGCACAAATTTTCAAAAATATGACTTACATAAAATCCAAAAAGAATGTTTGACGGGTAGCTGGCATCTAATGATATTCAGCGTACAGAGTTATGATAAAACGTAATTGTATTACCTTAAATATAACTTCAGTACAATAAGCTTGGTTCTTTTGGACTAAACATACTATCCAGCAAATAGCCGAATGGTTTGGCTGACGTAACTATTAGCTTGCATTTGGGAGATAGTGGATTCGAGACTCACTGTCAGGATCCCTAATGATGGTTTTCCTCCTATTTTCACATCAGGTAAATGCTGGGGCTGTACCTTAATTAAGGCCACGGTCGCTTCCTCCCCACTCCTAGCTTTTTCCCATCCCATCGTCGCCATAAGATCTGTGTCGGTGTGACGTAAAGCAAATTCTAAAAAGTAAATACAACACACATTGACACGAATGTATCATAAGCAACATTTGGTTAACGAATTGTAGTTCAGTTAACACAGGATATAATTCGTGAATATATTACAGACGATTCCGAGAATTCGAGAATTATTCTTCCCATGACAGCTGTTACTCGGATAAGAGAGAGCGATGTTTCCTAACCTCAAGTATGAGGTGATATATTATTTTAACATTATTCTGGTTCACTAACACAATGTACTCTGCCTCGAAGCAGTCTCTTACATTCCCCTACAGACAATAACAGCGTGAATTGTTATTTCAAATGTTTCAGGCGGGAACTGAGTATTCGCGTTAAGTATTAGCCTCTCCGTTAGGGTCGTTCTCCTTAAAGACTCATTACCTCTTCAAATTAATAGAATGCGGTGTGTGGATCTAGGAGGTATAGGTTCGAACCCCACCCGTCCCTCTGTCCCTCCACGTCGGCAGCCCTGAAGATGGTTTTCATTGAATTGGTTGTCCGGCTCCATGGCTAAATTGTTAGCTTGCTGGCCTTTGTTCCAGAGGGTCCCGGGTTCGATTCCCGGCCGAAGATTTTAACCTTTATTGGTTAATTCTGATGGCTCTGGGGTTGCGTGTGTGTCCCGTGTTCAGCAATCGAATTCATCACTGGTAGGACCCCATTCTCATAGACGCGCAGGTCGCTTGTACGGAGTCTACTCGAAAGACCTGCACCCGGCTTCTTCGGAGGCTACACGCCATTATTATTGAATTGGTTGATTAGAAGTCATCCTGTTCAGATTTGGTTTGTAAATAGTGATAATGTGAACTCGTACAGTGCGGAACAAAAGTCTACGTACAACTCAAAATTTCATGTAAATGCAAACGAAACAAAACGTTGTATTTATCTGCACTTATAAAATGAAATAATAGTCTTGTAGATTCATTATGGAATTATTAATTAAGCCTAGAGTTAAAGCAATGTATCCTCCATTTCTGAAACGTAATAAATAGTCGGGAACAAAAGTGAACATTCACTCCCAACTTTTCACTCTCGTATTATGCTCAGTAGTTTGCTTTTACACGTTTTGCAGCTATCAAAGCTTCCAAACGCTGGAGCATCGATTCCACCAGGTTTTTGGTGCCTTCTAGTGAAATTTAATTCCATTCTATCCTTATGGCAAGTTTCAAAACACCCTTCTCTTGATGGAATATTTCCCAATTCTTCTATGGAGTTCTTTCCCAAAGGTGTTCAGTATGTTTAATGTTGGTGGACTGAGGAGGTTAATGTAATTGGTTGGGAACTCAGTAAAGCAGCTATTCTTTCACTGTTACAGCTGTATTACTTAGGAACCTTATCTGGTCGAAAGACCGATTCATTTCTTTTAGTCCCAGTTTTCCAGCAGACTGTATCAGATTTTTCTTTAAAACATACAGATACTGCCATTTGTCCATTTTATTTTTAAGAAACACTAATTTGCCTACTCCATCACGAGACATGACGTGGTCAAAATGCATGTGTGAGATACGTCTGTAACCTACGGTACTATGACCTTCATATAACCACCCATCTTGGCCCCGACTAGAAACCCGTCGCACTCTGCATACACCATGCTATCTCTATTCTTCAGTCATTTTACCTTACTTCATATAGCAAATATCTCTCATCCTATCACAGTCTTAACACTTGATCTAATAATAATTCCATCCTTGTTTTACCTATCCACAGAGCTTCCATTTACGATAATTCATTCACAGTAATTGCCTGCCGTGAGTTAAACATCCTTCCCGAAAATATCAGAGGGTTAAGCGCTATTCGCAGTTTCAAAGAAGCACCTTCGAGAAATTGTATGTAGCAATAAGGATCTTATGTAAAGTTGATGATGTTACTCACAACCATTCTATTGTCATGGAGGCTTAAGAAATATTAGTTTAAAATCCTTAATATTTTATTTTCAAATATTAAGGTAAATCCGGGACAGATGCCGCCCCGGTAGAGATGCCGCATACACTGTAGCTAAAGGTTCCCATCGTTACAGCTAGATGGCAATATGTGTGGTTTTTCAGTTTCTAAGGAAGAACTACTGTCTGCGAGTGTGACGGAATTTGCTCGTATATTACGTCAATTATAGCCGATATCATGAGACGAGTACATGTTTCCTCCTGACAAAGTTATTGCGTGTGTTAATTTATTGTATATTAAGTTGGCTTCAAATGCTTAAATCAGACGTTTTTAGTACAGTAGACGTCAGAAGCATAACTGTAGTTGAGAGTAAGCTAATTTTGGGCCATGATAGCCTTGAGGTAAGAAAACAGGAGGGTGCGGCGTCTCTCCCTGATATTTGGGAGAGTTGCCGCACAACAATCCGGCTGAGATGCCTCATTGCTATCAGATTCTACTAGCGATCTGGAAAGATTCAATACTATTCAGAGTGTACCGGTATTTTATACGAATATTTTATCGTCTCACGATTCTTAATATACATAATCTATTTTTATTAATTTCATTGGTAACATTATTTTATTATATAAAATTATATTATTTTCAGCAATAAAAATTTGCGACATGCCTGCTCAGTATAAAAGTAAGGGCACTGTTAAAAGACCTCAATGGATACAGGAAAATTTAAGAGAGGCTGTTAAAAGACTGAAAGCCAAGGAAATACTGATCAGGGAGGCAGAATGATACTACAGAATTCCGGAACGAACACTGAAACTTAGAATGCAATCACGAAATCTGGAAAAAAGCTCACTGGGTCCAGCAGGTATAGCTACTTCAATAATCACCGAAGTCAAAATGATATTCAGAAAAGTATGTCTGTATCCAGTGTTTGAGTTACAAACAGTGACTGCGTGAATCTTGCTCTACATATAACGACTGTTGCAGAAAAATTGCTAGAGAACAAAGTTTTAAGAAACAATCTGTAAAAACTTGTAAGAGGATAAACATCAGTTTTTGGTTCAAGAATCCTGCCTTAGACATGTTTCCAAATTACTATGTCAGGACATAGTATGATTTTGATGTTTCCTGTATATAACACGAGGGCCCCGTGGTGTAGGGACAGCGTGCCTGCCTCTCGCCAGGAGGCCCCGGGTTCAATTCCCGGCCAGGTCAGGGATTTTTCTCTCGACCTGAGGGCTGGTTCGAGGTCCACTCAGCCTACTTGATAGGAATTGAGAATCTATCTGACGGTGACATGGCGGCCCCGGTCTCGGAAACCCAGAATAACGGCCGGGAGGATGCGTCGTGCTGACCACACGGCT
Source organism: Anabrus simplex (assembly GCF_040414725.1). Lineage (NCBI taxonomy): Eukaryota > Metazoa > Arthropoda > Insecta > Orthoptera > Tettigoniidae > Anabrus > Anabrus simplex. The sequence goes on from NC_090275.1 coordinate 50,814,209, forward strand.
CCTCGTATTCTGCAGGCCTTCGGGCTGAGCAGCGGTCGCTGTGCAGGCCAGAGCCCTTTCAAGGGTGTTAAGTGCCGTGGGGTTTTGTATAACACAGTGAAGAATCCATTGCACATGCACATTTATAGTATATCGAAATTAAAATATGATTAATTTAATGTTGTAAATTATCAGATATATTCTTTTACCATTGAATGATTATATTATGTGGATATAATTGTCTTGTAGTACGTTCTAGTGTTCGGTTATATTACAGTTGAAGAAATTGGATTAAATTTGATTTAGTCATTAATTATTTTACTTGCGGCATCTCTCCCGAGCAAAGTCGGCATCTATACCGGGATCCAGGGAGAGACGCCGCAGATGCAACAATTCCTTTTTTCCCTCCTTTCTCCCATTTACTTTCAGTCGCCAATATTTTGTTCATCTCTGATCAAATGTACATGTTTTCAAATTATGCTCGATGAATTTGCAACAATTTTTAAAGTAAATATACCGAGATATAACAAAAGACATAAAAAGTGCGGCAACTCTACCGGAATTACCCTATTACATTTTATGCACTACCCCTTTTTCTACATGTATGCTATTTAGTTTTAACAATTTTTCCTCGTAAGATGTTTGATTTATTGCAACTTAATTTAATTTCATCACTCATAATTTTTGGATTATTATTGTAAAGTAATACATGTAATATATGTATGTTTCAGTGCCAGGCTAGAAGGAAGAGAAGGCCTGAAGGACTTAATCTTGTCAGGTAAAATAAAACATGACTGACCCCAAACAAGAACTATTCCACCTCCATGTTTCACTAACGGAACAAGATTTTCCTTTCGGGCGCTTGCATTATATTTTCTCTCTTCTCTATTTTCTACTTTCCATCACACTGAAATAAAAGACAGATATATTCACAACAAGCACAATCATCAAAACAATCGACACGCAGTAGTACGGGCTCTCAGGAAAATTATGGATTAAGGGGGCGTATGTAGACTTTAGTTTCCGACTGCAGTTCTTAAACTTCTTTAGTCTGGTGGCTGAATTCGATCATGGCTCAGTCTGGTGCTATTTGAAGGGACTCAAATATTATAATATTTTAACAGTTATTCACACAACTGCTACGAAAAAATATTCTTTTACATTACGAGTGAGCAAAATTTTGAAACGGGTAACGTAATCATTAGTAAACTTTACACAGGTTCTGCGGCATCCGGAAACCGATGGACCCTGGACGAGGCCTGATCCTATGGGTAACGTCACAGTGCGGTGCAGGCTGCTGGTTAAGAGCGCGCCCTTAGCCTCACATGATGTAACGTGACTACGTGTCTAGGCTTAACCTTACGGAGCCCGGGTTCACCTCCAGGCCTAAGGGCGTTAACCGTAGAGACACTAATTCGAAGCCTAAGAGTACAAGCTTAACCTATGACACTCAACGTTCAACTCAAAAGGGCTAACCGCCTAAGAGTGTAAGCTTAACGTAAGAGACTTGAAGTTCGATACCCGGGCTAACTGCATAAAAGTCCAGAATTAACGTTACGCTGGCAACGCGTCAACCTAACCTAACACACAACCTGTCAAAATATGCAGGCTTAACCTCACGCTGACCAGGCGTTAACCTAACTGGTTGCCCTTCCTTACACTAGCTCGGGCATAACTTTACACCCTAGTTAAAAGTACAGGCTTAACCTAACAGATTTTCCTTCCCTAAACCTGACTGAAAGTACAGGCTTTACCTTACACTGATCAGGCGTTAACCTAACCGGTTGCCCTTACCTGCACGAGCTTAGCGGCCGAACGTTGTACTAATAGGACTTAGTACATATGCTTTATTCATAGGGGCGTAACGCTACAAGGCAACCTCAGGGGCTTGGAGCTGAACTTGTAACAAGATGGCGACTACATACATTATTGGGACTAGGGAGCTGGTGATATACGTCGTACACATGCTTTATTTATAGGGGTGTAATATTGGGAAGCATTTTTGGGGCTCGAAGCTGAGTGACTGCAAAGGCATCCCTCCTCCTCCTCCTCCGCCTCCCCGTAGACTTAGAATTCCTCCTTCACGTCCTCATAGACTTGATAGCGTATGACTAGCTCCTCCTCGTCCTCCTCCTGAGTGCAAGCTTAACCTAACAGGCAAGGATTCGACCCTAGGCTTAAACTTAGGAGGGCGTTAGCTGTACAGGATCTAGTCTGATACCCAAGTGTGATAGCTTAACCTAACAGGCACGGACTTGATGCCAGGCTTAACCTTGCACAGGCGCTTCAGACTCAAATTTGAGATTCGATCGCAGGCTTAACCTAACTAGACAAAATGAGACATGGTCCAGGGTAACTTTAGGGGACTTCGATGCTGAGATTGGTGGAAGCCGAACTTGAAACACGATGGTGGCTACACATTGTACCGGAAGGACTAGAGAGATGGCGTATAGCTTAATACATGTGCTTTATTCATAGGGGCCATAAAGTAGGGACTTAACTTTAAATGCTATTTCAAGGTCTTGAAGATGAGCGGCTGCAGAGTCATAGAGGCCAGCAACTGAGCTCATGTGCAATGCGCTGTTGTTTTTTAGTGTTTTGGAACACTGATTTTTAATTGTAACATTTCGAGCTAATAAATTTGGACTCTATAGACTTATAGGAGCTTACAGTATTCTTGATATCACTTAGAGATTAAAACTTTGTGTTCAGAACCGAAAGAAAATAAGTTCGTGCTACACTTGACTGGGAATGGAACCCAGGGCTCTTCCCTTTGACTGCTGAGTATCATGGTAAGTAAATGACTGCGTATTGAAAGCGTGCCTTTGATTGAAAACACCTAACGTTTGAGCCGCGAGATATTAAAACATCCACATCACTAGGAATTGAACCGGTGGCTCCTTTGCTTCGGTAACAAACAAGAATCTGAAAGGGATAGGATAGGAAAAGAATCTTTTTTTGTAGTTGCTTTACGTCGCACCGACACAGATATATCTTATGGTGACGATGGGACAGGGAAGGCGTAGGAGTTCGAAGGAAGCGGCCGTGGCCTTAATTAAGGTACAGCCCCAGCATTTGCCTGATGGGAAAATAGGAAACCACGGAAAACCATCTTCAGGGCTGCCGATAGTGGGGTTCGAACCCACTATCTCCCGGATGCGAGCTCACAGCTGCGCGCTCCTAACCGCACGGCCAACTCGCCCGTTGGAAAGGTATCTGCCGTGGCCTTAATTAAGGTACTGCCCAGCATTTACCTGCCGTGAAAATGGGAATCTATAGAAAAGAATCTTCAGGGCTGCCGACGGAGGGATTGCAACGCATTATCTCCTGAATGCAGGCTCTCAACTGCGTGTCCCTCACTGCACGACCAACTCGCTCGGTTATTTAGAAGCTTACCAAACAGAAATGAGATAGTATTGAAAACCACCCGTTTTTAGGAATCACTCTGTATTTGGAAGTGCTCGAATACGCCTACATCGTGTCAGTAGGTTTACTGACATGTTAAAGATACTGCTGTTGGAAAGTTTTTTTGGCACCCTCGCGTCTGTGAACATTGGATAATTAGTTAAACCCAACAAATACCACTGGTGGTATCATTTATTTTTCCTTGGACTCCAATCCCTCTCATCTTAGTCTACACCACTCCACTCTCCCAATGAATCTGCATGTTTATATAGAACAGGCGGTTAAGGAAATCAAAATCCTAAGACTTTCCCTCGATATTATTTTATCTGAGACTGCAGAATTTTTCGAGAAATCATTGATTGTTATGGACAGAGTCTTGAGGAAGGAGTACAAGATGAAGACAAATTGGTCCAAAATAAAAGTAATGGAGTGCAGTTGAACGAAGACAGGTGATGGAGGAAATATAGGAAATAAAGTCCTGAAGAAAGTAGATGAATATTGTTAGTTGGGTAGTAAAATAACTAACAATGGAAGAAGTAAGGAGGAATAAAATGCACACTAGCATAAGCAAAGATGGTCTTTCTTAATAAAAGAAATTTGCTGACTTCGAACATTGATATGAGAATTACAAAGATGATTTTGAAGACTTACAAGAGACCGAACTCGATAGCTGCAGTCGCTTAAGTGCGGCCAGTATCCAGTATTAGGGAGATAGTAGGTTCGAACCCCACTGTCGGCAGCCCTGAAAATGGTTTACCGTGGTTTCCCATTTTCACACCAGGCAAATGCTGGGGCTGCACCTTAATTAAGGCCACGGCCGCTTCCTTCCCACTCCTAGCCCTTCCCTGTCCCATCGTCGTCATAAGACCTATCTGTGTCGGTGCGACGTTAAGCAACTAGCAAAAAAAGACTTACAAGTGGAGTGTGGCAAAGTATGGAATGAAACATAGACGTTAACTAGCTCATAAAGAAAGAAGAATAGAATAATATGGAATGTGGTGTTACAATGGAATGCTGAAGGTGAGATGGTTTTTAAGCCAACATCATTATCTCTCATTTTCTTGCTTTCTTACTATATGGCACAGACAAATATCACCCAAGCTTCCTTCCTTGAAGATTCACATTTCTGTTATCCCTTCAGATAGCACAGATAATCCACATCAAACATAACACACAATCTTTAGAATAGCGACCTGGATTTGAACTCATCGACAGATATCATTGATACTTCATCAGCATCATGATGCGCACTACAATCTGCACAACATTTGAACCGTTGCCAGTAATTAAAATTTGTCAAATAAAGACAGAGAATAACTAGATGAATGGAAAGTTTTGCTCCTGTATCAATATGTCATTTATATTTTTGTTTGGCTGTCACAGCGAATAATTAGTGTGAGATAATGAACACTGAAAATTAATACGTACATGTCGTTGGGTATTCAGCCCAAAGGCTGGTTTGATCCTCCACAGTTCCACAACAGCTGTCATAGATAGCCTAGGCGTCACTGAAGAGGTATAGTAGGGAAATGAGGAGTGAGGTAGTTTCCCGTTGCTTTCCTCACCGGGCCAGAAGTTGCTATTACATATCAGTCTCCCAAGTCCACTAAAATGCATGCACCAACTGACCCTATGAGCTATATTTTCGCACCATTCATAACAGGGACTGGCTGCATAAGGAATGGTATTACTAGCATCGCTCATACCTCGGTCACCTTCATTTTGTCAAAGCCAAGGATGAGACTGAGACAGGTCAATGAAAGTAACCAATTTATTCTAGCCCGTACCAGAAGACATAGTGCACTGTAAACACTACATCTCGCCAGCAAAGGCAAACACACACATGAAGTTGCTTTAATTTTCCTGTCCCGTGGATATCGAATATGGATTGGATGCGTACTAACAGGTTAAATGTCAGGTAGAGACTTCTTGTGTTTCTTATTTTGCTTAGAATTGTTTCACCGGACGAGTTGGCCGTGCGATCAGGGGCGGGCGGCTGTGAGCTTGCGTCCTGGAGATAGTAAGTTCGAATCCCACTGTCGGAACACCTGCAGATGGTTTTCTGTAATTTCCCATTTTAACACAAGGCAAATGCTGGGGCTGTACCTTAATTAAGGCCACGACCGCTTCCTTACAACTCCTAGGCCTTTCCCCTCTCATTGTCGCCATATGACCTATCTGTGTCGGTGCGACGTAAAGCAACTAGCAATAAAAAAAAGAATTGTTTCTATTGTAGTGTGCTGCATATTAAATAATGCGAGCTCGGCACGTGACAGGGAAATGCTAGCGACACCTACGCTGTCACACAGACAGCACTTGCATCGTTACATGGAACGGACCCTAAAATCTAGTGTTTTCTTTCGGATTAACTTATTGCTTTATAATACGTTTAATTCAATAAATAACTTCAGTTCTATATTCTAATACCTTCTCTCAGCCAATTGCTTCATACGATAACGTTGTCTTAGGCTACGGCCGCACTTGCGTGATTTCACGCTGCGATAGTACATGTAATCTCGCGTCAAAAATACTCAGAACAAGCTTGGCCGGGACCAGCGTGATTTATCGCCGCGGGGCAAGATACAAGGCGCGTCTTCAAGGTCGCCCGCGGCGTGTTTTCCCTTTAAGTGTTCAAGGTCACGCGCTCGAGAATGGGCCGAGGTCCATTTTGTTGGCGTATTTCCCCGTTCAGTGCCTGACTACTCTTGAGGAATGAAGACGCTGCAGTATTGTACTCTTGTTTGAATATTCTGTGACGTCCATCTGCGTTTATTTTGTAGTTCCACTTTGCAAAATGGAATTAGAGGGTGAATTAATAATTTTGGAGGTACAAAAGAACCATGCCTTTACAATACAAAGGGCCAAGAATTCAGAAACAGAGACGTGAAGAAAGATGTGTGGTTATCAATAACGGGCGCTGTGTTCGAGGAGACTTTGGGCCGATTGCAGAAATGATAACTACTTTTAAGCCTTAAACAACGTCTACCGAAACAACGTCTAAATCGAGCACGATCTTCCATTGCATAAACAATATTCTGCCGATGTTTGACTAGACATCGTTTAAAGTTTCAATATTGGTTTGAAAATGGAGATAGAAATATATTTCATGCAACTCTTTGCTTGTCGCAACGAATGAAATTCGTCGGCGCGCGCGCCGAACGCCAGTCAGCTGTTAGTCTTCCTACACATTACTCACATACGGCTAAGCATTAGCATGACTAGCCCGCAGATAAATAGTATCGCTTTACGAGGTGCCATGTGGTCCTACGACGAATCTTCTCGGCTGCTCTTTTTTTAAGTTGCTTTACGTCGCGCCGACACAGTTAGGTCTTATAGGGACGATAGGACAGGAAAGGGCTAGGAGTGGGAAGGAAGCAGCCATGGCCTTAGTTAAAGTACAGCCCCAGCATTTACCTGGTGTGAAAATGGGTAACCACGGAAAACCATTTTCAGTGCTGCCGACAGTGAGGTACGAACCCACTATCTCCCGGATGCAAGCTCACAGCTGCGCGCTCCTAACCGCACGGCCAACTCGCCCGGTCATTGTTAGTGTTTTGATGATCTTGTCGAAATATATTTTTGTTATTATTATTATTATTATTATTATTATTATTATTATTATTATTATTATTATTATTATTATTATTATTATTATTATTATTATTATTATTATTATTATCAGGATTGTGATGATCTGAAATGTTTAAAAAATGATCTATCAAATGACGGCATTATAAACGCACTGTCCATAACGTAGGAAGGATAATATAAATTATAGGGGTTATGATGGACCGTACCCCTATGTCTATGCAATCCCCATAGCACAATGATTGTGAAGGTAGACTATACTTGCAACTCGCTTCAGTAAGTTTGCATTCTAACCTATTAATATATAAAAATCCGGGCTCTACTACATATGTGCTCGTAATCTGCAGGCCTTCGGGATGAGCAGTGGTTGCTTGGTAGGCCAAGGCCCTTCTAAGCCATATGGTAAGATTTTTTTAGGTTTATGGGGTTGATAGAAACAAGAAATATTATTTGGATTTATGAGTATATCCCTTAAAGAGGAGGTACCAGAAATTTCCGCACGATTATTAAGTTCATCGCCGGTTCTCGTTATAAGTGACTAATAGCTGGACACAGTAGAAACAGTGAGGGTAGGTCATTAATTTTATAATTGGCTTCCCTGTGCGGTATCGGAGCATTATCAGCCTCCAATTAACTGTTCACCCGCCAGCAGCGGAAGGGTTGAATTAACCATTACAGGCATACAGCGTAACATATCCAGTGCTCTCCGTGAGGCATTTTGTTATGCACTGGGCTGCTCTCCGATCAGTTACCTTCAGGCTAAATTTCCGGATTACCTTACTATGCACTACAATTGTATTAATTAACCAATCCTGCCCGTCTACGAACTCTCTGTCAATGTTAGAGCCATAGTTATGTACAGAGTACGGGTCCCTCTAATTAATATGAATGTTAACCTTTTTTACCCAGCGAGTTGGTCGTGCGGTTAGGGGCGCACAGCTATGAGCTTGCATTCGGAAGAAAATGGGTTCGAATCCCATTGTCAGCAGCCCTGAAGACGGTTTTCTATGGTTTTCCATTTCCACGCCAGGAAAATGCTAGGGCTATACATTAATTAAGCCCACGGTCGCTTCCTTCCAACTCCTAGCCCTTTCCTATCCCATCGTCGCCATAAGACCCATCTGTGTCTGTGCGACATAAAGCCAATTGTAAGATGAATCCAGAGTCTACTTCTGTTACAAAAAATGTATAGTCGCTCAAATAAAAAAGAAAGACCGCATAGTATTGTATAGGTTACTCGCAGGTACTGTACTTTTATCTGAGAAGAATATATTGTTCGTTGTGGATATCCATATGGTTTGAATGTACTAGGGAGGTGTATTATATTTCCATAATAAATTAAATTAGGAGAGTCGGGGCATAATTCATGGCACAGTCTTTTACTCACATTTTCACGGTTCTACAATACAACGGTCACATGTCCTAGAAAGCACGACACTCATAGTGGATGGACACAACAAGAGGTGGTGGTGTGCTGGACAGGTACTCCGCACAGGGTGATGTGACAGCAGTATTGAGTTAGTCTCCATGCAGAATGGATGTGACAAGGCAAGAACAGCATGGGAAGTACCGGGACATCCGCCATATTTACCGGACATGTCTCGTGCGATTTTGACCTCATCACCCAGCGTGAAAGTAGCTTCGTTTGAAAGACGGTTTGGGACACAAGAGGACATTGCCAACGCTATGAAACATGAAACTGCAAAATTCACACAACATGAGGATGCAACTGGTATCCGACATTTCCCCTATCCTTTGCAATGGATTATGTACAATCAAGGGGACTGCTGTGAGGGTTTACCATAAAGGTCACTGTACTCTCATAGAATAAACTTTATATAGTGCAAGGAGTTCATGGCATACAGCTTCCTCGCTTTGTATCCTACACCTGATACTTCTACTCGGTATTATTCGTACTGTACATCCCGCAGCACTTTACGGACCCCACTTCCATCAGTATATTTCCACTTGTCCGGTAGATCTCGCATTCGCGAGAAACAAATAGTTGCCTTAACTTACGACTCAACTCGCGTTCTAAATGGGAGGTACGTACAGGGTGACCCAGAAGTCCATTAACATTTGACGACCGAGCTCGATAGCTGCCGTCGCTTAAGTGCGGCCAGTATCCAGTAATCGGGAATAGTGGGTTAGAACCCCACTGTCGGCAGCCCTGAAGATGGTTTTCCGCGCTTTCCCATTTTCACACCAGGCAAATGCTGGGGCTGTACCTTAATTAAGGCCACGGCCGATTCCTTCCTATTCCTAGCCCATTCCTACCCCATCGTCGTCATAAGACATATTTGTGTCGGTGCGACGTAAAGCAAAATAGCCACACAAAAAAAAAACATTTCGCGAGGCAATACTTAACGGAATACTGGAGGTATGATTGCCATAATATGGGGTTTTATTTACACCAAAATAAAGTACACAAAATGACCAACAGGTCACGCTGGACAACGAGAAGTCAGGTACACATGGCCACATATGCTTGACATGATGTGGGGTTTTATTTACACCAACAACGAGTGCACAAACAGGCCAACAGATGGCGCTGGGCAGCAACACTTCAGTGATGTCATATTAGACCCGTGTACGGTATAAAAAGAGCTGTCGTGAGAGAGGGCGTCAGATGCGCCTGCAATCGCAGCATGTCATGCTAGCCTCTCCGGTCTCCCGACCTCAATCCGTATGATTATTGATTGTGGGTTTACCTGGAGTCGCAAGTCTACCGTGGTTGTCCGACCTCATTAGGAATGCTGAAATACAATATCCGACGGCAGTTTCTCACCATACATACGAATATGCTGTGAAGTGCTGTTCAAAACATTGTCCCTCGACCACAGGTGTTGTTGATGAATGACGGCCGACATGCTGAGCATATGTTATAAAGAACCTCGTTTTTGCTGAACCTCGATTACTATGCTAATTATTGCTTTGTATCGTATCAAGCGATATCTGTTGGCCATTTTGTGTACTTTATTCTGGTGTCAATAAAACCCCATGTCATGCCAATCATGTGTGTCAATCATTACCTCTCTACGTCCGATATTCCGTGAAATATTGCCTCGTCAAATGTTAACGGACGTTCGGGTTACTCTGTACAATGCAATACTCTCATTCTGTTTTCGAGGGACTGGTTATTGTGTTTTATTTTAAATGTTTAACTCTACAGTGGATTGTATTGTATAGTATTGTATACCCCAAACAAACAACTCGGGATTCATTTGCGTTGGAAAACATTGTACACATATATATATTTATTTTATTGTAAATGTGGCTTTTTCGCTGGAAAAATTAATACAAATTTCTGGAATGCGTTATTCGGTACAATACGTTCAATGTGGGTCTCCAACAGCGAGATGTAATAGCATTTCACATTTAAAAGCACTAAATATGGTTTGTTGACTCATCGTAACGAAATAAAACCGATTCTCGGCTGAAGGTTTATATTGGCCCCAGGAACTATTAGGAATACTTTCTATTCTTAAAAAAAACGTGGGATAACTCTTCATACAACGACGTACGTTGTGGCTAGGCCCCTAATACAGTTACATCCCATTGGAGTCATCTCACAGAGCGGACGGTCTCTCCGCGCTGCAATTTAAGATGGACACCCTGAAAATCATTGATTGAGCTTATCGCTATAAAATTTTAAAGACTTGATGGTGTTTGAAAATTGTCCCGCAGGAGGTCGTTTCAATATCGTAAGCCAACGAGAAAGAACACAATAGAAAAAAGTCAACATAATTTACAATATGATTATTAAAGTTTCATTGCAGCAAATAGCCAATAGTGTTTATGCCTTTGCTGGCAGGACCTAGTGTTTACAGTGCACCATGTCTTCTGGTATAGGCTAGAGCAATTTTGTTACTTTCATTGATCTGTCTCTGTCTTATCCTTGGCTTTGACAATATGAAAGTGACTGAGGTATGAGCGATGCTAGTAATGCCATTCCTTGTGCAGCCAGTCCCTGCTATGAATGGTGTGAAAATGTTGCTCATAGGATCGGTTGGTGCATGCATTTCAGTGGGCTTGGCAGACTGATATGCAATAGCAACTTCTGGCTCGGTGAGGAAAGCAACGGGAAACTACCTCACTCCTCATTTCCCTAGTACGCCTCTTCAGTGATGCCTAGGCCATCTATGACAGCTGATGGCAGAGCTGTTGAGGATCCAACCAGCCTTAGGGCTGAAGACTGAACATACATACATACATAAAGTGTTTAGTGACACACTAAACTATACAGATACATTTGCACATATTTAATCTGTGCCTAGTTCAGTTAAGGAAAACTTCAGTTTCTTGCATCTAAGAGCATGGTACCTGTCACACTACGGATGACACCACATACATATGCATAGTGAATCCGGTACATGATTATTCTGAAGAGACAAACGTTGTGAAACCCATGTTTGGCAAAACAAGTAAAACGAGTGACCGAGTGTCTCAGTTTGTATAAACTATTTATCCACTCTGTCGTCTTTGGAGCATCAGTGACATAAAAGTCGTCCCGAATTTCGTATTTCTTCCGCTTCATTTCTTTCAAGAGTTTCCCATAGCGCGTTGTATAGGGCAGCGTTAGTTGCGTTCGTAGATGACTATATGTCCAGGATTATTTATTACTAGCTGATGTGCCCGTGCTTCGCTATGGGATTCTCAGAAAGACTGACTTTGTGGTTTCCTAACTGAAGTTAACATAGGTTATTACAAAAAACGACAGTAGGAATGTAGCAAATAAAAGCAATCTTATCATATAAAATACTCGATCAAATTAAAAAACGCACATTTAACTAACAGTACTACGGTGCCAATCTAACATTTCAAAGTTCCAGAGCTGGAATGACCAGGCCGCAGACTGCCGTGAACACTCTTCTCCCATTATTCCGTTAAATATGCACACTGTTCATTCCAATCATTGCCTCAGAGTAGGGATTGATTAGCTTGAATGTTATGATGAACCAGTGTGTTACGTACCAGTAGTATCAGAAAATTTACGAACCAGAGGAAGGCAGGCTAAAGAACAGAGATATCTAACTCCCCAGCTACTTCCCATCAATATTCAGGCAGGCTGTTATACTCTGTACGACTGGGCGAGTTGGCCGTGTGGTTAGGGGTGCGCAGCTGTGAGCTTGCATCCGGCAGATAGTGAATTCGAACACCACTGTCGCCAGCGCTGAAGATGGTATTCCGTGGTTTCCCATTTCCACAGCCGGCAAATGCTGGGACTGTACCTTAATTAAGGCCAAGGCCGCTTCCTTCACACTCCTAGCCCTTTCCTATCCCATCGTCGCCATAAAACCTATCTTTGTCGGTGCGACGTAAAGCAAATAAAGAAAATACTCGGTACGCAACAGTAATCTTATCTACCGGAAATGAGTGGCAACAGAAGACATAAAGCACATCACAACAAACAATGGTCAATGAGTTATATAGTATTCATCAATATCCCATAAACTACCATTTCAATCAGCGTGAATAAAATTATTTATAGCTTAGTATATAGCGACTTATTCCCCAAATTTTCATACCGATTTTCATTAAGATAGGACCATTAATAACATAAATATTTGAGAATTAAATTTTAGGCCTTCCGCTAAACTACCATTTTTCTCAGGGTGAATACAATTGTTTATAGCCTAGATTGTAGCGGCTTATTCCCCGACTTTGTATACCGATTTTCATTAAATTCTCTATGGCCGTTTTCTCTTGATGCGTGTACATACATATATACATACAGACAGACAGACAGACAGACAGACAGACAGGTAAGGTAAGGGTTATTCTGCCCGAAGGCAGGTCCGAACCTCCGCAGAGGTGTTCCTGAGCCGGAGTTTGCGTGTGGTAGGGTGGCCAGTACCTTTCCGCTTCTCCATTCCCTTACCCCCCCCCCCCAACCGCGCGTGGCAACCCATCCAACTCCCGACCACACCCAATGTTGCTTAACTTCGGAGATCTCACGGGATCCGGTGTTTCAACACGGCTACGGCCGTTGGCCCATACAGTCAGAAATTACGGAAAATTAAAAAGTGTATTTCCTGGTTACTATGGACATGACTGATACATAAATGTCATCCTTTTCAAATTCTGAGCAATGTACAGACAAAACTCTTATTTTATACTAGCAAATGTACCCGTGCTTCGCTACGGTATTCTGCATTGTATACGAATATTGAAGTAAATACTGTACATGCAGTAAATAAGATTGTTTTAAAATAGCATGTCTCTTAGCGTTATCCGAGAAACAATATGCAGAGGTCCCCATACGTTGTTTCCAGTGTAAAGTGCTTGTTACGGATTTGTGATGATAACGACAGGCTCACTTCCCTACTGCGATTCACAATCGAGTTGGGAAGTTTACATTATAATTGCAGGCCCCATTGCCTACTGCGCGGTCACAATCTATTTGGGGAGTTTCCGTTACAATTGCAGGCCCCCTTTCCTACCTCCAGACATATTACAAATTGAAGAGTTTTTATTATAATGGCAGGAAACTTCCCTACAACCAGTCAAAATTGAGTTGTGCAGTTATCATTATAATGATAGGCCCCTTTTCCAACTGCCAGCCAGCTTCCTGCCAGTCACACCAAGTTGATGAGTTTCCATCAAAATAGCAGGCCAGTATGCCTAATGCCAGTCACATTTTAGATGGGTACATCTGTTTATAACTGCGGGAACGCTTGCCTACAGCCAAAGACTGTATGCTGCATGCTCCCTTGCCTTCTGAAAGTCAAATCGAGAAGTGAATTATTCATTACAATGGTAGGCCTGCCTCATTAATGCCAGTTACACAGGAATTGGAGAAGGACTCCATTCCTACTGCCAGTCATAGTCGGTGTGCGGAGTACTGATTACAATAGCAGACACACCCTTTCTCGATCGCTACAAAATCGACATCAGTGAATATATATAGTTCGACATACGAAAGTATGTGCTTGTTTACAATATTGCAGACCTTCATTTACAGATTAACTGCTTCTAAACGGTACATCATATCGAGAAAAGATTGTACCATAAGACGCCGGATTTAGCGGCCTAAATTGCTGGTCATATGATATCTCATCTATTCATGGGTCAGATTGAGTTAGAAACGTGGAATAAGGTAAAATTTGTGTAAGATTATCTCACATTGCATTGCTTTTCGGATAATTAAGTGACAGCTACATACATAGCATTTGGCTCACATATGGCTACTGGGTGGACCAATTTTCGTGTAGAGTATGATGATTCTATCTTTCCTCTAAGTGATGGAAGGTATGAATTATGTATGTGAAAAGTACTACTTTACTTAAGATCGAGAAATAGAGAAAAGTCAAACGTAAAATGGATATAAATACGACAAAAAGTCGTACGACCAAGGTTGTAGATCACTCCAAATTGAACGGGGATTGTGCCATCCGTTATGTGATGATACTTCCCGAAGGTCTGCACCATCATTAAAATTGCCTCCATATTTCGATATTCTTCGGGATAGAAAGGGAAAAATTTAAAGCTCTTGGAAGTTTTCCGCCCGTTACAGGCTAAGTCGTAAAATTTTGCCAAATTTCAGTTTTCTTTCTCGACTGGCAGATTATGCCGCAATCTGGGTTTTCACTGAGAAGTGTAAAAAGTAGAACTTTCAAGATACTAAACCAAAAAATATGCAGATGATCATTATTACCCCTTAAGCGTTTAGTTGTACGAAAATTTCGACAAAATAGTCTATGTACAGGCACACAGTAGTTACGATTTTATTTACATAGATAAATAAGGAACCTGCTCCACGTACAACACCTTTTGGGCTATATCCGCTGGACTTAACCGGAAAAACGGACCGTTTATGATATCTCCCTTATTAATCCTCCTGTCGAAAAAATGCACATGAAAAAAAGTTTTAGAGATGGAATTCCATCATGTTTGGTCGATTTCCAGTCAGGTTGGTCTTGTACTGTATATATTCTGGAAGAGTAAAATCACCATTTCGGTTCCCTATAAACCGCCAGTCCATTCCGGGAACATGAAATGTTATTGACGATTAACACCTACCGTTGGACAGGTGGATGTTAATATAAAGTTTGACTCAAATATCTTCAGTAGTTTTCAAGTTGTAAAACATACGCTTTACACGCACCCGCTCTTGAGTTAAGTCCGGTGGGACTTGTACCGGAAAACGGTCCGTTAATGATATCTCCCTTATTAATCCTCGTATTGAAATGATGCACATGAGGAAAAAGGCCTAGAAATGAATTTCCATTACGGCAGCTAAATTTACATTAAGTTTGGTTGCAAAATGACGGTTTCGGTTTCGTATAATCCCCCAGTCAATTCAGGGATTCAGAAACAATACTTGCCCTAAAACCTACCAAAGGACAGATGGATTCTAAATATCAAGTTTGGTGGAAATATATCCAGTAGTTTCCAAGTTTTAGACAAACAGACAAACAAACAAACAGACAGACACCAAAACAGAATATATGCAGATGGTCATTATTACACCTGAAACGGATAACTGTACGGAAATTTCGCCAAAATTGTCAATGTACAGACATACTCTAGAAGTGTAGACCTTTATTTCGATAGTTACTGCTTTGCAACTGTACGACGTATCTACAAACGGACTTCACCATCAGACGCCCCTTTCAGTGCTGTACATGGTTGGTCCTATGACATCTTCTCGTATCTCCTTTATTTATGGGTTAGATTGAGTTAGAGTCATTGAATGGGGTGAAATCTTGTACAGTTTTTGAATGCTACTTTATATTTTTGATTCTCATGTGACAGCTAGAATCATAAAATTTGGCTATAACATTGCCAATGGTCATGTCAATGTGCGTGCCGAATGTCATGATTCTACCTTTCCTATAAGTGTGCCAAATGATAACATATACGTGTAAAAGTACAAAATCAACTTGTGTTTAATGTATTAGGGATAGAAATACGACGAAAAGTCACAGGACAAAAGTTGTAGATCTCTCCAAAATGAAACGCAATTTGCTTTGTGACTTTTGATACGACTTACTGATTAGCCACCAATTACCCCGAAACGAAGGTCTGCACCGCCGTTAAAATTGCATCCATATTTCGGAATTTTCCTGGGCCAGAAGTTATACATTTGCATAGCTTAGAATATTTCCTCAAAGGAAAGAGTGTACAGCATTCGGGATTAGCACTCGCATACATACGTGGTAATTAAGGAAGAAAGTAATACAGTTTAGTAAGTTGAAATTAATAGAAAATAGATTATAACAGAGGACATCCGGATGACGACAAATATATAAATACCAAGTGAATGTATTGGAAAATCAAATGCTCCTCAATAAATTATGCCGGAGTGAGTTATGGATATAAGAAAGCGGTAATCGGAGAGAAATTTAGGCGCAGGGATTCTTAGGTAATCAGATAAGAAGATGAATATTTGTGTTATTACTTATGCTATTCGAGGACGGTTATAACCTCCAATGATATTCCGCCAATATCCCGCAGAATGGCCGATTGACGACTCTCTTGCTTTCTACCCAAGGAACAACCACGAATTTAAAGGAATGATGAGGAAAATGACAATACGTTACTTCCCTGCTGGCAAGCAGTCAGAGACGTTGCCATGGTAACCCATATATTCGTTATCGCTCTGTCGGTCCCTCAATGCCGAGCATGGTATCGGCAGAAAATAGTAAATTTCTCCGTCATTTGAAGAGTAAGGTAAATTATGAACACAACGAAAGTTGTTTGTGATGAAGAGACCTTTCACATACGGTCCACAGAGTTTGCAGAAAATCAATAGTATAAGAGAAAATGGAGGAAGACCGTTGTGGTTTTCCTATAGACCCCCGTCTTTTCAAAGATTTTAAAATGATATGCATATCGAAACCTTCCCCGGGGTGAGTATACTCTAAATATGAAGTTTGGTTGAGATCTATCCAGCCCTTTCGACGTGATGGTGGAACAAACAAACATTTTTATTCTTTTTATTTTGCTAGTTGCTTTACGTCGCACCGACACAGATAGGTCTTATGGCGACGATGGAACAGGGAAGGGATAGGAGTTGGAAGGAATCGGCCGTGGCCTTAATTAAGGTACAGCCCCAGCATTTGCCTGGTGTGAAAATGGGAAACCACGGAAAACCATTTTCAGAGCTGCCGACAGTGGGGTTCGAACCTACTATCTCCCGAATACTGGATATTGGCCGCACTTAAGCCAAACAAACAAACAAACAAACAAACAAACAAACAAACAAACAAACAAACAAACAAACAAACAAACAAACAAACAAACAAACAGACAAACAGAAACGAACAACTTTATTTATAAGATTATTTTTATACCACTCCCCTCGCCCCCTGCCAAAAGGGTGCTAGGGGTGTCTTACCCTCACGCGGTTTGTCTCCTGATACTAATTGATAAGTGTACCACGTTTGGTGAAATTGCTCCAGTGGTTTAGGAGGAGATGTGTCATATACACACCCACACCCACACACCCACGCACACACATACATCAATTTTTATATATAGTAAGAAGAAGAAGATAATATTTTTATATGTAGTTTTTCGATTAATTTTATATCTCACCCCCTTCGCTCCCCACTTGGATTTGCAAAAAATCCGGAGTAATACTATTCATCTCAGAGACCCTGAAATCTATGGATTCGAAACTGTTTTTAATTATTTCTATATCTCACCCCACCCCCCCACCCTTTGCTCCCAACCTAAAAGGGGGCTGGATTTTAAAAAAATTCTAGAGTATCACTTTTCAACTCAGCGACCCCGAAAACTATGAATTCGACACTATTCTCGATTATTATTGTAACTACCACCCCCCTGACCCTCTCCCTTAAGGGCGCTAGGGATGGCTTACCCCCCACAGTGATCGTCTCCCGATAGTAAGTGATTCGTGTACCAAGTTTGGTTGAAATTGCTCCAGTGGTTTAGTTGGAGATGTGTCATTTACACACACACTTCCATTTCTATATATAGTAAGATTTTTACACTCGTTCTTCACCCCCTTTCCATCCCCGCCCAAAGGAGTCCTATGAGTGCCTTACACAACAGTATATTTTTTCCCAGATATTAAGTCTTATTTGTACCTATTTTGGTTGACAGCTATGCCCAAACGTACATGCATAATCTCACTGCTCTAGAATCCTGGAGCTGACGTTGCCATGGTTACGGCAGTTCATTTCTTTATCCGATTCCTAGAGCAGGGGTAGTGTGGTGCCAATATCTCCGTAACGGTTGGTTTTAGGGCCTTAAAACATGGTTTTCGGGCCCGTAGGGCTTACCGAGTTTTGTTCTTTGCGTCAAGAGGATTAAATTGAGCTTTGTCTCGTCCTTATACGACAAATTCGATATTTTGCCTATAATAGTATAAGAGAAAATGGAGGAAAACCGTTTTTCCTATAAAACCCCCGTCTTTTCAAAGATTTTAAAATGATATGCATATCGAAACCTTCCCCGGGGTCAGTATACTCTAAATATGAAGTTTGGTTGAGATCTATCCAGCCGTTTCGACGTGATGGTGGAACAGACAAACAGACAGACAAACAGACAAACAGAAACAATTTTATTTATATAGATATATAGGTTATTGTAATAAAATGGCCTAATATTTAATAGTGTTTGAAAAACACCATCTACTTATTCTAACAACTGTTAGTAGAACAGCAGGAGTTCAAATTACTATCCAAAATCAGATTCCCTTAATCCGTTTCTCCTGATAAAACACAATTTGGTTGCATGTGCCTCTTTTTCACTGGGCCTCTCAATTGTACATGTCCTTATATGTATTTTGTTGCTTATTACTAGGGCCTAGTGTATTAAGAATTTATGAAAGCAGTGTTAGCCTTTTGCTATCTCAAATTACTTTTATATAGACTTTTAACGGTGTTTTAAACCTTTTGTAAATAAATTATATGACACATGTATAACTAACACCTAAATAGGCAGTTGCTTTTTTTTTTTTTTTTTTTTTTTTTTGACAGAATTGGCAAAACATTTTTTTCAATTACTACGAGACTAGGTTTTGAAGACAAGTATGGTAAGTTGAATGTGTTACCATGAACTAGCTGAAAAACTGAACTGAATATGGCACACAATCTGACGAACCGCATTCGGTACAGACTCGCTAGCGACAGAAAGGAGCGACGAGAAGTTAAACACTGGGCATCCCCCAAAAGTGATCGCTGCTTTTGAGTATGTTGTTGGGAGAGGGAAGGTTAGTGTCTTAACCTATCCCATTATCTCTTCAGAGAATACTGCATTCCGTTCCATTGTATTTTACAGTTTTACAGCTTTCGTGTGTGTGTGTGTGTGCAATCAAAATAACTTCTCGTTTATTTGAGATTAATATGGATTTAAATAACAGATTTCGTAAACGGTAATGTTACCCTTATATATGGGCATCAGTGCCGGATTAAGGTGTTTGGGGGCCCTGGGCTATTTAAAAATGTGGGGCCCCTTCTTCTTTACAACACATAAGACTAGCATACTGAAGTCGTTATAGAACTACTTCCACTTAAATTGATGAATAGGGAAGTGTTGAAATAGACTACAATTTTTGTCTATTTTTCGTGTTAATATTTCATAATGCCAAAACATATTTTACATTTGTCTCATCATCACTATCAAATCGACATACAAAACAGAACTTGTGTGTTTTAGCACCTCTAGGATATTTTCTATCCATTTTACAAGAACATTACAGTTGTAACTTACGAATGGTTCAATAATCAGAGGTGAACTGGAAGTTCTCTTCTTGATACAAAGGTATAGTATAGCATGCGCAATCCACCGTGCTTTCCCTGCCCCTCCCGCTCACTTCCTAGACCTCTTACCCCTTCCCTCTCTGCCCGTACTCGCAAGCTGCCAGATTTAAATTTTCATCAGCAATAACCTTTACAATAATTACAGTGCGTAGGTAGCGAGGATTTGTGTCTCCGGACGGTAATTGATTCTAGCAGTGATGAAATACTAACGCGGACAGCTGATAAGAAGGAAGGAAGGAAGGAAGGAAGGAAGGAAGGAAGGAAGGAAGGAAGGAAGGAAGGAAGAGTGCATGTTCGATATTTTGCGAGCGTAAATATTCATATACATGCACGGAGGTGGAGCAGCGTGCCTTTTTGTACAATTTTAGGTTCGGCCAAGGGCCGGGGCCCCTTAGCACACGGGGCCCGGGGCTGCAGCCCCTTTAGCCCCGCCGTTAATCCGGCCCTGAAGGGCATACAATCTTACCTAGCAAATTTATGGTCAATAAGACTCGCACATTAATATCTAATGGGACAAAAGGTATTTTCAAAGTTAAGATGCAGGGGGGCAATGATCTTAGATGTTAGTATCATCATCATCATCATCATCATCATTACTGTTTGCTACCTCTCATTGCTATCTTTCTATAATGACTATATATCATATTATTTGAAATTCAGGATCCTTGTGGTCACACATTGTTAGTATTTGCTAGTGGTTTTACGTCGCACCTACACAGATAGATCTTATGACGACGATGGGATAGGAAAGACCTAGGAGTTGGAAGGAAGCGGCCGTGGCCTTAATTGAGGTACAACCCCAACATTTGCCCGGTGTGAAAATGGAAAATCACGGAAAACCATCTTCGGGGCTGCCAACATTGGGATGCAAGCTCACAGCCGCGCGTCCCTAACCGCACAGCCAACTCGCTCGGTCATTGTTAGTGTTTTTATGATCTTGTCGAAATATATTTTTGTTATTATTATTATTATTATTATTATTATTATTATTATTATTATTATTATTATGATCAGGATTGTGATGACGTGAAATGTTTGAAAAATGATCTGTCGAATGACGGCAATCATAAATGCACTGTAATTCAATCAGAAATCAACCCAAAATCATGTTGAAAAAATGAAATAATCGAATCAAAATCGTGAAATATGCAGGAGATGTTGCTGGATGGCTACGCTGTTTTTTAAATTTAATTTCGTGTGGCTATTTCTAGCCGAGTGCAGCCCTTGTAAGGCAGACCCTCCGATGAGGGTGGGCGGCATCTGCCATGTGTAGGCAACTGCGTGTTATTGTGGTGGAGGATAGTGTTATGTGTGGTGTGGGAGTTGCAGGGATGTTGGGGACAGCACAAACACCCAGCCCCCGGGGCCATTGGAATTAACCAATGAAGGTTAAAATCCCCGACCCGGCCGGGAATCGAACCCGGGACCCTCTGAACCGAAGGCCAGTACGCTGACCATTCAGCCAACGAGTCGGACGATGGCTACGCTGATTGTGATATTTTTCACATACATACATACATACATACATACATACATACATACATACATACATCTTCATTATGCCTTTCAGCGTTCAGTCTGCAAGCCTCTGTACATTTGCTAATCGACGCCACAGTCGTCTACTTGTAATTAGTTCTGTGATCTCGTTTAGTTCTATATCGTTAGAAAATGAGTCAATCCATCGCCGTCTATGTCCACCTCTACTCTTCTTACCCTCCATAACAGAGTTTATTATTCTCCTAGGTAACCTATCCTCCTCCATTCGCCTCATAGGACTCTACCACCAAAGCTGCTTAATCCTTTATCTCCTCATTCCGAGTACTCTCCTTCCATTGTTTCCACTTGTTAGTACCAACAATCATTATCGCTACTTTCATGTCTGTTACTTCTAACTTATGAATAAGATATCCTGAGTCCATCCAGCTTTCACTCTCGTAAAGCAAAGTTGATCTGAAGAGAGATCGATGTAATGATAGATTCGTCCAGGAGCTAACTTCCTTCTTACAGAAAACTGTTAATCGCAACTCCGAATTCACTGCATTAGCTTCACTGATTCAATCTCGCTTACTGTACTACCATCCTGGGAGAACACACATATTAGGGCGAGTTGGCTCTGCGGTTCGGGGCGCGCGGCTGTAAGCTTGAATCCGTGAGATAGTGGGTTCGAATCCCACTGTCCGCCGCCCTGAAGATGGTTTTCCGTGATTTCCCATTTTCACACCAGGCAAATACTGGGGCTGTACCTTAAATAAGGTCATGGCCGCTTCCTTCACACTCCTAGGCCTTTCCTGTCCCATGGTCGACATAAGATCCGTGTCAGTGCGACGTACAGCAACATGTAAAAAAATCACACACACATCCTAAATACTTGAAATTATTTACCTGTTCCTGCTTTATATAGGCAGTTTTAGTTGTAGTATATTTTTCAAATTCCTGTGTAATTCTACACTCCTCCAAGGTGTCCCACGTATATTCGGTCATACTATCTCTGCCGCCAAACCAATAATAAGCCACCATGGCATGAAGAGAACAAAGCATTGGCAGAAAGTTCTAAATTTACAGAAAGACAAGTTGACGTGGACTACTTTAGGTACATTCCCACGTCAGGAATCCGTACAGGCCATGAAGGCCCTGGGTGGGGTGGAAGGTAAAAGTTTTCACTATCCTTAACCTCGGAAATTGGTGGGGTAGAGTAGTTAGATCTACGCTCGACCACCTTTGTCCCATGAATTAACCTGGAAGTGGTTCTTGCTGTTGACTGAATAAACCTCTGGGCCATCTGCACCTCTCAGCGTAAATCTCATTTCGTAAATTTTTTGACTCCCTAATCGAACCCGCGTCTGTCCGGGTGAATCAAGCATACCTTTACCGCCTCGCCAGGCAGCCCTTATTCCACCGCCAGGAAGACGTAAATCTTAGAGATGAAACTATCACATTTGGAGCTGCATATCATCTAAGGATTAACTCAGCCAATACCAGAAATATGATGATGATACGGCAGGAAGATGGTGAAACCTGGTATCGGACGTAGCTTACTCCTGTCGAATAAAACCAGGGGTCTGCTCATCCGACGGACGAATCACCAACGGCGGCATATGCTTTCACTGCATACAAAAACTGCAGAGACATTTAAGGCTTTTAGCACGCAATTTTCTGATTAGAAATTATATGCCACCACTTCTCTTACGCTGCCGACCAACATTCTGATGGTGACATTTTATTTGCTCGAACGGTACTCGAACCAGATAATAAAGAATTGATGCCTTCATGATCGTCCCGAGATGGTGCAACTCTTCCCGGATACTCTGCCAATAGACTATATGCACCATTTTAACCACATAAATCCCTGCCTGTCATCTCTGACAATGCTGGAAATAGAACCCGCTATTACGCTGTGAGGGTGCACACTAGAAGTGAGAAGTGGGGTGAAAAGACAGACGGGTAGGCCTATAGAAATCGCTTCTCCAATAGCAGGATTCCTGGAACATTGACGTCAGAATTCAATGTTGAACTCATTAATTTCACTGCCTACACAAGAGTGATTACCTTGCCACGTCTATTATACAGCAAATTACACACCAGATGTTGCTGCAGAGGAGACCAAAGGACGTAGGAGTGTAGAACGATGGAGTAGAAGCTTAATCAGAGATGAAGTAAATCATTTCCAAATGTTGTCACGGTGTTCTTCACTTACAGGTGCACCTGAGTATCTCTTTGAATCGCCTATCATGACACGAACAAGTGAACGTACGCACCAGGTTCTTGACTGGACATTAGTTGAATATGGTGTACCACAAGGATATGTTCTAGCACCACTTCTATTTTTGATATGTTGTTGTGACATATTTACATAATTTAATCATGCGAAATAGCATATGTTTGCAGAGGATCTACAAGCTTATATAAATTCTCCTGCAATACAAATCCACATTACTATACGAAAGAAGTTAAAAGGTTGTTACAAACAGCAGCTGATCACAATTTGACACTTAATAGGCCGAAAACACAAGTCGTTTCATTTGGATATGCACGATTTGTTGTTGAACGAAACCGTATTAATTAATAATATTGTTATTCCATACAGTAAAAGTCAAAAGCAAAGTCACCTCCGTACAGGCCATGAAGGCCTTTGGAGGAGTGGAAGGTAAAGGCTTCCACCATTGTTAACCTCGGCACGTGATGGGGTGGAGTGGTTAGCTCTACGCCCGGCCGCCTTTGCCCCCAGGAATCAACCTGGTACTCATTTTTGGTGTAGGCTGAGTGAACCTCAGGGCCATATGCACCTCCGGAAGTGGAAATCCCGTTTCTTAAATTTTACGACTTCCTGACGGGGATTCGAACCCACGTCCTTCCGGGCGAACCGAGCACGCCTTTACCGCCTCGGCCAGGCAGCTCCTATCCCATACAGTAGTTCGATAAAAAGAAACCTAGGAATAATAATGGGTAGCTCTCTATCTTGGACTGAACACATAAGAGTTATCTACATAAATAAGGTTGTAGGGGGGTACGCTGTCTGTAATTCCATTCGTTTTGCCAATTTTTCAGATATTTATCCGTTTTAGGTCAACTCAAGACCGTATCAGTGGTTTTTAGCTTTCGTGTCTGTTCGTCCATCACGGCGAAACGGCTCGATATATCCCGACCAAACTTAATATTTAGAATATATGCATCCAGGGGAAGGTTTAGATATGGATATGATTTAAAAATCACTGAACAGTCTGGGGGTTTATGGAGAAACCAGAACAGTATTCTTCAATTTTTCTCTTATACTATTGATTTTCAGTAAAATCCGTATAGTATATGTGAAACGTTGCTTCATTTCATTTTTTTTTTTTTTGCTATTTGCTTTACGTCACACCGACACAGATAGGTCTTATGGCGACAATAGGATAGGAAAGGCCTGGAAATGGGAAAGAAGCGGCCGTGGCCTTAATTAAGGTACAGCACTTGTCTGGTGTGAAAATGGGAAACCACGGAAAACCATCTCCAGGGCTGCCGACAGTGGGGTTCGAACCCAATATCTCCCGGATGCAAGCTCACAGCCGCGTGCCCCTAACCGCACAGCCAACTTGCCCGGTCTTTCCTTCATTTTAAACGACTTTTGTTATGTACATAATTTCGCTTTCTCTTCAAATCATCCCCCTGTGGGTGGGGGCAGTAGAATAACACCCACGGTATCCCCTGCATGTCGTAAGAGGCGACTAAAAGGGGCCCCAAGGGCTCTAACCTTTGCAGCGTGGGTTGGCGACCACGGGGCCCTTAGCTGAGTCCTGGCATTGCTTCCACTTACTTGTGCCAGGCTCCTCACTTTCACCTATCCTATCCGACCTCTCTTGGTCAACTCTTGTTCTTTTTCGACCCCTACGCTATTAGGTTTGCGAGGGCTAGGGAGTCTTTCATTTTCACGCCCTTCGTAGCACTTGTCTTCCTTTGACCGATATCTTCATTTTTCGAAGTGTCGGATCCCTTCGATTTCTTCCCTCTGATTAGTGTTAATAGAGGATGGTTGCCCAGGTGTACTTCCTCTTAAAACAATAATCACCACCACCACCACCATCTTCAAATGACGGAAAAATGTTATTATTTTCTGGAGCATTCATACTCTGCACTGAGTGACTGACAGACCAACAACAAACCTACCGGTTACCATGGCAACGTCTCTGTCCACTTGCCAGCAGGGAAGGAACGTTATACCATTTTCGTCATCATTCCTGTAAACACGTGGTTGTTCCTTGGGTAGAGGGTAAGAGAGACGTCAAGCTGCCATTCTGCGGCATATTTGCGGAATACCGATGGAGGTTACAATCGTCTGAGTACTGGGGAGGAATGTTAATATTTGGGTAGTACCGCGGATTGTAGCCCATTATTCCACACCGTGAGGTATTTTCTGGCATTTTCTATAATGTTTACTGTATTTGAACACGGTCAAGACCAGAAGAGCCTGGACAGATGAACAGCGAACGCATGAAGTAGTACTGGACACAGAAGAAACTCCACACGAAGAGAAATAAATGAAGTTTTAGCATGATCCTAAGTGATCCACTCGCTTTTATAATAATAATAATAATAATATAATAATAATAATAATGAAAATCTACAACCTGTTTTCTAGTCATTGACCGTGTCAGGGATGGAATGAATGAAACATAGCGTATATAGGCTGTTATTACAATGGGGTCGCCACTCCCAAGGTGATTTATTAATGAGTGACAAATGCTATGAAATGATAATGGAGAGTGTTGCTGGAATGAAAGATGGCAGGGAAAACCGGAGTACCCGGAGAAAAACCTGTCCCGTCCGGCTCCGCTTTGTCCAGCACAAATCTCACATGGAGTGACCGGGATTTGAACCACGGTATCCAGCGGTGAGAGGCCGACGCGCTGCCGTCTGGGCTCTCAATAATAATAATAATAATAAACGGGAAACATTAACAATAAACATGACGGTGGACAAGGACCGATTCTTTTGAACATCATTCATGATAAGCTTCTTCATATTGTCGCGTGATGGACGCGGTACGATGCTCGTAATTACATCCGCACATTCGTAAAACACAGTGGACGAGAATTTTAATTAAATTCAGTTCTTTGATAGACCGTGTGATCATTAAGGAATGTGCTCTGTCAATATTCCACAAGTGGTAATTTTCTGTAGGTGTATGACCTAGATACCGGCTAATATCGGATCCGGAGCAGTTTGAGAAGAATTAGCTCTCTTTGCTAAGACAATACTTCTTTTGATTTCATATGTATTACTTCCATCCTTGGTGATGACGCCATGAAGGTAGGAGTATTCCTCCAATTGCTCTATTCTTGAGATTCCAGTCGTAATATTTGGGCTCAGTGCTTTGACATTTTAGCTAACTGAATTTTTCACCTTATGTCCATCAGAGAACTTTGAAAAAGAAGTGAGGCAAGGCTGTAGTATGCCCCCTTCTTTTTAGTGTTTATACAGAACATGCTGTAAAGGAAATCAAAGAGAAATTTGGAAAGGAAATCACAATCCAAGGAGAGGAAATAACTACCCTGAGATTTTCTGATGATATTGTTACTTTATCTGAGTCTGTATAACACCTTCAGAAATTTCTGAATGATATGGACAGAGTCTTGAGGAAGGCGTACAAGATGAAAGTAAATAAGTCCAAAATAAAAGTTATGGAAAGTAGTCGAAGTTGGGTGATGTAGCGAGATTAGGAATTAAAGTCTTGAAAGAAGTAAATGAATATTGTTATTTGGATAGTGAAATAACTGACGATTGCAGAAGTAAAGGAGGACATACAACGCAGTCTAGCACAAGCAAGAAAGACCTTACTTAAGAAAAGAAATTTGCTCACTTTGAGCATTGACAAAGGAATTAGAAAGATGTTGTTGAAGATTTTCATTTGGAGCACGGCATTGTATAAAAGTGAAACATGGACGATAACTCACTCAGAAAGAAAGAAAAACAATAGAATCCTTTGAAAGGTGGTATTACATAAGAATGCTGAAGGTGAGATGGGTAGATCGATGAAGAGATACTGAATCGAATTGGTGAGAGGAGATCGTTGTGGCTAAATTTGACGAGAAGAAGGGATAGAATAAAAGGACACATCTTAAGACAAATAGAACTTGTTCGGTTGGTCTTTTGCGGGAAGTCTAGGTTGTAAGAACGGTAGGGGTAGACCTAGGTATGAATATTACAAACAGATTAGGGCAGATGTACTTAGAAATGAAAAGAATAGCATGGATTAGAGTGGCACGGAGCGCTGCATCAAAGTAGTCTATGGACTGGTGACTCCAAAGACGACAACGACGACAACAACAACAACAGCAGCAGCATGTCCATGTTCAATTTCGGTCCGGATTTTTGGCGGAATGTTAGCGTATTGGCCTCGGGTTCGAGTCCCGGATTAGTCGGGATTTTAACAGCTTACGGTTAATTCCCCTGTCTCGGAAACTGGATATTTATGTTCGCATTATCTTTAGCTACATACAACATGCCAATCGACTAAGAACCACAGAAACGTGCAATCGTGAATACAACTCTCCATGATATTGATGTCAAGAAGGTCATCGGGCCTTGAAAATGGCCCATACCACTTGTCACCTACCCCCTATAAATTAGGAAAAAGGTCAGGAGGATGTTTCCTTTTTTTACTAATGGTTTAAAGACACACCAACACATTGAAAGTTAGGATGGAAAAGTGCTAGGATTCAGAGGGAAGTGGCCGTCGCCGTAATTTAAGGTACAGCCCCAGCATTTGCCTGGTGTGGAAATGGGAAACTACGGAAAACCAACTTCAGGCCTGCTGACGGTGGGATTAGAACCCACAATATCCTAATGTTAAGTTTTTCTTGGGTTGGGGCTTTTGATAATTTCTCATAATTTGATAGCATATAGCTTCGGTTTCTGCGTTCATATATTTAAATTCGAATAGATTAATAGATAAATGTGTATTTTTAACTTGGATATGTTGCGCTGTTGCTTTATCTGGAAATAGCTTAAAGCAATTTAGCGTAGACAGTATTGCGTGGACAAAAAAAGAACCGACACCGTAACCAGCCAACGAGTGTACGTCATATGGGTGGAAGAACGACGCCATTTTGGTGGACGGAAAGACATGATTTTAGCGTAGACTTACGTTTCTCGACAACGAGCACATGGAAATAAAAAATTCAAGACGCTTTTAGTGTTTAGGTAGAACGCGAATATTTCCGAGAGTATTTAAGTTACGATTGTGTTTAATATCTCAATTCACAGATAGAGAGGGGGCTGAAAACTGAAAATCTGAAACGTAGTTTTCAAAGCAAGGCAAAATTTGTGCTAAATATGTGACGTCACACGCATACTCTGTTACAATATGGCGCTCGTGCGCTCAGTTGAAGGTTAGCTGTCGTTGTGAATACATCGTGGTCTGTTGTATAGGATAAAAAATATTACTAATAATAGAAAAGAAAGATTTGATTAGGATTCGGCAAAAAAGGTGCAGAAGAAAGAGTTGACACGAGAAAAGTGAATGATGAAAGAATAAAAGAAATGAAAAGAAAAGAGCCTAACAGAAATACAAACAGTGAAAACAATTTACTCTAACTTACTACTTTGAAATAAATGAAGGTGCATCTACATCAAGTACGACTTTCTTAGAAGACAAAATAGTGAACAAGTTGATTTCAAACATCACTTTAATTTGAATGTTGTGCCGAGCAACTCTCCCAGCTTATTGGGCAATTCATTTATTGACCTTACTTTTACTCGTAATATTACTTATTTCTTATATCGCAGGCCCATACTACACGGACTTATTACCCACATTACAAGTGTACCACTTCCTATTGAACAACATTGCCGGAATTTAGTCCCGCAGGAATTGTTTTATGTCCCAGTAAATCTACCGACACGAGTCTGACGTATTTGAGCACCTTCAAATACCACTGGACTGAGCCAGGATTGAACCTGCCAAGTTGGGCTTACAAGGCCAGCGCCTCAACCGTCTGAGCCACTGAGCCCGGCTGTCAATTTTTTTGAAAATGTTAATGTTGGACGTATTAGAGCTATAAAGAGAGGCTCTAAGCAATGAAATGGCGAATAATTTTAACGTGAAAATATTAATAAAATTCTGGACCCTACGGAAGGAAGAGAGAATAATTTCTTTCATTTTATCGGAATTCTTTGTCTAAGAATGGAAGGGCGCATACCGGGGAATTATGGATCTCACGTAAATTTTTCACACACGTTAAATGGGCCAACAATAACACAACGTCTAAAATATTCCTTCTGGAAATTAACTTATACGACCTAGTGGAAGCGTTAATTTTCGCATGTTTGAATTGGCGCGCCTGGCTACGCAGGACTGCGGCGCATGTTTTGTTCACTAGTCGAGACACTTCTACGAATATTTGTTCTGCTGCTGCCATGGTTTCTACTTCTTTGTTGGCCTGCTTTTTCATCGTTACAAATTTTATTTTCCGCGACACAGTACTATTGCACTTCTTAAAGTTGCGGGCCTCCGTATGGAATGCTGTAAACCACGCGCATTGTTCTTCATTAACAACTTGCACAGCCCATTGCTAGATGGTCACATCATGAATTTGTTTATTATAATAATAATAATGGCGTATGGTCTCCGGAGAGGCCTGGTGCGGATCTTCTTCTCGTAGACGACCTATTGGGCAACCTGCATGTCTGTGAAGATGTGGGCCTTGCCTAGGATGATTTCTAATGCTGTATACGTCACACATACCCAGCCCCCGAGCCATTGGAATTAACCAATGAAGGTTAAATCCAACACCCGGCCGAGAATGAAACCCAGGACCCTCTGAACCGAAGGCCAGTATGCTGACCATTCAGCCCACGAGTCGGACAATTATTCCATTACTTCGATGGGAAAAATGGATTATTTTCTGACACTACGTACTAGCGCACTCAATTTGTCGATGTGCATCCCACTGTTCTTTACACAAATATAAATCATTTCTGATTTTGACATGATGGAACTTTTGTTTCACCAACGAAAACGAAAGCCTGTTCTCTGCTTACCACTTTTGCAATATTGGACAACCTTCCTTTTCAAGCGTAGAATATGTCAGCGTCAGCTGTTGGACAGTGTGAGTTGCGGGTAGGGCAAGGCCTCTCACGATGCATGCACGGGTGCATTGCGCGGCGCAAGGTGCTTAAGAGGACTTCGCTTGCTTGACCAGAGTGGAGACCTCCCAGTCCTCGATTTTGAGCAATAGCGCTGTCTCTCGCTCCGCCTGTCTCCCCGTTCCGCACTTGCTCTGCTGCGCTTCATCATCCGAGAAAAATTGAGCCGACCTTTGCCGAGCTTAGCCGAGTCGCCCTGAGACAAAATTTTGGTCCGAACCGAGCCGAGTCGGACCGATGCACGGTGCACAGAACCCCCGCGCCTCGGTTTTCACGCGTGAGATTTTGGGCTTTGGAGAAGCCCTGGGGTAGGGAATGGAGCAACGGTCTCTCGACAAGTGAACGTAGAACGCGGTGCAGTAGTACGTAACCGAGCGCGCCAATTCAAACATACGAAAGTTAACGCTTTCTGTTGGTCGCACGAATTAATGTCCGAAAGAAGTATTTTGGCCATAGTGTTATTTTGGCTCATTTAACGTACACGCATAATTTACGTAAGATCGGCGATTCCCCAGTACGCGCCCTTCCCTTGTAAGGCCCAGAACATCCATGAATCTATGCGTTTCTATGTAACGGAGAAATTTGTGAATATCTTTTTAGGCGTAGTTACGCCCATTAGGCCTTATTTTACACTAAACCTATTATTGTTCATTAGAATAATAAAGAACCAACCCTAGCCTTTAGCCTAGCTACAAATCCAATATTATCCAGGATTGAAATTCACCCAACTATCCTTACATCGGTCTGTTTTCAGACCAACTTTGCTTTACGAGAGTAAAAGCTGGGTGGACTCAGGATATCTTATTCATAAGCCAGAAGTAACAGACATGAAAGTAGCGAGAATGATTACTGGTAAAAACAGGTGGGAACAAATGCGGGGGGTACTAGAAATAAGGAAATAAGGACTAATTTAGGAATGAACTCGATGGATGAAGCTGTACGCATAAACCGGCTGTGGTGGTGAGGTCATGTGAGGCGAATGGAGGAGGATAGGCTACCTAGGAAAATGGACTCTGTTATGGAGGAAAAGAGAAGTATAGGGAGAACAAGACGACGATGGTTAAACTCAGTTTCCGGCGATTTAAAGATAAGAGATATACAATTAAACGATGCCACATAACTAGTTACTGATAGAGGATTGTAGCGGCGATTAGTAAATTCACAGGGGTTTGCAGACTGAACGCTGAAAGGCATAACAGTCTATAATGAAGATGTATGTATGATGATGAAGTTTGAAATCTTGTCGTAAAAATTCTTCTAGGTGGTGGAGGGTGAGATTTTAATTGGCTTTGTGTAACAAGTATCCTTCCGAAGTGCACTAGTCACGGGTCTATGTTCGTGAACTACAATATCTCCACACAAGTTTAAGAGACATATAAAAAAGACTAAATTCCTAGCTCTGCATTAAAATTTATGACGGCATGCTTCGTTTTTTTAAATATATATCGTCGGCTTACTTCTAAAATCTCGTATGTTACAATGTCCTTTCTCCCCATTATATACCTTAACATTGGTCACGCCTCCCAGCCACATATTTATATGCGATCCATCAGAACATTTTTCGTAGTGTTCATTTACATGTGCAGACGTGTAAAGGGAAAATGGAGCTTACCGTACAGTATAGTAGGGATGTTGTTTTCGTGGCGAATTTTAGCACTCCTACAGTTCAACGTATTTAAGGTTCATTTTCCTTTACACACAACCACAGGAAAATGAACACAACGAAAATTGTTCTGATGTACTGTACATCCAATTGTGACTGGGAGGCGTGACAAGTCTTAAGGAAGAAAATGGATAGGAATTGCATTGGGAGATACGAAGTTTTAGAAGTAAGCCATCGATATACTGCAAACTTTCCGAAGAAGTTGCTGATTCTAGTCTGTTAATACTCTGCATACTGAATGTGAACGATGTTTATTTCAAATCTTCTTCATAAAGAAGTGAAAGAGTCATATTTAACGAGTTTACGTTTTTAAAATTTGTATTAATACAAAGAAAGAGCATTCCCAGAGGAAATATGTTCGTACTAAAGAATTTCTGCATAATACGAATGTTCCAAGAAAAATAAAACTACAGTCAAACATATCTTAAAGGACTCAACATTATCTTGCAGTGTTCATAAAGGAATATTAAGAGGGACTGACACATTCCACAGTTATTAAAACTGGTAGCGATATGCCTCAAGTCATTGGTAGATGGGGTGATATGCTGAATTGACAAGAGGGTTTGTGCTGGAATATTGTACTACATAACGGGTAGCTCATTGAATAGACAACTACTAGCAGCATGGAAAACTTGCAATATTGACTTCACTTCAGATCGTATGAAATAAAACAATGAAGTCCAAGCCTGCGAGCAAGTCATTTACAGATACGGGAAAGGCATTTCGTTAAGTAGTTCAACGCAAGCTGTTTGAATTTTTTTTTTTTTTTTTTTTGCTTTACGTCGCACCGAGACAGATAGGTCTTATGGCGACGATGGGACAGGAAAGGGCTAGGAGTGGGAAGGAAGCGGCCGTGGCCTTAATTAAGGTACAGCCTTAATTCTAGGATGGTGGAGGGTGAGATTTTAATTGGCTTTGTGTAACAAGTATCCATCCGCAGTGCACTAGTCACGGGTCTATGTTCGTGAACTACAATATCTCCACACAAGTTTAAGAGACATATAAAAAAGACTAAATTCATCCGAAAGACTAAAGACATACGAAATAAATAAATAAATAAATAAATAAATAAATATGCATTGTTGCCATTCTGTGAGACAAAATAAATCATGATTGGTCTTTGCATAACCTTGAACATTTCAGTCAGCATTACATTTTCACAGCAGTAAAAATGGATGATTATTTGAAATGCTTTAATGAGATTTTTACTTATTTGCGAATTTTCACATTTGCCTGGTGTGAAAATGGGAAACCACGGAAAACCATTTTCAGGGCTGCAGACAGTGGGGTTCGAACCTACTATCTCCCGAATACTGGCTACTGGCCGCACTTAAGCGACTGCAGCTTTCGAGCTCGGTGTTTGAAATTTCGAAGTTAATTGTAATAACATACGAAGAAAGTGAACTGCAGTTGAACACTATCATTTCTATACCCTAATGCTATTTCACTTACAATATTACCATCCTGGGAGCCTCAGGGGCTCTGAACTTTGGAGCGTGGGTTGGCGACCACGGGACCCTTAGCCGAGTCCTGGCATTGCTTTTACTTGTATCAGGCTCCTCACTTTCATCTAGCCTATCCGACCTCCCTTGGTCAACTCCTGTTCTTTTCAGACCCCGACGCAATTAGAGCACTTGAGGTCAAGGGAGTCTTTCATTTTCACGCCCTTCGTGACCCTTGTCTTTCTTTGGCCGATACCTTCATTTTTCGAAGTGTCCGATCCCTTCCATTTCCTCTCTCTGATGAGTGTTATATAGAGGATGGCTGCCTAGTTGTACTTCCTATGAAAACAATAACCACCACTACCTTACAATCCTAGGAGAATACATTTTCAAAGTAATGAAATGATAAAGCTGTTCCAGTCTCTTTTATTTCCTATCTGACATGTGTTCCTGCTATGTTTCTTCCTGGCACCCAACGAGTTGGCCGCGCGTTAGGGTGGCGTAGCTGTAAGCTTGCATTCGGGAAATGGTGGATTCGAATCCTACCGTCGGTAACCCTGAAGACGGTTTCCATGGTTTCCAATTTTCACACCAGGCAAATGTTTGCCTGGTCACACACGCTAGCTTCCCAATCCTAGCCCATTCGTATACTTGCGTCGCTGAAAACCGTCGACATGTTAGTGCGACGTTAAACCATCAGCAAAAACATAATAATAATAAAATACAAACCAATTTCATGGATCAAGAGGCGAAATAGTAAATGCAAAGTTGGCACTAGTATACGCAGATGATATCACACTTCTGGCAACAGATAGAGATAAATTACAGAGGGCAGTGATGGAATGGGGGTGCGCACTCCAAGACAGGGGGATGGATGTTAATGTTAGCAAAAGTAAAATTATGCACCTTACTAGGAAAGAACAGAAAGACCTTAATATCGAGTGACAGAATGAGATTTTAGAACAGGTTCAGCAGTTTGAATATTTAGGCAGCATCATAACAGCGGATGGGAAAGTGGGTTCTGAAATAAATCACAGAATCCATGTAAAGCTAAAAAACTATAAAGACAGTCAGTCGGCCCTTCACTCCGGTCAATCTCCTTCATTTCTTTTTTAACTGAAAGGTATTTATGCACAGATTTGTCATCAGATACTATAAATCACTTAACTTCCGCCTTCCTCAAATTATTTGATATTTTCAACTTTTTGTCTCTTTGAAGCAACCATATCTTTGGATCTTATTGAGGTACTGGGTTCGTTTTGACCTAAGAACACTTGGTGGATCAACCTCTTTCATTTCAGCTCTTGACTGTTCAAATTGGTCGATTCTGAGGAAAGTTATGAATGCACATTCAATTTGACGTCTCATTTCTTCAACATTTTTTCTCATTGAAGCAATCATATCTTTCGTTCTAATTGAGGTACGCAGTTTGTTTTTGTCTAAAAACACCCAGTGGATCATGCACTTTCTTTTAAGGTAAAAACTACTTAAATCGGTAGATTCTGAGAAAGGTTATGAGTACATTTGTCTCCATGACGAAGATCTTTGAAGGACTTTTTAACAGTTCGGTGCGTAGTGTTGTTCCAAGGAACGTTTAATTCAATTTCTTTGTGTGATGTATTTTTAAGTGTTTTGTTGACATAATATTACATTCCATTATCACAGAAGATCACGTGCGTTATTTCATTAACTAGAAGCTTTGCAAATACAACCGTGAGGATAGTAACAAACAACACCATACTTGTACATTGCGGGCGGAGCCAGCGGGAACTGCTAGTTATAATATTAATAATACCATAATAGGATAGAGAAAAGTTACCAGGAAAACAAAAATGAGAATATACAAATCAGTATATCTTCCAGTGCTGACGTACGGATCTGAAAGCTGGACCCTGCAAAGTAATTTAGAGAGCAGACTCACTGCCACAGAAATGAAGTATCTGCGTAAAACAGTTGGAAGGACAAGCAGGGATATGGTTAGAAATACCAGGATAAGAGAAGAGTGTCTTAAGCAAGAACCACTGATTAGTTTAATTGAAAAAGAGGAACTTGGATGGTTGGGGCACCTGGTGAGGATGGAAGAGGAAAGGAAGTCTAAACAAATATTCCAAGCAACACCAGAGGGAAAAAGAAGGAAGGGACACCGAGGCTGGAGTGGGACACCTATGTCTTTGACCTTGCACGAAAGAGGGGAAAGACTCCAGCAGAATTGAGAAGATTGGCACTGGAACGGACCTCATTGGGAAGTGGCTGAAGAACCCGACGCCTGCGAGGGCATAAGGAAAAAAGAGAAAGATTGTGTTTTTTTTTTAATTTGCTTTACGTCGCTTCGACACAGATAGGTCTTATGGCGACGATGGGACAGGAAGGGCCTAGGAGCGTGAAGGAAGCGGCCGTGGCCTTGATTAAGGTACAGTCCCAGCATTTGCCTGGTGTGGAAATGGGATACTACGGAAAACCATCTTCCTGCCGACAGTGGGACTTGAACTCACTATCTACCGAGTACTGGATACTGGCCGACTTAAGCGACTGCAGCTATCGAGCTCGGTAAAAGAGAAAGAGGAAGAAGAGACCACTTTCCCCTTTGCGAAAATCAAATGATCATAAATATGTCTCACGGTCATGGCCATCCATCAACGGCTGTTACTTTCAGAGGCAACCAGCCGTGTACGGTTGCTAGGTAACAGCCTGACCATCCACCCATACCTTACGTCACTGTCTGCACGGTTGCTATGGTAACTCTTCCGTCACACACTTTGTCACGTTACGTTACACAAATTTTCGGATAACTCCCAGCCATAAGACATATTTATGCAGAAAAAACTCTCCCTAATACTGACATCATTTTAGTCGCAGAAACTCTCATTTCCATGACAATCACAACCGAAGCCAGAATATTATTTATTTATTTGTGACTTAAGCCCACTAGGGATCGCTTATGACTAGTCCTTTTTGTATTCTCGCTTTCATTCCCAATGCCTTTCGAGCCCTGGTATTAGTTTTCCTTTTTTCTTCTTTTTATTATTATTGTTAGTATTAGTATTATTATTGTCATCTTCAGAAAAGATATTTCGATACCATGATTGACGCTGTGGCTTGGATACTGGCTTTCTTCCCGGATGCCCGAGGTCCGAATTCTGGTCATTCTTGAGTTGGAATTTTAATTTGAAAAATCCGGTGGCATCCGACATCAAACCCCTGGCCATAAACAAAATGAGTTTTGGTGGCTCCAGAAAACCTAAAACTATCTGAGGTAATCTGAAAAGCAGTAAATGCCGGGCTGAATGGCTCAGGCGGTAGGGTGCTAGCCTCCTGAGCTCAAGATGGCTGATTCGATCCCGGCTCAGTCCAGTGGTATTTTAAGGTGCTCATAATCGCCATTCTCGTGTCCGTAGATTTACCAGCACATCAAATAAATTCTACGGAACAAAATTCCGGGACCGCGGCGTCTCCGAAAACAGTTAAAGTGATTAGTGGGAGTAAAACCTGTAATAGAAATGTTGAATAGTCAACCTGAAGGCTGGTCTCATCCTCAACATCTGCGCCATACCAGGTCTTAACCCTAGAAGCGCCGACTGTCTTTCACTTATGCATTGCACATTTACTTTCTTTTAACAAATTTAAACACGTTTATATAAAGAAAAGTAGACATTTAGCACACCATATTACGCAGAAAACTTTATTTAGGTATATAAGTATTTATATAATTTAATTTCTTATCTGGTGAGTATCAGGCGATCAAAATTTTGGAAAACTAAGTAAGTTTTTGTTTTCATATTTTCAATTTCATAATTAGTGTACCGGGCGGTACACCTCCACGCTGCTTATTTAAACTTTGCGCCAGTGGAAACTCCCCTACTGGAAGAAGTCTGAACCTTGTCTTATGTGTTAATTTTCAAGTTACCCTGAAGATGCCACTACTTGGAAATTTTGAAGTTTCTGAACTGTGTTGTTTTCGATGTAATTTTGTTTTGCTTGTAGTAAGAAGTTTGAACTTTCTCTTCTAGAGGACACTATTGAAGAACTACAACGGTGCACCCTAGTGCGAAGTGAAAGAACTGTTTTTTTGGAGAAAATTTAATTTCAAAAGTTTGTTCTTTGTTAAATTTCTTACAGTCATTGTTTAAGTTGGCAATATTAACCCTTTCTTTCCCCTTGTTTTGAATCTAGCCAATCCCGAATTTCTTTAATTAATTTTCCACCAATAATGTGTTTCTTCTTCATATTGTGTAGGGGTTTTCTTTATCCACCAATAAAATGATTGTGGGCGGGTATTTTCCTTCCTGAAACGCCTCGAACTTTCCGCGAGAGTATATAAACTGCTGATTTTAGGGTCTCTGCGCCACTTCAGTACCATCTTTCAGTGTGTAAAGTACATAGCAGGGGGCGGGAAGCGCCTCTTTCTTCGGGGAGCAGTTCTACACCAAGGTAATGGCCTTTTAATAACTTCTTTTCTTGCTAGCTCAGCAGTTTAACTCTCGGGGCGGGTCCGAAGCGTTTCTACCATGTAACCTTTTCCTAAAATGTAACTACTCTTAGCATCTATTATCTTTTAAAGCTACATATTGGGATAGAGAGTGCTTAACCCTCTCGAGCTTCCACTCATTTTGTTTTGAGGTGAACTAATTTCTCACAACCGATTCTTCCTTAATGTAATGTAAATTGTTCTTTTCTAAAGTCACCTCTGTAGTATGGGATTAGCCCTTGCATTAGTGGCCTAGAGCCAGATTAGGTTTTTAAACAAATGCATTAGGAGTACAGATCGCCTCCTCTCAAATTGTTATTTTAGAGGTCATGTAATTAACCTTCTTCTCATTTAATAGACCTCAGTAGGTTGGGTATTTTACCCCTGTGTATATGTCCTTAGAGGACAGCTTGAAGGTGGAATTAAGTGTGGCCTTTGACAGGCCTAAAAGTTGAGAGCAAGTTGCTCTTTCTTGAAAATTTTGTTTTCTGCGCGCCTCAAGGAGGCCTTACTGTGTAATTTGGAGCAAGTGCTCCTAGGCATGAATGGGGTTTTCTGCCCCTCTGTTGAAACTTGTGTTTGGCGTAAAACTGGGCTAATTGCTCAAGAATTATGAGGTTGGGGCTCGAAGCCCAAATCCTGTAAATATTGTAATTGTACTTTTATTGCCTTGCTACTCTGTACCTGTCTTTCGTGTTATTTCTGAATTTTGGAAAGAGAATATAACCTTGTTAAATTTTACATTAACTTTAATTTCGTAGTTTGAGACCCGTTCACACCCGCACCTTCTTTCACCTCTACCTACCACAAAAAAGCGGTAACAATTAGTAATAAAAACTCTCATTTTAAAAAATACTATACACAAAACACGCAAAATGTATTTCAGTTTTTAAAGTTATGAAGTTCTCAAGGTCATACAAGAATTAATACTTCCTTGCTGCACACAGTTCCGTCAGTCGCCGTGTACTACTCGGAATCATTCGCGGAGAGTTTTCTTTTCCTGCCAGGCCTCAAGCAATGATACACTTCA
The DNA here is from genome assembly GCF_040414725.1 of Anabrus simplex. Classification (NCBI taxonomy): domain Eukaryota; kingdom Metazoa; phylum Arthropoda; class Insecta; order Orthoptera; family Tettigoniidae; genus Anabrus; species Anabrus simplex. Next base: position 50,853,135 of record NC_090275.1, read on the forward strand.
AAAGAAACAATATAACAATAAACTTTATTATTGGTCGAAAGATAACGAAAGGGGAAACAAAGAGCAACAGCGAGTGAGCACGAAGTTACATAACAACTGAGACCACAGGAGATGAGAAAGGCCAGCTGACTTTATACCTACCCTGACCTTGACCAAATACAGTAGAGATAATACGCGACACTTCCGGATTTAGCCTTGTTAAAATGGGAGACAATGCGCTACTGGCGCTCCTAGTGGCGTGACCTGAAAATTAGCGCTAAATTCAAATATTGATGGAAATGCATATACGGAAATGTATAAATAAATTACGTCTAGAAAGAAAGTGTTACTAAGATATTAACCTCAAAGTTGCTAAAGCATTCTGGATAAATAAATGAAAATGTATTTAGCAGGTTATTATTTAAAGACCGTCCGACTCCATGGCTAAATGGGTAGCGTGCTGGCCTTTGGTCACAGGAGTACCGGGTTCGATTCCCGGCAGGGTGGGGATTTTTAACGATAATTGGTTAATTTCGCTGGCATCGGGACTGGGTGTATGTGTCGTCTTCATCATTTCATTATCACCATCACGACACGCAGGTCGCCTACGGGTGTCAACTCGAAAGACCTGCATTTGGCGAGCCGAACTTGTCCTCGGACACTCCCGGCACTAAAAGCCATTCGCCCTTTCCTTTCTTCATTTAAGGACTGAAATTAGACGTATAACCAAGATGTGAAATGGACTGCTGTGAAAGGGCTTGATCTTTCATTTATGCATTACTTTTTTAGCTTTAGTATTCCTACAGGAAATTTCACGGCTAGATTTGTCTTTTTCCTCTTTTAAAAGCATCATATCATCACATTAAGACACTTGTCAATAAAGATATTGGCACATTCCTTAGACACATGATTCAATGAATTTATATTTAAGAGCTGGACAATTTTCCTTTTAAATTGAAGCCTACTAACGGAAAGAAAATCTATAAATTTAGCCTCAAATCATTCAAAATTTCCCTATAGCAATACTTGCCATTACATTAACGTAAAGCAAATTTGCATCGTCATATTGTTTCAACAAAATAAATCACTCATATTTCCTTCAGTGCTTGACAACGCATTACGGCATACCAAATGGGGTAACTTGGAACACAACCAGCCACACACATATAAATGTGCATTTTCTTGAATTAAATCAAAACCCACAGATCAAACTTACAACAATACATCGGTATTGACGGTTAACTACTGCACAATACAATAAAATAATATTATATTTTAAACCAGTTAAAATATGGATCGCGCAGGTCAGAAATTTTGGAAGTACTATACAAATCTCTTTGTAACTGGAAGAATATCTATGCAAACACAATATGTACTTACATTTTCTTGTCACGAGGGAAACGGAAGAAAGACCGCGAATCAATCCGCACTTCCTAGTCATTGCAGCCAAACACAGCATATATCCTTTCACTCATATTGAGACGAGATATAAAGGAATGACACACGCTACTATTTACTTATGTCAACTTAATACAAACACATAAATAACGCCAAACTTCACAAACAAATACACGTTCTCTTATGACAGAATCAGTAATTCCCAGGTCACTCCACTAGACAGAGCTCTAATCGCTGTCCCTCGAGTGTCGCGTATTGTCTTTACTGTATTTGCCTTGACTGAGTCATTTGCGGCCAGTGAGGAATGTGTTATGAAAGAGTTGAAACTTTGCCTTCAATGGCTTACTTGTTAGGATAGCGTAAGTGAAAGATAAATGATGTTATAGCTGATTAAGTGAATGCATGTACTATGCGTCACGCATACGACATTGCATTCTAGTGACATTATATTGCGTCGCAAACCCAATGTTTGGCAGTTCTAGGGTAAGAGGCGTACAAGGCAAGTGAGAGGCGAGATCGTTTCTAGTATTTTCCTCATCGAACCGGAAGTTTCTATTCATTCTACGTCCTCACGTTTTGAATCTTGGTCACTAGAGCATTGTAGACTTTTAAATTGCCATTATATTTCGTCTCATTTCGTAACATTAGGGGCCGATAACCTAGATGTTAGGCCCCTTTAAACAAGCACGTTGTCAACGTTAAGGATGTGACTAGGACAGACCAATTCAAGTAACAAATTTGGTCTAGCCTATAATAGAAGATATAGTGTACTGTAAACACTAGCCAGTATCCAGTATTCGGGAGATCGTATGTTCGAACCCCGCTGTCGGCAGCCCTGAAAATGGATTTTCGTGGTTTCCAATTTTCACACCAGGCAAATGCTGGGGCTGTACCTTAATTAAGGCCACGGCCACTTCCTTCCCACTCCTAGCCCTTTCCTATCCCATAGTCGCCATAAGACCTATCTGTGTCGATGCGACGTAAAGCAACTAGCAAAAAAACACTAGCTTTCGCCTGGAATGGTATTATTAAAAAGTAATTATTATTGAAAAAGACAGTTGTTTAATTTCATCTTGAAAGTTTTGTCAATTGCATGGAATACTTTTCGAAATACTCTTGTAGTAATACCGTGGGAAATAATTCAGAACATTGCAATTGAAACTTTTTACGCGAGAGATTCCAGTGCTAATCGGCGGAATGTTGAGTTAACCTGCCTGCGGTTGGTAGAGTGTTATTTGAAACAAGAGCTGTAAAGCTGGTCCCAACGATAGAATTATTGTGGAGCAGGGATTAGTAATGTAATGCTTGATGATTATACGTAGTAACCGCGTGAATGAGGGCTCGGGAGGATGTAATTAATTATCCCGTTCGTGATTAAAGGGGCAGGGAGAGGAGTGAGTCACGTAGTGCAGTCCTAGTAATCATAATGCAATGGGGTTTTGGAAGACTAATACCCTCTCTTGATGTATACGAAGAAGGATCGAACCTTCGTGGGTAAACCACGAGTTATCCAGAAGCTCTGGCAATAAAAACACCGGGTAAACCACGAGTTATCCATAACCTCTGGGAATACAAGCACCGGATAAACAACGAGTTATACAGATGCTCTGGCAATACAACCACCGGCTAAAACACGAGTTATCCAAATGCTGCAGCAATACAACCGATGGGTAAACCACGAGTTATCAAAAAGCTGCGGGCATACAGCCATCGGGTAAGGCACGATTTATCCAGAATCTCTAGGAGCACAGACACAGGGTAAACCACGAGTTATCCAGAAGCTCTGAGATTACAGACACAGGGTAAACCACGAGTTATCCAGAAGCTCTGGAAGAACAGACACAGGGTAAACCACGAGTTATCCTGAACCTCTGGGAGTACAGACACAGGAAAAACCACAAGTTATCCAGAAGCTCTGGGAGTACAGACACAGGGTAAACCACTAATTAAACAGCAGCTCTGGGAGTATAGACACTGAGAAAACCACGAGTTACCCAGAAGCTCTTAGAGTACAGACCTAGGGTAAACCACGAGTTAACCAGAAGCTCTTAGAGTACAGACATCGGGTAAACCACGAGTTACCCAGAAGCTCTTAGAGTACAGACATCGGGTAAACCACGAGTTATCCAGAACCTCCGGGAGTACAGACACCGGGTAAGCCACGAGTTATCCAGAAGCTCTGGGAATACAGACACAGGGTAAACCACGAGTTATCCACAAGCTCTGGCAATATAAACACCAGGTAAACCACGAGTTACCCGGAAGCTCTAGCAGTACAATCACTGGGTAAACCGCGAGTTCGATCAATCAGTACTGATCTGCATTTAGGGCAGTCGCCCAGGTGGCAGATTCCCTATCCGTTGTTTTCTTAGACTTTTCCTAAATTATTTCAAATAATTTGGAAATTTATTGAACATCTCCCTTGGTAAGTTATTCCAATCCCTAACTCCCCTTCCTATAAATAAATATTTGCCCCAGTTTGTCCTCTTGAATTCCAACTTTATCTTCATATTGTGATCTTTCCTACTTTTATAAACGCCACTCAAACTTATTCGTCTACTAATGTCATTCCACGCCATCTCTCCGCTGACAGCTCGGAATATACCACTTAGTCGAGCAGCTCGTCTTCTTTCTCCGAATTCTTCCCAGCCCAAACTTTGCAACATTTTTGTAACGCTACTCTTTTGTCGGAAATGCCCCAGAACAAATCGGGCTGCTTTTCTTTGGATTTGTTTCAGTTCTTGAATCAGGTAATCCCGGTGAGGGTCCCATACACTGGAACCATACTCTAGTTGGGGTCTTACCAGAGACTTATATGCCCTCTCCTTTACATCCTTACTACAACCCCTAAACACCCTCATAGCCATGCGCAGAGATCTGTACCCTTTATTTACAATCCTATTTATGTGATTACCTCAATGAAGATCTTTTCTTATATTAACACCTAGATACTTACAATGATCCCCAAAACGAACTTTCACCCTATTAACGCAGTAATTAAAACTCAGAGGACTTTTCCTATTTGTGGAACTCACAACCTGACTTTTAACCCCGTTTATCAACATACCATTGCCTGCTGTCCATCTCACAACATTATCGAGGTCACGTTGCAGTTGGTCACAATCTTGAAACTTATTTATTACTCTATACAGAATAACATCATCCGCAAAAAGCCTTATCCAGAAGCTCTGGGTACATACACCGGGTAAACCGCGAGTTATCCAGAAGCTCTGGGTACACACACCGGGTAAACCGCGAGTTATCCAGAAGCTCTGGGTACATACACCAGGTAATCCGCGAGTTATCCAGAAGCTCTGTGTACATACACCGGGTAAACCGCGAGTTATCCAGAAGCTCTGGGTACATACACTGGGTAAACCACGTGTTATCCAGAAGCTCTAGCAATATAATCACCAGGTACACCGCAAGTTATCCAGAAGCTCTGGGTACATACACCGGGTAAACCGCGAGTTATCCAGAAGCTCTGGGTACATACACCGGGTAAACCGCGAGTTATCCAGAAGCTCTGGGTACACACACCGGGTAAACCGCGAGTTATCCAGAAGCTCTGGGTACATACACCAGGTAATCCGCGAGTTATCCAGAAGCTCTGTGTACATACACCAGGTAAACCGCGAGTTATCCAGAAGCTCTGGGTACATACACCAGGTAAACCGCGAGTTATCCAGAAGCTCTGGGTACATACACCGGGTAAACCGCGAGTTATCCAGAAGCTCTGGGTACATACACCGGGTAAACCGCGAGTTATCCAGAAGCTCTGGGTACATACACCGGGTAAACCGCGAGTTATCCAGAAGCTCTGGGTACATACACCGGGTAAACTACGAGTTATCCAGAAGCTCTGTGTACATACACCAGGTAAACCGCGAGTTATCCAGAAGCTCTGGGTACATACACCGGGTAAACCGCGAGTTATCCAGAAGCTCTGGGTACATACACCGGGTAAACTACGAGTTATCCAGAACCTCTGGGTACATACACTGGGTAAACCGCGAGTTATCCAGAAGCTCTGGGTACATACACCGGGTAAACCGCGAGTTATCCAGAAGCTCTGGGTACATACACCGGGTAAACCACGTGTTATCCAGAAGCTGTGGAAATTAAAACATTGCTGTTGTCTCACGGGATACCAGCCAGGAGCTGCTGCTGAAAGAAATTCAAATCCAAATGAACGGAATTGCATGCAAGCGAAATCACGGATACAGTAAAATCCTTATTTCCATTTTGAGAATCTGGCAACCCTATTTCTACGTTGCTCAAAACCACGTTAGATCACGGAGTATGTACAGGTGTATCAAAACTCAACGACAAAACTTCAGGTTGGATTCAACAGGTAGTGTAAATAAGAAACGTGTATGACGACATGGGTCCAGAAACATATAATTACAGAGGTATCCAGTCTTTAGTAAACTTTCCGCAGCCCTACACTCCCATTACTGGTGCACTGTTGAACTAAATACACCTGTAAAGCGAGCAGGAACTCTCCGTCCACCGTATGAGATAAAATATTCCAAGTGAACTACTCCTGCCTGTACATAGACCTCCGATGTCTTTGTATTGATAATAGAACACGATCAACAATGCCTGAATGAATGTATGTATCCCGTAAGGTAAATGTCCTCGAGGTTTATAATAGGAGAGATTGGCGGCCAAGTAAAATTTGGGATAATTCTGCAATTACTCATTTCTGAACCCATATTGCCATGCACTTTTCTTTCTTCTCTCTTTATTTGGAATCCATTCCTCACGTTTTGCCGTTGAGTTTCTGCATAATAAACTCTGGTCAGTAAAGCACAAAACAAATGTGTGTTATTATGCTGTACATACTTATGAAACACAGAATTTGTTTTTTGCATCGGAATCACTCACTTCGATGTCCTACGTATGGTGGTGTTAAAACACCGTGTAGATAACCGGGAGATCTCACTCCTGTTCAGCTTTAGAGAAGCATTGATTTCTGTATGACATTCAAAGAGGCGTAGTCAAAGTAATATACGATTTAATTTCTGCATCTTCTAGTCAAAGGCTTTCTCTTTCGTAAATTCCTTCACTCGCAGCGTGTTACTCATCGGACCGTGAACCATAAAATTAATCTCTTGTAACTGGACCACTAAAAACAGATCATAAACTCTGAAGGTGAACGTTTATAAAATTATTAGTCGAGAGAGAGAGGTTTAAATCCAGGGAAATAGTCTATTCCAGGAAGTAATAGTAATTTCAAACTACTTACATGATCCAGAAATATTCCTATTGCCTTATACTCGCTTTTCTTATTCTTCTTCACTTTGACTAGCCCAAGTACGAGGGTTGGGGGATAAATCATGGCAACTATTTTTCCTCACATTTGAACGGTGCTACCATAGAATGGTCATATGTCCTGGAAATCATGACACTCATAGCATATGGACCCAGCAGGAGATGGCAGTGCGTAGGACATGTACCACGCATAGGGTGATGGGACAGCAGTAGTGAGGCTCCGTGCAGAATGGATGTGAAGAGGCGACTTCATCGCTGGAGCTGGGAAGTACTAGAGCACCCAGCATACCCACGGACCTGTTTACTTGCGATTTTGACCTCATCCCCAAAGCGAAAGAACCACTACAACGCAGTTCAGGACACGAGATGACATTGCCAACGCTGTGAAACGGAGAATGCCAAATTCACACATGGTGAGGCAATTGGTATCACAAGTCTGCTCCTGGGAAACTCTTACAATTCAACACCTGGTTTCTGAATCTCTGCGTAACCACAATTAAGTATATTTTATACCTTCCAGTATCTGCAGGTCTCGTACACGTATACAGCCGCCGTTTATGGTGTTTGAACCAAGTGCCATCATCATCATCATCATCATCATCATCATCACCATCATAGATAGTTGTGCAATTCGGCAGGTCCAATACTGGATGTGACCTCCATGTCTCCATGTGTAGCAATGACTAAATTATGGTCAATGCAGAATTCAACCAGCCGACTTCCTTCTTTTATACCGTTGTCCCAGTCCGAATTCTCCTTCTGTATCACCTTCTCTTGGCCTACCACTGCATTCCAATCTCCTATAACAACTTTTTACATAACTATTGTATTAAATCTTCTATCTCTTCATATATTCCTTCGATTTCTTCATCACCGAGCTCGATAGCTTCAGTCGCTTAAATGCGGCCAGTATCCAGTAATCGGGTCCCACTGTCGGCAGCCCTGAAGATGGCTTTCCGTGGTTTCCCATTTTCACACCAGGCAATTGCCGGGGCTGTACCTTAATTAAGGTCACGGCCTCTTCCTTCCAATTCCTAGGCCTTTCCTATCCAATAGTCCCCGTAAGACATATCTGTGTCGGTGCAACGTAAAGCAAGTAGCCAAAAAAAAAAGATTTCTTCATCATTAGATGAACGAGTAGGCATATAGATGTGCGCTATTTTAATGCGCATTGGCTTGATGTCTGTCTTGACAACAATAATTCTTTCACTATGCTGGCCGTAGTAACTTACCCGCTGAATTATGTTCTTATTCAAACCAACTCCTGCATTTCCCCCGTTTGATTTTGTGTTGATAATTCTATAGTCGGCTGATCAAAAATTCTGCTCTTCCTGCCAATGTACTTCACTTACACCAACTACATCTAACTTTAGTCTATTCATCTCCCTTTTCACTACTATTCAAACTCTTAACATTCCACGTTCCGAATCGCAGAATGTCAGTATCAATTTTCCTGATGTTTGCCCGCTGTCGTGTGGTCACCACCCGGAGATCCGAATGGAGAACTGTTGCCTCCGGAATATTTTACCCTGGAGGAAACCATAATCAGTGCATCATTCATGCAGAGAGAGCTACTTATCCTCGGGAGTTAGTTACGGCTATAGTTTCCCGTTGCTTTCACCCGTGTAGTGGTATCTACTTAGCTAAGCCATGTTAAGTACTGTTACAAGACCATATGGGCCAATCATCCAGGCTGCTGCCTTTGCAACTTTCGAAAGCCTGATACTCCCCTATCGTTGAACTATTCGTTAGTTTTGCTCTCAACAGATATCCATCCGATATGGTTGTAGCTGCGGGTCGGCTGTCCGCTTCAATGGGACGCACAAGTCTCCCTACCGCGGCAAGGTCACATGGTTCGCACAAAGAAACATGATTCAGTACCCTTTATTTAACATGAATTGTACAGTTAGACTACGAAGTTTTGTTAAGTTATGGGGCTGCATTAAAATATTCTCTTATATGAACAAAAACTGCGCGTGCTTGACCTGGCAAGCGTCAGTCGTCAGTCTGAATCTCAGCTGTTAACATGGTGAGACAATTATCATTGCAAAACCGTATTTTCGTATGTAAAAATTCTGGTTACATCTTATTGGTCTTGTGAACATTCATAACTCTCGCTGTTCGTGTGCAGAAAATCCTAATGGCATTTATGATAGGATGATAGGAAGATTGGTGTTTGGTATGCTGATAGTGTAAGACGAATAATTGGGCCTATTTTTTTCGAGACGACAGTAAATGCAGAGAGGTACCAAGATTACATTTCGACACCGTTCTTCCATCAGTCAATGGAAGAAGGAAAATCGTGTGGGTGGTTTCAACTAATTTCAGCCCCCTGCTTATTCAGAAAAAGTTTTCCATCTTACAATCTCGGAAGTGTTTGAAGACAGAGTGATCAGTTCTGGCCTATTTCCCCCTCGTTCTTAAGATCTAACTGTGCGTGTGATTTTTATCTGTGGGATAATCTGAAAGGAAAATGTATCGAAGAAATCCTCACACATTGGAGGAACTGAAAAAAAAAACATTACGAATGAAATCAGAATCATTACAGTGGCAGAATTCACTCGCACAAGCCATAATGTGGTTACCAGTTACAATTCCTGCATACCCAAGATTACGACATGTCTGCATCTTTTATGAGGTAAGATATCGTATAATATTTTATACACGCTTAGAGCAGGTCGCCCGCGCGCGACATAAGTTCGACTGAGGCAGCTGCCGTAGTGTAGAGTACAAACAACGTGCGTTCGGTCTTACTTTATATTACACCCTTTCCGGGCTAGACTAGGAGACCAAAGCATAATAAAGCGTCAGTGAAACATGGCGAAGAACCACGGATGAAGAGCGACCCGAATCGCCAACATGGGCTTCGAACCGACCTCCTCCTAATATTTGTGCTAGCCTCAGCATACTAGAACACTTGGCGGGTGGGGGGGGGGGAGTGGTAACGTTCCGAAAAAAAAGTAAATAAGAAATATAATATGGAGTCTTATATAATGTGAAAGTAGGATTTTTTAGGGTTCAAATATTTACTGCATACGGCTTAACACTGCTAGAAATAACACGAATCATGTAATGGGGTCACGAATATAAATTTATTCCTGAATTATGACATCAGAAAAAACACTATCACAATAAATTCTCCACACACGGAGGAAAGAAAAAAACATAGTTTGCGAATTACATTGACTCGCCTGAAGGGCGCTCAATGATCTCATCTCATCACAGACTTCATTTGACAATGAAGTATAATCGAAATTTGGCACTTAACATCACCTATCTTTCTGTCCTTGATTTATTTCGATCGATCAGCACTATATCATTTGAGAAGATGTCCCCTACATAATACACTCTACTCTTAGCACGTAATTCTCTGGTCCCTACGCTACATAATTGACACATGAGGAATATATTTTACATTAAAAAACAAACAACAATGAGAAAAACACTCCAGACTCCCCGTAGAACTCTGACACCAAGACACACAACGAAGAACATCGTTCTGTTTGAACTCAAAGAAATAAAACGATACACTGAACAAAGTCATATGTACACTTTATGAAAAAATGGGGCCATTCCTGTAAGAGAAACTTGGATACCCCTTTCTTCTGCCCCCGCCAAAAGTTTAAGGCAAGCTTGCGCATGTCGGCTAATCCTGGCCATCATCTGGGTTCAAACAGGGCTCCTTCTGACTGAGAGATACATAACTGAAACTCCCTGGCTATCTGTTGCTTCGTACTACTGTACGTGGGGGGAATTATATATATTAACTACCATCTAAATTATCACTGTATTATCATTTAACACAAGTGTTCTAAAACCGAACTATTGATAGAAAACACAGTGTGAAAACCAAGGGTCCAAAGCTTTTAACTTCAACACACAGCAACTCTGCGCTAAGGTGACCGGAACAAAAAATTGCTCTTGTACAGGCTTTTTGGGCTTGTGCCGTGTCAAAAAAATAAGGTGAAATTTTTAACGTTTCGCAGAAAACTGTGTTCTGCGTCTTCAGAAGAATTCTTGACTGTGCACGAGAAAGGCTTCTTAACAATGACACTTTTGAATTTGGAACGTTATAATAGAAGTAGAAGTGGAAATGGTACGATCATTCACCACCAGATGGACCCCAGGACGTGGCACAACGCTAGCATTTGAAGCGGAAGCTGACCAAACCATCAAAGTCAGACTAAGCGGTTCACATAACGTGTTTACGTAACATATGACAGGTGTAAGACATAGACATAAGCCTGGAATGAAACATCTGGCGACGAGGAAGGTACGAATTTGGAAAAACTCTTGTTATTGTTATTTCGTCTCTGTGTTTTTCCAAATCGTACGTTCCTGTCATACGTTACGCAAAACACGTTATGTGAACCGCATAGTCTGATTGTGATGGTTTGGTCAGCTTTCGCTTCGAACGCTAGCGTTGTGCCACGTCCTGGGCTCCATCTGGTGGTGAATGAACGTACCATTTCCACTTCAACTTCTATTATAACGTTCCAAATTCAAAAGTGTCATTGTTTAAGAAGCCTTTCTCGTGGACAGTCGAGAATTCTTCTGAAGACGCAGAACACAGTTTTCTGCGAAACGTTAAAAATTTCACCTTAGTTTCTTGACACGGCACAAGCCCAAAAAGCCTATACAATATCATGTCTATAAGTACGGGCCGTGAAAGCATTAATAGGAACAAAAAATGCTCCTTTGTCACGCAGGGAGAGTGTTCACTCGTCGCCCTCTCCGCTCACGGGCCAAGACGGACTTTAACCTTCTAATTACAGCCGCTATTTCCCTTCCTAGGATACACTTATTATCGCCCCAATTCATGTATTTATTCCATTTATTTAGTATCACCGCAGAGTTCCCAAGAAATACTATTAATTTACTCTTTATTCTCTCATTTTTCGCGTGGATTATCTTGGGGCATTTTAACACTCAAATTCCTCATTTCATATCTCATAGTAGACTCTTGCGGACGTTTGGCCTTCTCATTACTTCTCATATCGCGTATCCTAGTTCCTTGGGCGTATGGCTATCATTATTCCTTTCTCAACCCTTCATATTTCTCTTCGCTCACCGTAAACATTCTGACCACTCTCTCATGAACCCGGTACCAATGCACTTCACACTGGTTTTGTACAAAAAAGAACCCTCCAGACAGATTCCAGTAAAAACCAAAAATCAGGGAAATTTGCATATTATTCCTAACATTATCTACCTAAATAATCAATGTTGTATTTATCTCACTTAGAACTCTTCACTCTTGATGTTCATGCCATGAAGTACGTACCAACTAGGCATGCTTTGTCAAAATGACCCGTGAAATCCCCGGCTATTACTCTACGACAACCATATTGAGCAATGATTGCAACTTCTTGGACATGGTATCCCTCATTCATCACTCTCTACTGTTTCCAACCCGTTTTAGGGGAACTCAAAATGCTATTCTATCTTCGTTTCCCATACTCATTATCGTATTACTACTAACAACAAACTACTCCTCACGAAATACATATCAGAAAGAAAAATGTGGTTCGTCCGGAAAGTTTAGCTCTCTTAATTTTATGTTAACATGACAAAGGAAAACTCAAATTCCATATCAGGATATGCATTATTTACAGCTTTTATGTATTAAAGAAAAAACCTACATTATGTCATCCCGGTTATACTTCATCATGCTAAGAAATAAAATGACATCAACTCATCTGTTTGGCCGTTGTTTTTCCTTCCACGGAAACCCATGATATAGTTCTACTCGTTCATTTTCTGGGTGCTGTATACGAGATTATCAGCCTTCGAATCTGGTCTGTGACATTCCATCACCCTGATCGGCTTATTCATCTGCTACAAGTCTTGAAGTAATCCAATTGGTATGAGCTCCAGCACTTGTCAAACGTTCCCTTTGCCTACAACGACACATCACAGAATTTGCACAGGAGTTTCCCTTATGGAGGCAGGTCACTCTAGTCAAGGGTGGCACGCATTAACACAGTGAGTAGGGTAACTCACAAGGATTGAGAAACCCTTACTCCGAATAGCGGACTGTCCCTGTCGACGCTATTCTACCACCGAATTTTACTGCTCCGAATTGGATACAACTAATTGACTGATAGTGGGTACTAATTTATACCGGCATTGTTCATAGCCAACTCCAGCTATTTATTTATACGAATATTTCTAACGGCCTACTCAGTTTATGCACAGCACTGAGATACTTGCCTAGGCTCGATTGGCTATTGTTCAAGTTCCTAATACACAATTCACAAAACGCCCTCCAGGGTTATAAAGTTTTACGATCGAGAGGGGCAAAATAACTTCGTTTTTGTAAGTGATCAGGAGAAGCAAAGGCCAGGACAGGCCTTATATTGTCAACTCGCTGGTCCTTGAAATGGAAGAGCCCATCACGCTGAATTAAGGAAATCGGCTCCGTTAATAACTGGATTTCAAGACGCTTAAAGAATGCGTATTGTCGACCTAGATTCCCTCTTCCACTCATGCCAAATGCGTTCAAAATGCGATCGGCAGTTTTCAGCAATCAAGCTCCCGCATTTAATTATCACAGTCGTGTCCCTTCGTGGGAGGAGTTAACTTTGGGAGCAATTCTCGGCTTGGGGGACGCGTTATATTCACACGTGTTAGAAATATATTACAGCTGAACATCTGGTGACCTCAATTCGCCCCATGAATAAAGTATTTCAAAAATTCAGCTCTATTCATTGGTGTTCCCTACATAATTTTCCTACGTCTCGATCAGAATATCACATAATTTTGCGCACCAAAATTCGACGTTGGAACACGTGAAACATGCAGGAAGTTTCTTCTGTTAGTGTGGAGCCCTGTAAAAAGGCCACACCTCTGAGCGTATTAGACTGTTCGTTGCGTCGCGTCTTACCTCATACTTTATCTTACACTTGACAGCGCTTTTCTCGCGGGGCTTGGTTTCAGCCACACCTTCCAATTGTTTACCGGGCTATCTTTCACAGGTCCGGTTCTTACCACACACCGATCGAGCCCTGGGGATGTTCCCTTTGCCCAGCACGCTCCAAATAACGCGATTTATGAAATGATTTTAATGGGATAGAAAGATGCAGATGCTGTCAATGATCAGTACGCGAAACTCTGTATTTCCTAACAGCAATATTTTGCTAATATCTTGCTTACGGCCTTGTCCGTTATAAGATTAATCCCTTAATCCAATGGCATTTCCATCCACCGTGTAATTGAAATCACAGCTGTACAGAATCCCACCAAGAGGTAAGTTCAATAAAACTCATAAATTATAATTTACCATATTCTCACTTAATTTCCTTGACGAGAATTGTGTTGTAAGACGTAACTTGCTCAGCTCCGCACGTCATAGCCAAGTAAAGGTATTGAATAACGAAATAGATTGTTTTCGTACGGGTTTATCTTGAGATATTAATTTCTCCATAAGTGAAATTAAAGTCTAAGGAAGATCACGCAAATCTAAGATCGACTTGCTGACATGCAAGCTTATTATATAACCTCACCACTTGTCATGATAAAAGCCCTAGGCGCGCTGCTGCTCATAATACCTATGAGAGAAGGAACGAACGTAAGAGTCGATGGATAAGAAATGGCTAAAATAACACTGAATAATGAAAGGAGATTAGAAATGTCAAATGTTAAGACACCATTTATCGCAATGATGAAAAATATTTGATTCTGGGTGGTAATATTTTCTTTTACGTCGGACTGACTCAGATAGGTCTTATGGTGACGATGGCAAAGGAGTTGGAAAGAAGCGACCGTGGCCTATATTAAGGTACAGTCCCAGCATTTTGCAGGTGTGAAAATGGGGAAACTGCGAGGATAGATAATTTTAAAATGCCATTTTTTCCCAAGTTCGCCTTTCAGCTGCTTTGAATACTATTGTATATGGGGAAATTTAGAATATAAATCATAAAATATCTGCTGTTATACATAGCCTACGCCGAATATGAACAAAATGCCATTTAGTCAATATATTTATAACCTACAAAATATTGCTAAATAATTCACAATTTACAATTTCTGGACTAAAATTAGAATTGGAATGTTAGTGCCAAAATGACCTTGAATGTGATCAGAACTGTCTGGAATGCCCTTCGATGGAATATATAAATTTAGTCCCCATACATCCCGCGTCGACTTTCCGATGTGTTGAGAAAACATTTGTTTTGTATCTTGGACCACGATAAGCGTATAGACAGCAAAATTCTAATTTCGGACGTTACATTCACAATTTCTAATAGGTTATAAATGTTGTTGCATGATCAGTAATCTTCGGTTTACTTTGATTATATATTTCTCTTCGGTTCAAGTGTTTTAATTCTCTAATTCTTGAAATAAAATGGATGTTACCCTGGTGAGAAAATTCGAGAGCCTTATATTCTTATTCCGATATTATCCATAATGTTGTCGTGACACTATATTAACAAAATCAGTAGAACCTAATTTTGTCATTATATAGCCGGGATGTTTACACAGTAATAGGTTAGAACACAATTAATCTGGCAAGTGGAAAGTGTTATCCAGTACACTGCTCTGCAATATAGAGAGTAACATAACTTTTAGGGGTTCAGATAGGCTGGGCCCCTAATGTTTATGCAAATCACAAAGCAGAATTGTTGTCCGGTGTAGAGTATATTTTTTATTGATTCAGTAATTTTGTATTCTAACCTGTAAAAGCCGGGCTCTGGTCATTCACTAATAATGATATCAAAGATTCATATAATGAAGACTGTATTCATAATAATTTTTACTTAAGGGGTGACCAACACACTTGACTGACCAGAAATGCAATTTTTCAATTATTTTTCATTTACAACTGAAATTTTCTCTTTGTAGCAGAGCAATTTTTTTGTTACCAATACTGTCGGAGTTATGACGAAAATAGTGAAGCTCTGTCACTCAAGCATGTCACTTATGGGTAAATTTGTTGCTTGTTTCCCGTAAGTTTTGTTCCCTGATAACTTTAAAAGTTTGCGTGCATTTTGCATGTATATTTCATAGAGAACATGAAGATATACTAGAATGATTGAACTAGCTTCAATGGTTAAGTTTAAAAAAAAGTATTTTCGAATTGAAATTAATGAAAAAGTGAGTACTTGAAAATAACTTCATAAAGAAATATTTATACTTCATAAACTTAACTGGTTCTAGTTTATGTTGTAGCTATAACATCCACGAAGCTGCTACGCAGGCGTAGCAGGGTGAGGTGATACTCCCACGTGACGCGTCCCAGGTGGCGGATAGCGGGGGCCTAACCGGGTTGCCGGCGGACTTGAGGGAATAAAATACATATCGCGGACCAAACACACACCCCCTGTGGGTGGGGGAGGCAGACGAAGAATTCACCATGGTATCCCCTGCTTGTCGTAAGAGGCGACTAAAAGGGTCGACCAAGGGATGATCCAATTATAACCATTAAACTACTTGTAATTAGTACCATCACGCAGGGAAAACTATGGGTTGCATTTACTTGCGCGTAGTACCACTATGTTAGGTTCGCAATAGGTTTGTGATTAGTAGCGACGGTGTTTGAATCAGGATGGGGGTCTTGCAGTACCTGTGATTCGTACCCCTATATGAGCGACACCATGGGATTAGCGACACCATGGTTCTGCCTTACCTATGCTCAGTTCCCACTATGTGAGGAATTCCACGGGATAGTACGGGTCCCTGTAGTTAGTCCACTTATGTGAGGAACGCCATAGGTTTGCGTTGCCTGCAAATAGCGCCGTAATGTGCGAAACACCATAGGTCTGTGTTACATGTGCGTATTACACTACCTATGAATAGTACCATAATGTGTGGAATACCGCGAGTCTCAGCTACTTTTTATTAGTACCGCAACATTACACATAGCCTGGTTTTATTTTCCTAGCGATAAATACCATTATTAGGGGCTGATGACCTGGATTTTGGACCCGTTTCGACTCTACGCACAATCGATTCAGCATCGTACTATAGAAGCAGTCCCTTAGTCGGTAATACTATTGTTTTGTGCCAGCTTCTATGCATGTGAAGCACTGTGGGTCGGATCAACTGATCGTTTTAAATTCATCTCCATCCATTCATTCTTCGACCTCATGCTTTGAATTCTGGTCAGTGGAGGATTTTGGAATTTTAAGTTGTCATTTCATTTCGTCTCATTTCGTACCATTAGGGGCCGATGACCTCGATTTTAGGCCCCTTTTAACAACAAGCATCAGTCAATCAATCATTAGCTATAACATTACTAATAATGATAAAAATAGTTCATAGAAAAATACTCATGTTTTTGGAAAATATCAGGGGAACGGAAAAGTAGTGGCCATGATACACCGCCATTTTGAATAATTAATTATATATAATGATTTCTAAATACGTGGGCATATTGTTAAGGAATAATGTGGTCGTCATACTTTCCTTGAAGTCTTCATTTTCATTGCTGCGGAAAAAATAGTTTAACACACCTTTTCTTTCTATTTTCCAAAGTGTAGGTCCCTCCTTAAATAAAAACTGAATTACTTTACTTCAACCAGCGCATAAATTACGCATTACATGTATTCCTCATACAGCCTTGCATCATCATATCTCTTCATGAATCTCCAAACTCACACGGTTACGTTTAAGCGAGCCTAAGTTTCTTCACTCTATCACCTTGTTGTGTCCCACATTAACCTTAAATGTCTCAAAATCCCACGCCCACTGCTCCATTACATGCCATCGTTACCAGTCCACAAACGTGATCCTTATCTCTGTGCTAAGTACACTCATTCACCGATAACATTGTAACAAGAAAGTGATTTGTTGTCTTTGCAAACCACACCTGTAATGAAGACCCTTTATGAAGCAATGGGTAAAATGAACATTTGAACGTACAATGGAATACAAATACAGTGCATATACAGAGCGACCCGGCAGGAAAAACAATATTCTAGGATGTGATAATAGTGGTCATTGTGATAAAAAAAATCATATGAACATGTGATCAATATGAGAGGTTTCTCGCGATAGGCCTGTTTGAATGTAAACACTGATAACCTGGGAAAATTGCTTGTACGTTTCTCTTTTTTTTCCATTGCAATAATAACATTACAATACACAGCCTTTCTGTTTTATAGCGTATCATTTTTTGCTCCAGTCACAATAATTTCACAGTAAATTCTCAAATACCCTACCATTGACCTCAATGCTTTTATCAACTCGTTGGAGAATATGACGTGTTCCCGTACGCCAGCAAAAGCATCCATTATGCGAGTGAGAAGTTCGTCTCGTGTATTAACAGGTTATAAATGTTTACATTCAAACAGGGCTATCTCGACAACCATCTGATATTGACCCCATGTTCATATGAACTTTTTTGATCACAGTGACCAGTACTATCATATCCCTGGTCACCCTGTGCAGTATTATAGAGTATTATGGAGGCTGCCTGGCCGAGGTGGTAAAGGTGTACTCGGTTCACCCGGAAGGACGTGGGCTCGATTCCCCGCCAGGAAGTCGAAACCTTTAAGAAACGAGATTTCCCCTTCCGGAGGTGTATATGGTCCTGAGGTTCACTCAGCCTGCACCAAAAATGAGTAACAGGTTAATTTCTGGGGGCAAAGGCGGCCGGGCGTAGAGCTAACCACTCTACCCCACCAAGTGCCGAGGTTACGGATAGTGGAAGCCTTTACCTTCCACCCCTCCAAGGGCCTTCATGGTCTGCATCGAGATGACTTTGCTTTTTTATAAACTACTAGTACATAAGCCTGCCTTCTACAACCGAAATTACTATCTATAAAGTAACTGGAAATACTAAATGGACTATTAATACATCTTATGAATAAAAGTTACACTTTCCAGGTTTTGATAGGATACAATTGGCTTTTCGTCGCACCGACACAGATAGGTCTTATGGCGACGACGTGATAGGAATGGGTTACGAATGGGAAGGAAGTGGCTGTGGCCTTAATTAATGTACAGCCCCAGTGTGGGATTCGAACCCACTATCTTCCTGATGCAAGCTCACAGCTGCGCGCCCCTAACCGCACGGCCAACTCATATAGAAAGTACCACTTAGATGCACAAATCAACGGTGTGAATTGTGATGAGTGAATGATAGTCTGTGTGTGTAAATTAGATAATCAGTTTCTATTAATCTCAGTTCATTAGTGGTATGACAGTCAACCGCACAAAAAATGACTGGATAAAGATGCAAACAATGTAATAGCCAGAAAATTTGACTTACACTACAAGCTTACACAGCGCAGGTATAGCAAACGGACGTTTTCCTACAAGACCAAAATCCGACGTTATAACTCGGTAATAAAATCGTAATGACTGTAAGCTTCAGTGTATTCTAAGTAAAAATGGGAGCTGCAAGAAATCGAGAAGGAAAGGAGGATTATGAGGAAAATTCTGGGACCGCGGAAGGCTGTCGATAGGACTTGGAAGGAACAGAGAATTTAGCACCTCTACAAGTACACTGAAAAGATAACGGACACAATGCAGAAACGAAGGCTGAAATTCTACGAGCACCTAGTGAAAACGAAATGACACCATTGAATATGAAAGTGATTTCCTTAACACTACGGGGAAAGACGGTATAGACGTTGAAGAGACCATGTCACAACAGGTAATATGATCGGGATGGACTCGATGCCCTCAGCACTTTGTGTAGGTTCTGAAAGTAAATAAAAATCTATATTCGGTATATAAGACACCGTACATTGTCTGTGCGTTGATCAGAATTTTAAAAAAGAGTGGTATTTCTGTATCAGTCGTGTTCACATTAACAAGGAAATACACTTCTTAATTTTCCGTCATCTTTCTATGTGTGTATGTATGCGGATCACGAGAAAATGGCTGAAGAGAATTTAATGTAAGTCGGTTTGTGAAGTCGGGGAGTAGAGCGCTATAATCTAGGCTATAAACACTTTTACTCACGTTTGTGAAATGGTAGTCTACGGGAAAGCCTGAAATCCAATTCTCAAAAATCCATGTTTTTAGTGGTCCTATCGATAAATACTACGTAACTAAAGTTATATAGAGTAAAATTTCCGATCATTTATGTCTTAGGCATTTTTACCCTACTGGCTGTGATAAAAGAGATATTCATGAATTTCAATTTTTGTTGCCAAGTCCATATCAATGACGAGTCATGAAAAAATGGGTGAACGGAATTTGATGAAAATCGGTACGTAAAGTCGGGGAATGAGGTACTACAGTATAGGCTATAAAAAGTTGATTCACGCTGGATAAAATGGTAGTGAAGTGGAAGGAGACTAAAATTTAATTTTTAAATGACTACAGAGGGATATCAAACCACGGAAGATTTAAAAGTATGTGTTCAAAATATATGTATGAAACGAGCTCGTAGTGCGACAGTTTTCTTCTTCTTCTTCTTCTTCTTCTTCTCCCCATGGTCCTTCTTCTTCTTCCTCTTCTTCTTATTATTGGCATTATTATTATTATTATTATTATTATTATTATTATTATTATTATTATTCATCAATAGTATTAGAAAGTACTCAGCTGGGGTTTTCCTGCATAATTATCCTTATTTCTATCCCCATTTTGCAATGTTTTTCAGCCACAGTAAACACATGAAAACTGTAACATTCGTCAATGTGATATATTTCTGGAATTGGACAAATTAATTGAAAATACTAGTAGGTTTATCTATATTATTATTATTATTATTATTATTATTATTATTATTATTATTATTATTATTATTATTATTATTGAAAATGTAATTCGTTCTTTGTTGTATGTTAATTTCTTCGTAGGAAGCAAAATGTTAATTTATATTGTGTATTATAATAGTTACTTTTATGTACAGCAGGATAGCATAGTACCGTAGTAATTTGTTTCAGTCTCTTTTTTCATTTATTCAGTATGTTATATAATTTTATGTTAATTATGTATTTCACTGGTTAAGTGTAAGACAGGGACACGTGTCCCTAACTTTGCCAGTTAAAATAAATCATATCTATCTATCTAATTATAAAATTTAATAAAATGTTATCTACCACGTGTACACAACTTCATCTAGAATTCTGTATGCAATGAAGAATTCCGTAGTGAAGCACGGGTACACCATCTAGTAAATAAATAAATGTTTTTATCAAAATAATATGCAAAATAATCTTACTTTATACCTCAAAAGCCGAATTGGCGTCTGCTTTGTTTATTGCGGTTTCCTGTCGGTCTTCTTCGGCAAAGAATGCCATTAGGCTTTGAACAACGTTCCACTCATTAATAGATAGCAGGATGCGGTCATTCATTGTGTTATCTGTTCATAGTCGAAAACAACCATAAGTACTCATAAGTATACCTCGGATTTTTAGGTGGTAATAGGTTAGAATGCAAAGTAATTTGCTTTGTAGGAATTGTTATGCAACCCGTTGTACCATAATGTAGGAAGAGTAGAATAAATTCAAGGAGTTCTATAGGCTGTACCCCTAATATTTATGCAAACCTCATAGCATAACCGTTGTACAGTGTAGGGTATACTTGTTACTGGCTTAAGTAAGTTTGCATTCTAACCTATCAGCACCTAATAATCCGGACTCTACTCATAAGTAAAGAGTAACGGCACGTAATTGTTTACGTATGCATTGTATGTATAACATCTATGTAACAACTTACCACTCATTGCGGCACATCCAGTTCACGTCACACGGTCTTAAGGATGGAGTATTTCCACTAATACTGCCGCAGGGAGTGGCAGCGATTGCCGGGGCTCTCGAGAGATTGAGTGAGTGGCAGGTGAACTGGCCGATCACGACACCTCTACCCACTTCCCGCCTCTCACTCCTGTCTACGCGGTACTCAAATCAGCGAAATTTCACACCACAGAACAGGTGCCAAATATACAATTGGGCATCCGATTGTGATATGCATGAAAAAAACATTCCTACAGAAGTCGTATTATCAAATTTCAATCATATCGGGAACCTCCGTGGCTCAGACGGCAGCGCGTCGGCCTCTCACCGCTGGATACCGTGGTTCAAATCCCGGCGACTCCATGTGAGATTTGTGCTGGACAAAGCGGAGGCGGGACAGGTTTTTCTCCGGGTACTCCGGTTTTCCCTGTCATCTTTCATTCCAGCAACACTCTCCATTATCATTTCATAGCATTTATTACTCATTAATAAATCACCTTGGGAGTGGCGACCCCATTGTAATAACAGCCTATATATGCTTCATTCATCCCATCCCTGACCCGGTCAATGACTGGAAAACAGGTTGTAGGTTTTTTTTTCAATCATATCGGAAACTTGCAGATTAAAGGGTTTCCTTGTAACTGTAAAATTACTTTCGCGCCATCCTGTATATTATCTCGTAGTATTCTACTCTATAGTATCCTTCTACAGACGTATATAACAGAACAGATAGAGATCCTGTAAGTATTATAGTGAAGTGCTGACAGATCCGTTTCTTTACAAATTTTATTACTGTAATCCATGCAAAATACATTTAGCATTGTGGAAGAAATAAAACAATGACATGAGACATGATACATAAAATTACTGGTTGGAGCATCCTACCTGTCCAACGACGCTTGCGCAGATCACATGGAGCGCTGAAGCACCGAGCGTGAGGTTAAGAAGATTTCAGCGTGCAAAACGTGGGCAAATATTAGGCTAAAATACAACTCATTTAAACAAATTGTAGGACACACTCAATGAATCGTTACTCACCTGTTTCTCCCGGAAGAAGAGAACGATGACGAGAAGATTCGTGAAGAATCCAAAAAATCCAATAAGAAGCAGAGCGACTGCAGAGGCTATATAGCCCTCCGGAGGCATCATGAGCTCCTCTTCCTCTGATGTCATATTATCCACTTCACTGAACACTGAGACTTAACTAAGCCACTACACTCACTGAACACTTCATTATGTATTCACGACCACTGCAGGGGATTGCCCTTTTTTTTCTATTATTTTCCTTCACTGAGATTGGGCCCTCTTTCTTCTAGTACGTGACCGGTTATTTTATTCAATCGACTTCGCTGATCTGAAACTGGAAAATACACATCGTTACGTATTCTGTATGCACAATGCATCAGTGAATAAAGAAATATTAACTGATAACCTGCAGTCTAAATGTAGTCATCTTAAAAATTGAAAAAATGAAAAGTTAAAATGAAAGTAATTTCCATATTGATCAACGAGACTCTTGGAACGGTGTGAGGCGCTTCAAAAGGTAGCATGTTAAGGATTTAAAATCAACAAAACAGGAGTTTCAAAAATTATATTGTGAATTTTAACAAGGATTAAGAAAGAAGGTTTACGATAGACACTTTACAGAGTGTCTTATCTCTAGACTCCGAATGTTTAGGCTGTAATAGGGTAGAATGGAAACTCACTAAAGAAAATAGAAAGGATACTCTACCCGGACAAGAGTTCTGCTATGAGTGTTGCATAAGCAATAGGATCCCGGCCTGTTAGCAACCATAACCATATGTAACTCTCACTACCCTACGGAAGAGTGGGTGGACTACGGTTCCTACCAGGTTTGCATTCTAACCTTTTACACCTAAATATTCGGACTCTGTCTTATGTCTTAAACTGAGCTTGTTAGTCTATGAAGTACTGAAAGGTGGAACCGTAAATTAAAATTGTTAAGACCGAGACAGTTGGCCGCGAGGTTTGGGCCACATATCTGTCAGCTTGCATACTGGAGATAGTGGGTTATAGAATCCCACTGTGGACAGTCCTAAAGATGGATTTCCGCACCATAATTAAGGCTACGGCCGCTTCGTTCCCATTCCTAGACCCTTCCTATCCCATCGTCGCCACAAGACATTTCTGTGTCGGTGAGACGTAAAGCGAATTGTAAAATAATGGCGTTAATTACACACTCATTAGATAATGCTCAAGAACAAATGAGAGAATTACATAAACAAGCGGCCAAAATAGGATTGCAAATATTATTTGAAAAACAAAATTCATGACAAATATCATTAATTCCCCTCAAAATATCGCAATTAACAATAGCGTAATATACCGAGCTTGATAGCTTCAGTCGCTTAAGTGCGGCCAGTATCCAGTGTTCGGCAGCTCTGAAAATAGTTTTGCGTGGTTTCCCATTTTCACACCAGGCAAATGATGGGGCTGTACCTTAATTAAGGCCACGGACGCTTCCTTCCAACTCCTAGGCCTTTCCTATCCCATCGTTACCATAAGACCACTCTATGTCGGTACGACGTAAAGCAACTAGCAAAAAAAGCATAATATCTTGGACAGATTGCTTTAAATACCTGGGAGAATGGATAAGAAACAACGCAAAAGAAAAGGCAGCTATAGATAGAAGGGGAAACAAAATGGGAAGGATGTTTCATATGACAAAAAAATATATACAGTAATCCTGGAACTTGAAATTATGCCAGTATCAAACAGTGGCCCGGCCAGAAATTTCATGTGCAGCAGAAACTCTTAAACTTACAAGAATTGGGGATCTTGAAAAACTAGGAAAACTGAAAGAAGAATTTTGAGAAAAATACTGGGACTTATAAGAAACAACAATGCCGAATTTAGACTACGATAAAACAGAGAGCTATATTTAAAAGTTGAAAAACTAATAACTGTAATGAGAAAAAGGTGACTCCATTTCTTACACATTTGTAGAATGAATAACAATAGACTAACTAAACAGATCTTCACCTTACTGAACACTTACAAATCCAAGCCAACGTGGCTCATTGAAATTGAAAAGGATACGAAAAACGCTGGAATTAAAACAGATGCGATAGAAAACAGAACACATTTCAGAGAAGTAACAAGAAAGGCAGGATTTCAGGAGAGAAATAGATGAACAACTGGAAGAAAATGGACTCAAGAGGAAAAGGAACAACATGCTCAGAAAATGAAGGAAGTTTGGAAACGAAGAAAGTTAAACACAAAGAAGAGTAACCAAAGTTGATTTATCGTACCCTCACAAGGGTCATTCGAAGAAGAAGAAGAAGTAGAAGAAGAAGAAGAAGAGGAGGAGGAAGAAGAAAAATAACAAAAATAAGAAGAAAAATGTTAAAAAATATTCTAAAGGATACACTAGCTGAAACGAAAGCTAAGGTAAAGTTTATGTGTGAAATGAGTTTGAAATAAATACAGGTGTCCTGTTTAAGTATGTTCTTAAAATTTTGTCAGAGAGGAGGAAAGCAGATGCATCATGTCACGGACTAGGACCAAAAATTAAGGATATTGATATAGACTGTATAGCGTTTGCTGATGATATGGCACTAACTGCCAAGGACATACCTGATGCACAGAAACAGGTTGCTATATAGGAAGAGCGAGCAGCTGAAATAGAACTTAAAATCTCATATGAAGATACCAAATTTATGACAAATATCAAAAATGCTCCACCTCAACTTACCACTGCATTAGTACTTAGGTTAATCGATCACTTAAAATGGTAATGAAAATAAATCAATAGCTTCAAGAAATCAGAAAATGGAAATTGCTTTTCAACACAAAAATTACGTTTATAACAAGAAATGCTTGTCCTGGAAATTAAAATTCGTCATTAACTGTGATCAGACCTGAAGAGCTTAACGCTGAGTTTAAAAAGGAAAACTTAAAGGAATAATATCATAGATTAAAGAAAGTAAAATCATAAGAAAAATCTTCCGGGCCAGGGTTAAGAATGGAATACATTGCCCCAAACCCAACTCGAAAATATATTCAAACAATTTTAAACTTACTGATTGTCGGTGCGACGTAAAGCAAATAGCAAAGAAAACTTACTGATACAATGAGGCTGTGACGAATTCAATTTTTAAGCCTTTTGGAAAGAATGAATAACAAAAGACTTGCTTATCGAATACACAAATATCTGCAAGTCAAACGTACTAGATCAAGATTGTATAAGCAGGTGGAGGAGGACCGCACTGAATTAGGATCACCAAATCTGCAAGATAGAAACGTAATCAGAAAAACTGTGTACACAAGGGGATTTGAAGGTGAGAAGAACCCAACACGACGTACCCGGCCGGAGGAACAGAAATTACAACAATCGATGAATATGTAGAGCTATTGGGTAAGGAGGACATCGCAACAAATTTTGATTCCGCTTGGTCATAAACCTTCAACGCATTAGGTCGTCTTCAGTGCATATACTGGTAGTATGTACTGAAGAGGTGTTAAGTGGGCCTACAAACCAGTAAAGCCCCTTACATAAGGTAAAGTTACCGAAGACAATCAGTCTTCGTGATCTATGTAATTAGATCAGTAGGAAAGTATTATATAATGGTACATTGCTATAAGGACGGAAGCTCATTTTTTCGCGAAAAAATATTTAATTGAACCTCTAAACTCCTGTAGTCTGGTAAACACTCGAAATACACGGAAAAGCATAGAATTGTCACTATGAATTCCTTCGCTGGTCTTTGAAGTAGAAAAACATAAAAAAGATATTGAAGAAGTTCAGAAGAAATTTCTTCGACTAATCTGCAATAAATGTCATAAACGTTCAGCTCTAAGGGGAAGAGTCTCTTATAAAGACTTAAACCAGGAATTTAAACTCTGCAGTCTTATTAATCGAAGAGAAGTTAATCAGAAAGTATTTCTGTATAAAGTAATGAATGATATAGTAGCTGATAGCAATTTACTTGCTAGGGTGAACTTCTGTGTGAAGTTAACTAATTTGAGAACACGGCAAACATTCTACTGTGGACGTTCCAAGTCCTTTAGTCAAAGAATTTCTCTATTGGTTAGAATATGTGCACAGTTTAATCAAATTACTTTAAATATTAATAATATTGATTGATATTTCAATGTCAAATTGCAAATTTCAGTTCCATATTGGTTTACACTTACCTGATTTGTGAGGTTTCTTTATGGTTAGTATTAAGCTGTCTTTACTAAAATATTCCAATATATTGCTGTATACTGTGCATCATTTCGGTGAAAATTTTGTCCTATGAATAGAGTATTCTCTTTTACTCGTAGTATACTGCACTTTTGTTCATATGTGATTAGGGTGTTTTCTTTAGTAGTCCATTTTAAAAAGTTTTTGAAAAGGACTTTTTCGTGTCGATGTTACGTCTTAATTTTAAACAATCTGTTCTATTCAGTTGCTCTTCTTTTCCGAAGTGAATGTTTTCGTTTGATTTAACTTGGAGAAATTGGGTTTCCTGAATTTGTGTTTATTGGGGGACACTCTGAAGTTTATTGCAGTCGTATTGATGTTATGGAAAAGTTTCCCCAAAGTGTTGATATGTCCTC
The DNA here is from genome assembly GCF_040414725.1 of Anabrus simplex. NCBI lineage: Eukaryota > Metazoa > Arthropoda > Insecta > Orthoptera > Tettigoniidae > Anabrus > Anabrus simplex. The sequence continues at coordinate 50,879,990 of NC_090275.1, forward strand.
AACCTACTGTGTAATTGGAGGGGTTATTAATCAGGCAGCCTTTAACTAAAGGAAGCAGTTCAAGTAGAAACATATAAGAGTGTGAAATACCCATGAACAAGCAAACATATACATTCATCTGAAATACATCAACTGGCTCAATAAGATATGTTTTCTAGATGTCTTCAACCAAGCACTAAGATCAATATTTTTCCATGTCATAATATTTTTTATATTTTAGAAATATATTTAACGTATATATTTTTAGTGATCCTTGTACAAACAAACAAACAAACAAACAAACAAACAAACAAACAAACAAACAAACAAGATAGTGTGGCACTGTCGCATATGCAAACAAACATTCCAAATAGACTAGCAGGAATGACCGCAAATAACGTCTGTTAGCGCGGTGCATTCTGTCGTTCAGTGAATTACAGGAATCACATCTCGTATGCATGCTGTGATTATTTGATTAATTATTTGATTGATAGACCGACCATTGATTGATTTCGAAATCGGTTTACAAAGGATTTAAACATAGTCATGAATTTCATGAGCATTTAATTTGTCGATGACAAATTTGTCATCATAGTTACTTTATTATTATCGGCGATTAATTACAAATAGAGGACTCTTTCTAATACATTGATCTAGGCACGTGACTCTCAAATCCACTAATCTGGTTAAAATCACGGTGAGTGAGTACATAACTATAATTTCTTATAGCTATTTCTAGCCGGGTCCAGACCTTGTGATTGTCTTTTTGAAAGTACACAGGCAGTAAGCCCAATACAGTACCTTCTTAACACAACAGTACTTACAGTGCATACATGTAAGTAAAGATAAATACATAATAATAATGCTGAAGATAATAAAGACAAGGAAGAAGAATGAATGGAAAACACATATACAAAAACAAGACAATCCAAAGTACATCAATGAATATATCTACACTATGAAAATACAGGAATTGAAACAAGGATATAACTAGAGTAGTAAGTGACTATATTAATAAATACGTTAAAGAGCACCTATTACATAGAAAAGGAGTCTGAATTTATAAATTAGAAACACAGGCCTTTAACTGTGTATTAATGACAGTGTGTCATTCTGAAAATAAATCTATTCCTGCAGCAAATGTGTTGTAAAATCGTAGCATTTTAATAAATGGCGAGTTCAAGTGATGAGATGTTCTAGATCTTGGAACTTGAAATACTGAGATCATGCGAGCTCCAGCTCGTGGAACATGAAAGGAGATAAAATTGAGCAGTTCTATGTAATTAAATTTATTTCTTACTATTCGTTTTTAGAGAAATAATGATTCTTCTGTTGCGCAACGACGTGAGGTTAAATTTACTTCTTAAATACCGTGTTGATGTATCAAAAGGGCAAAATGTCCTTTTTTATAATACATATACCGTAAAAACTTGTCTTGAACAACTTCAATGGTATGTATTTGTTCTTTAGAACACGGGTCCCAAATTACAGATGCACATTCTAATTTACTCCTAACAAGGCTAGTAAATAACTGAATAACAATTGAGTGAATAATTTGGAACTCCTTATTATAAACCCGAGCATACTGTTGGCATTGTTCGTTATTTTTGTAATATGGGCGTTGAGTGTTAATTCTTCATCAAATAGTACTCCTAAGTCTCTTATTGCCGAAACTGTTTCTAGTTTGGTATCTTTTATATAGTACGACGCAAGCGTACCTTTCTTTTTCCTTGTAAAAGTTACTGATTTACATTTCTTTACATTAAGAGACATATGATTCATATGGCACCATTGTACAACACGATCAATGTCCTGCTGTAGCTCATCCTCATCCTTCTTGTGATGTATGACTTTAAAAAGTTTTACATCGTCAGCAAACAGCAAACAACTGGCATGACGAAGATTATTCGGTAAGTCGTTAATCAAAATTAAAAGTAGAAGGGGACCCAAATTAGATCCTTGAGGAACACCGGAGTAACTAATGAAGTTGTCTGAGATTTCGCTTTTAAAAGACACGAACTGACGTCAATCTTTCAGGTAAGTACATATGAAGATAAAGTTGGAATTCAAGAGGACAAACTGGGGCAAATATTCATTTATAGGAAGGGGAGTTAGGGATTGGAAAAACTTACCAAGGGAGATGTTCAATAAATTTCCAATTTCTTTGAAATCATTTCGGAAAAGGCTAGGAAAGCAACAGATAGGGAATCTGTCACCTGGGCGACTGCCCTAAATGCAGATCAGTATTGATTGATTGATTGATTGAACATTCGAAGTAGTGGTTTCGAAAACCCAATCTGGTGCATTTTGTGGACAAGAATTTTATGATCTACCTTGTCGAATGCTTTTTCGAAGTCTTTATAGACAACATCCGTTCTTCCGTTGTTATTCAATACATTATACAGTGTCTGAGTAAATCCTACAAGATTTGTAATCACAGATCTATTAGGTAAAAATCTGTCCTGAAATTCTGAAATACCTGCCTTAATGTGATTATAGATCTTAAAATATAGTATATGTTCGTATAATTTTGCAAAGGCGTCAATAATGGAAACAGGGCGGTAGTTAGATATATTTTCATGAACGCCTGCCTTCGGAACTGGTGTATGTTTTATATTTTCCACCTTTCAGGGTAGCAAGACTTTTTTAATGAAAGTTTGAAAATGAAGGTTAGCTGTGGAACCAGTATTCCTGCACATCCTTTAATTATATAAAGTGGGATGTTATCTGTACCGCTTGCCTTTTTAGGTTTTAGTTTTCCATTAATGACTCTTTTTACCTCTTCTGATATATAAGTAATATTGAGCACATCCATAGTTGGTAATACAGGAATCTCATCCAAGTCCATGTTATCGATATTATAATTAAAGTCCGGGATGGCATACACCGATGAGAAATATTGCGCAAATCCTTCCGCAATATTTCCAGTTTCATACCTGTTTTCGTTATAGAAATAGGCATTATCACCTTTCGCGTTACTCTTTTACTACTAGTAAACGTCCAGAAATGATTAATATTGTGTTTTATTCCATTTTCTAAGTTGTGAATATATATTTTATATGCAATGTTTATTTTAGATTTTAGTTCACTTCTAAGCTGCCTAAATCGATCGTCATAATATTTTTAAAACTTTCTCTTTCTGGCACATTTCTCTTTTCGCTTTAGAGTTTGGATAATATAGTATGTAAACCATACGGGATATTTGGATTTTTCTACATTCCTCTTGGTTATGCATACATCAAAGCATTTGTAGAGTGAGGTGTAAAAGAAATCCACTGCAAGGTCAACGTTCTCAAAGGAATACAACGGGTCCCAGTCAAAGTCACGCACTTCACAGAAAAGTTTAATAAAATCTGCATTTTTGAAGTCATAATATTCATGGCATATGTTCTTAAAATGGGAAGTTTCCTGGTTGGTAACGATAATAAAGAGAGTGCGGGATGATACAAACCTTCTGGTACCAGTACGAATTATTCATGTTTTATATTAATAGGTATGTTAGCCAAAACCAAGTCTAGTGTTCTAGAGTTCAAATTGAGAACATTGTTATATGATTTCAATCCTAAGTACGACATGAAATTTGCTAGACTACGACTGCCGTTGATCCTTCAGTAAAATTATAATTTACATCATTAATTTCAGCTAAATTTAAATCACCCATAATGATGCAATCGGACATTATAAGTTTATCAATGTTTTCGACATAGTTAATGTAATCCTGATATACAGAGTAGCCAGAAGAAGGAGTTATATGGATAATATTTATAAATAACTTTCGCTTGTTACCGAGAATTTGGAGAGTAAGACATTCACATTGTTGACTATTGTAAACAGAGGATAGCTTTACACGGTATCCCTTATTAATAGCTATTAATACTCCACCTCCACGAGACTTTCCTGTTAGTGACGTGTCCCTATCATTTCTAAATACTACATATCGATCATCGAATAATTCACTATCAAATACATCATTCGTCAAGAACGTTTCAGTTAACACTAGTACAGCAAATGAACAGCAAAGGAGATTTTGAAGAAATAACTCACACTTGGTTCGAAGTCTCCTGACGTTTTGGTAATAAATTGACAAATTGTTCACAGATATTTAAAAGGCAATAAAAATGTTAAATAAATGTAGAAGTTAACAAATGACTGATCATTGGAAAATATTCATACATTAAGGGTAGTAAAGGAAACCAAAACGCATTACAGTTTACCTAAATCTTCGACACTACGAAGGACATGAACAGGACTTCCATCTTCTTTCCTGTTCATTACTTTTCCACTATTATTAACTCATAGATATTTATATTTTTTGTCCTGCTGCAGCTGTTTTGCCTTAGCAAACAGAATTCTCCTCCCTGGGGATAAGGACTGATTAATGTACACAGGATTAGCAACTGTAAAGCCTAGGTAAGAAGTGGATAGGTTTCTTTTGATTTTCGCCTCTCATGGAGCTGTTCCTTATGACATCTGCAAACGAACTTCACAATAATGCCTGCAGTTGGACGATTGTTGACCTTTTTTAATCTATGGCAAGCATCAATCATGTCCTCTTTAAACTCAACATCTAAGACCCTAGCGACATTTATGACGGTCTGAACAACATTTTCATTGGGAACCTCGCGAACACCATATATTTACCCCAGAATATTATTCACAGTCATCACATCGGATCGAAAGGTCCTTTACTGTTTTCTGGAGCCACTGATTTTCGGATAACAGATTGTCAATTATCGTTTGCTGTCTTGCGATTATTGCTTGCTGATTATCAAGAAGTTTCTGATGCTCATCTAATCTCTCGTGGCAGACATTAATTGAGTTAACTAGCTGTCTTTCAAGATCAGTAGTTGATTTTCTTAGAGCTGCCATATCCTCCTTCAGAGTAACCAGAAATTCATAGATGTCACCAACAGATGGCATCACAGCTACTGACATTTCATCACTCACAGTGCTCGATCACTTTTTACTATGGCAAGCTTTGCACCTCCATTTATGATCACTGGATAAGAGTAAGTTCAAGTCTCTGTCTTGGAGATTCACGCATTTAGAATGAAACCATTTACTGCAATTAAAACACTGCATTTTATCAGTGGTATCCTGCCTGGATACGGATTTTCCACACTCCAAACAGGTGCTCATCGCAAGCGTAGGCAAAGTCGATATCTCGAACAAAAAGTGAAGAGCGTACTCCGGTGTTTTGAATTCATTGGGTTTGCAACACTGACCACCTAATATTTACATACAATATCCTTTATAAATAATACAAATTAAACCAGTATTACGGCTATCTACCAGGCAATCTTAGTGTTATTACTGTTCGTTGAAACTTACGACATCGGTAGACACGCCTCGAAGTCAGGAAACCAGCATAAACAGCAAAAAATAACACATTTACACCGGAGCACGATTCCCACACGTCCTCACTCAACCACCATCTTATGATGATGATGATGATGATGATGATAACCCAGTATTCGGGAGATAGTGAGTTCCAACCCCCTGTCGGCAGCCCTGGTTTTCCGTCGTTTCCCATTTTCTTACTAGGCAAATGCTGGCGCTGCACCTAAATTAAGGCCACGACCGCTTCCTCCAATATAAATCTACAAACCGTATTTATGTTGTAAACAGTAAGGATTGCAACAACGTATGAATATATGAAACAACTTCACCGGCAGATAAGCACATGAAGTGCTTTGCAGGTGTAAATAATTGCAAAGACATTGTGTTATATCCTACTACAAATTTGCAGATGTATTTTATATACGTTATAAGATATAAAATATATAAATTAAAATTATTATTATTATTATTAATATTATTACTATTTTAAGCAAATGGGTTAAGATACTTCTTACGAGATATCACTTTGTCCGAACAGAGCAGATCTCTATTTCCTCATAAATTTATCTACTTGCCTGTCGGTGAGTGACAAATGAGAATTTAGAGAGGCTGATCTTATCTCGAGACGGATTACCCTCAAGTGAAGCTTACGACTGAGAATATCATCGCCCCATTCGCCTTTTCAACGGAGAGATAAAACTTTAAGATTTCCTAACGAGTTCTTATCTCATTTAATAATGTTTTCAAGATATTCAATAATTACCATTCAAGAGATAAAGTTATCCTCACATAGCTCTGCCAAGAGAATTGTGACAATTCCTTCTTGGCGGAGAGCTAACATTCTATAAATTACTTACGTATTGGAAGTCAATATACAAGAAAATTCTTAAAATTTCAAATATTTCAAGTCACTCTGTGCGGTTAAAACGGTAGAGTGGCGGCTTTCAGAGCGTAAGTTGGTGGGTTCATTTCTGGCACGTAAAAGTACTCGTGAGTGGTAACATTCTGGCACCTCGGCGTCTTGGAAAATCGTAACACTATTTAGTTTGACACAAAACAATAACATTACTACTTATTATTCAAATATTTCAAACATAATCTTCTTGATAAACTATTGCATTAATGATACCGGTTTTACAACCCACTAACAACGGTTACGATTATTATCGGAGGCACCGCGTGCTGAAATACATCCTGCAGAAATTTTTATAATAATTACTTATGAAAATTAGAACAATATGATAATTGTGGAATTATTTAATAGTCATCTCTTTATATACTGCAAAATGTCTGTCTGTCATTTAATCATACATACCCGCCACGACAGATTCATCTCACCTCATAACTGACCCCATAGGAAAACAGGACAAGGGTTGGATTGACATACAAACATTTCAACTATCAAACTTTTACTGGCTGCCCGACTCGTTGGCTGATTGGTCAACGTGCTGGCCTTCGGTTCAGAGGGTCCCGCGTTCGATTCCCGGCCAAGGTCTGGGATTTTAACCTTAATTGGTTAATTCCAATGGCTCGGGGGCTGGGTGTGTGTGTGTGTGTGTGTGTGTGTGTGTGTGTGTGTGTGCGTGTGTGTGTGTGGTGTATTCGCATTAGAAATTATCCTAGGTAGGGCCTTCATCTTCACAAATATGCAGGTCGCCTAATAGGCCGTCTATGAGAAAAAAGCACCTACCAGCCCTCTCTGGTGCTCATACGCCTTTTTTTACTAGCTATCAGTTAAGTAATACGTGGTTGCAAGCCATTTGCGATTTAAGTAGACAGTTCTCTTCCCTGTCCTTTCTATATTGTAATTTCGTTTCGGTGTTTTCCAAGTTCGTACGTTCGTCATCACCAGTTGGTTCATTCCAAGCCATTTGTTATGTGTTAATGTCGTCAGCTCCCGATTGGAGCGCTGTTCCAGCATACAGTGAGCCACCTGGTGATAAAAGAGCGTACCACTACAATTATCCAACAGTAAAATATTCTTAAATTCAAACCCTTATTATTGTCGACTTCCTCGGGAAAAGTCGAGATTTTCTTCTGAAGTCGCGGAGCGAAGTTCTCTACGAAATGTAAAGAGTTTTACATTTTTTCTTGTAATAAATAAAGTGTATTTATATACATTCCGTAAGTTCGTTTTAGAGGTATGTATATTAACCCAATCAAGGCAAGAATCAGAAATATTGATTTAGCGTACCCGTTGACGAAAGATGTGTACAACAAGAATCCATTGTCTGAGAACAGAACTAAGGCACTCTAACACCGTGATCAAGCCAGAAGGACTACACGCTGCAGAGATCTTGGACTTAACATGCAGAGGATTGCTGCAACAACTGGAGAAGAAAGAAAGGAAGATTCTAAGGAAGATTCTGGGACCTATATATGTTGGTGGACAACGAAGATTAAGACCTAACAAAGAGTTATACAAAGAGACTGAAGGAATTATACAGTCGATGAAGAAGACACGAATACAATTTTATGGACATCTGCTACGTATGAATCAAGAAAGGCCGACTCGAAATCTCGTTACACATTTGAAATGGAAAAAGGTTTGGTTCCAGGTGGTTTTTTGGAGATACATGCTGATATTGAGAAAATGGACATTAGTCATGGAGACGTCAAAACAGGAACCACTTTCGACCATTAGTTTCAAACTTCAGAGTCTTCGGAGAAGGAGGAGGAAATGAATCATCAAAAAATATTTTTTCAGAAGAAAGAACGAAGCAGATAAGCCAACGAATGAACCTATGTTGGCAGAATATCAAAGCCAGGAAAGGAAAAAGGTGATCCAGGATACTGTAGTTGTTACTCCGTGGTCCTTAGTGGCCAAAATCGAACAGAAGAAGAAGAAGAAGAAGAAGAAGTAAACCTCTTAGTCCAGTTTCCTGCTACGAGGTCGGAGATGACATAAGGTGAAATTATACGCCATACTTTTACTGTCCTTTTGCCCTTTCAGTTACCATCCTCAGTTGAATATGTAATGAATGATGGTAAATGAAATGTTGGTAAGGAGGTGGAAGGAATCACCTGCGGTCTATGAATAGGAACTGTCCAGGCAATCTACAAGAAATATTTCTCAGGACAGCTAACGATGGGGTTTGAACCCAAGCGTCTCCCGAATGCAGAGCTTGGCTTTATAGACGTAGCGCGTTAACAGGTGCGGCCACTCCCGTCGCTCCTTGAGAATCTCGTTCTGAAAATTTCAGTCACGACTCGTTTACAGACGTTCAATATCAATGTAATAGGAGGAATTCCATCTATTCGACTTCTGTGACACTGCATTCCAACAGCTGACTGTCCGCCTCCGTAGCGTAAAGGTTAGTATTATCAGCTGCCGTCCTTGGGGGCCCGGATTTGATTCCCGGTTCTGCCAGAAATTGAAGAATGGCAGGAGTGCTGGTATGAGGTTCAAATGGTTCATGCAGCTCACCTCTATTGGGGGTGTAACTCAAAAGAGAGTTGGGATGAGGACACGAATTTGGCCGGCTCCATGGCTAAATTGTTAGCGTGTTGGCCTTTCGTTACAGGGCTCCCGGGTTCGATTCCCGGCAGGTTAATTGGTTCATTCCCCTGGCACAGGAAGTGGGTGTATGTGCTGTCTTCATCATCATTTCATCCTCATCACGACGTGCAGGTTGCCTACGGGAGTCAGATCAAAAGACCTGCATCAGGCCCCTTCGGAGGCCACACGGCATTATTATTATTATTATTATTATTATTATTATTATTATTATTAAATAACAGCTGACTAAACAAACCATTCAATTACGTCTGACGGTATAAAAGCCCGAGGTGAAAGGCAATACCCAATGAGGTCATATTGGTACATTGATTGCTAGAGAAAGGTCAATGCATCGTCTGTTCCACGGCCGATTTTTAGTCTGTGAACAGGTTGTATATTCTCAAATGTATTGATTGTTATATCAATTTTATGTAGAACTAAAGCATAACATAAATCTAATCACGGTCATGATTTAGATAACTGACATGGAAGACCAAAATGGCAGAGATTAACTGAATAACACAAAATAATGACCTACTGAAAGAGAAAGAAGGTATTCTCCCTTTTTTTCTTCCCTATAACCCTTTTCTTCAAATATGCTTCTAATGGTTTCCTCGTTTATAATGCCTTCCGGGTTTAGTCAGGTCCAACACTCACGTTCATCTGGATTTTGTTGGTATCAAAGGGACCGTGATAATAAGCAGCCCAATCGACCGCCCGTTCTTGGTTTCTAGCTAGATATAGAACACATTGGAGAGGGGGCGATTATACAGACTTGAACTGTTGATTGAGAACTCGCAATATTGTTATTCTATAGGCAGAAATGCAATACCAAATGGACGACTTCAGTCTTAAATTTAGAACGATAAAAGACAGGTCGAAATCAACTTTCAACCTATTAGGTTGTGTTACGTATCTTTAGTACGTGGAGAAAACAGTGGAAAAGCCGGAAGGGGTATCCAAGGTTTCTCGGGATATAAGAAAGGAGATCAGCAGTTACAAATTTATTATATAAATGATATAGAAATAACAACAATAATTAGGAAAATTTTAACAGTAATTAATATTTTAACATTATATTTCAACACTTGGCCTTGAGCGAAAGGTTGCCACAGGCTGTGCGAATAAAAAGTAAATAAGTAAGACTGTTATCTTACGACAGCTGTGAAAATCAGAGTACAATATCTGAATACTTGAATTACTTTGAAGGCTGGTTAAAAAACCAGACCGAATTAGGTTGAATAATTACAGCAATTAATAAGATTAAAGCTATCAAAATAACAAGGTTAAATGTAGGAAATTTTGATGAGAAATTTACACTGTAGCAGAACAGTTCTGGAATTGAATTTTAGCACACAATTCTCCGCCGGGGAGTAGTGAGTTCAAAGAAAAAAAATGACCTTTTGTTCAGTAACTCCATTATTCATTTAAGAGCCGCAGTTAATAAGTTTGTAGACGATCCAGCCGACATCTGGATAAAACGTGTCTATGGACACAATTAGCTAAAACAGTCATGAAAATAATTCAGTAGATCCTGGTGCAAGACCCAGACCCTAAGCTGGTGTTGTTTTCATGTTCAAATGTAAGGTACGAGGCCGACAGGGCCACGTCAGTGCGGCTAGCTGGCTGGCAGTCATACTTGGAGCGAACCAGACCTGAGCAAAGAAAGCGAGGTAAATGACCTCGAATTGACTGCAGCAAAGAAGACACGCTGAAGAAAAGTAGCTAGTCCATATGCGAAGTAAATATCTTTCTAATAGAAGTACAGCATAGTAGCTGCTGCAGAACACCAGCGGCGATTCCGGCCAAATCCGGAATGATAAGGAAGCCTACAGGCAGGCATGTCGCTTAAATAGCATAAAGGAAGATTCGAGATGCGACGCAACATAGTACTGGAAAACTAACAAGAGCAATTTACAAACTGTGCATGGAAAACTTAACAAAAAATAACTAAATAGTAAGAAAAAGGGAACCCAGAAAGAATATCTTTAAAAATTTACAATTAATAAATATAATCAGTACAAACTACAAATAACGAAAGGAACCAATGAAAGGACAAGAAAGTGTGGAAGGATACACTTTCGGTACCAATCAAAAGAAAAGTTGCCAGTGACGTAAACAGTCATGTTAAAATGCTGCAACCAATCAAAAACCCAAGAAGGAATGACGTAGGGCAGCGCAAAAGTGAAAGAAAATATACGAACAGAGTTCGTTAAGCTTGTGACATGAGTGCACGTCAAAGGAAACTTATGATCAATTAACGAAAAGTAGCCAGATCGAAAAAAGTAATTAAGGTAAGAACAGCATGTAACATAAATTTAGAGAAATAGGAAAGGTACCGAAAACAGCGAAAGTTATCAACAAATGGTACGTTCATGAACGCATGAACCAGTACGTGTTGAAGAGATGTTAAGTACAGAACAAAAATGGCCAGCCGGATACCAGTGGGATCCGAACCCATAACCACCCGATTTCGCGTCGATTGCTCTACCCTTTCCAACAGAACAAAGATGGCCTAGGTCACCATAGCTCAATGGGTAGAGCAACCGACGCTAAATCGGGAGGTTATGGGTTCGGATCCCACTGGTATCCGGTTGGCCATTTTTGTTCTGTACTTAACATCTCTTCAACGCGTACTAAATGTTCGTAATATGACCTAATCGGTTGAGAGTTGGTTTCGATTACAAAGCGGTCTTGAAAATTCAATATTCATAAAAGACAGGTCTTTCAAAGCTTAAACTTGAATACATCCTTTTGCTACGATTAGAATTTACAAGCACAAAATCTTTATGTATTCTAAATGAAAAATGGTAATGTAAGCTTTGATATTTTAAAGGGAGGTTTTTGAAATAAAAATTGCATTTGACTCCTTCTGTTCATATTTTATTCTCTATAATAATATAACCGGTCTAGAAAGCCAAGAATAACGGCCGAGAGGATCCGTCGTGCTGACCACATGGCACCTCGTAATCTGCAGGCCTTCGGGCTGACTAGCGGTCGCTTGGTAGACCATGGCCCTTCAGGGCTGTTGCTCCATGTGGGAAAATAATATAAGCGTTAAGCGAGCATTTACGTTACAGATAATTTGTGTCCTTTGCGAAAGGTTAACGTTAGACAGCCCAAGAGTGGCGCAAGTTTTTAGTGTATTTAATATTCACGGAGTGGTTTTCATCCAAAAGAGAAGACTAATCTATACTGGTGAACTCAGTATTTCCCTAGACTGTCGATAAGAGTCCACATCTTCAGGCATTTTATTGAAGTGAATAACTAATATACGATATACGGGGTGAAGCGAAATTCGCGCACTCGGGCGTCGCAGCGTGACTCCTCACATGCCAGCAATAAAAAAATGTCTCTCACAAAAGTTCGTCCTGCGAGTATATCCGGCAGAAAAATAACGTTGAAGAGTGGCAATCTGGCAACACTGTAACCACATGTAGGGTAACTATCTCTGTCAGCACATACTAGTCGTGATGTGCAGTTGGTGCAGTGGATAGAGTTTTGGGTTGGCACGCAGGAGTTTGAGGGTTCGATCCTAGGTTGAGGCGCACTTTAATATTTGCTCATTTCCATCGGACATTAGGTACAGTAATACAGTAAGACACCGTTTCTTAGGTCACATGTATCCTACATTTACAAAGTTTAGTAACGCTGAACACGTTGTAACGCACCTAGTAGATGAAGGGGTGCGAATAAATTCACGCCCACGACGTGGAAAGGGCGTCTTTCAAAGCTGACCAATGAAAACGAATGTTCGTGCATTTCTAGGATCGTAGTATTTAAGTGCAAATGGTTTCTAGAGGACCCGCTGCAATCGCTGTTGACGATTAAGATGCCAGATACCATACCACCTGGACTACATTTACGAAATAAAAAACATACGCCTCAAACCAGGATCGACCCCTCGACCTCCTGCATGCTAACCCAAAACTCTATCCACTGCACCAATTGTACCGCACGACTAATGTGCTGACAGAGGTAGTTACCTTACATGTGGTTACAGTGTTGCCAGATTGCCACTCTTCAATGTCCTTTCTCTCCCGGATATACTCGCAGGACGAACTTTTGTGACATACATTTTTTTATTGCTGGCATGTGAGGAGTCGCGCTGCGACGCCCGAGTGCGCGAATTTCGCTTCACCCTGTATAAACATTAGTGGTCCGGCCTGTTAGAATCCCTAGAATGTATGTTACTCTGACTACATTACGAAAGCGCGGACTAGACGACATCTCGTGATAACCAGTGGCATTTACTAAGGGCTGCCAGGGCAATCGATCAACACCAAACCTAAAATGAGAACGTTGGAAATCTAAAGCACATTATAATGTAAGCATCTGGCACATTGTTCCGTTTACAGAACTTGAACGCGAAGAGATAAAATGTCCCTCGTATTTCTGAGTGCAAGGCGTCGGAGAATAATCTTGCAGCTCAGACACTGCGTCCCTCTCTCTCCTCGACTCAACTCGCGCGGCTTGCCGCTGAATGCCCAATAGGTGCGGGGATCGGGGGGGGGGGAATTTCCGAATTGACACATGCGTTCCTCATCTTATATACTTCCTCACCTCATATGGGTAACAGAGTGCTGGTATTTCATTCCATTTTCCTTCTACATCCTGTAGGAAGGCACGACAGAGCTAGTGTTATAGGAGTAATATAATTTTCTTTTTATAGGTACAGTAGATCTGCTAAAATTAAATGCAATCTTTCAGGTTTAGTGTTCTCTTTGGTTGGTTGTAATCGAATGCATGATCATGGTTCAGACACAACCATTGATCTACCGAGGAAGCTAATAAACCAGTGAAGGATGGGTACGACTGCTGGTAATGCTGCGAAATTCAAGAATTTAATGTAATAATAATAATAATAATAATAATAATAA